>NC_082648.1:41023632-41335611 GCF_028023285.1 Balaenoptera ricei
GACATGAAAAGACACTGAATATCATTAATCATTAGGATAATGCAAATGAAAACCCCGATAAGATTACACTTCATACTTGGTAGGATGACTAATTTTTAAAAAGGACAAAATAACTACTGTTTGTGACGATGTGGAGAAGACAGAACCATCATACATTGTTGGTGGGAAGGTAAAATGTCACAGTAGCTGTAGAAAACAATTTGCCATTTCCTCTAAGAATTAAACACAAAATTACCATATGACCCAGCAGATCCACTCCTTTGTTATACTCAAAAGAATTTAAAACAGGTACCTAAATAAATACTTGTACATGAATATTTATATCAACACTAGTCACAGGGACAAAAGGTAGGAACAACCCAAATGTCCATCAACAGCTGAATGGATAAATAAATTTGGTATTCCATAAAATGGAATAATATTCAGCCATGAAAAGAATATGAAGTACTGATACATACTACAGTGTAAATGAAACTCAAAAACATTATGCCAATAAAAGAAGACAGACACAAAAGGCAACATACTGTATGATTCCATTTATATGAAATATCCAGAATCAGTAAATCTAGAGAAAGAAAGCCTGTGACCATGAGGGAGAGGAAAATGGAGAGTTACTACTTAATGTGTACAGGTGTTATTTTTTATTTTTTTGCAGTGATGAGAATGTTATCAGATACATGATTTGCAAATAATTTTCACATTCTGCACATTGTCTTTTTATTTTAGTGACATTGTCATCTGATGTACAAAAGTTTCTTATTTTAGTGATACTGTCATTTGAGGTACAAAAGTCTCTTATTTTATTTATTTTTTCTTCTGTTGCTTGCTCTTGCGTCATTTCTAGAATCCATTGCAAAATCCAAGGTCATGAAGATTTACCCCTATTTTCTTATAGTGTTGGCTCATATTTAGGTGTTTAATAAATTTTGAGCTAATTTTTATAAAATGTTTGAGGTAAGGGTCCAACTTCATTCTTTTTGAATGTGGACATACAGTTGTCTCAGCAACATCTGAAGAAAAAACTATTCTTTCCTCATTGAATAATTTTGGCATTCTTGTGGAAAATCAATTGACCAAAGATGAATGGGTTTACTTATGGACTCTAAATTCTATTCCATTGATCTGTAAGTAGATCTTTAGGCCAGTGTGACACTGTTTTGATTACTGTAGCATTGGAGTAAGTTTGGAAATCAGGAAGTATGTCCTCCAGCTTTGTTCAATTGTTTTTCAATGTAGTTTTGACTATTCTAGGTCCCTTGCAATTCAATATGGTTTGGGGATTCACTTTTCCATTTCTGCAGAAAGAACATTGGAATTTGGGTAGGAATTGGATTGAATCTATAGATAACTTTGGGTAGTACTGCCATCTTAACAATATTAGGTATTCCAATCCATGAACACAGTATATCTTTCCATTCGTTTAGGTGTTCTCTAATTTTTTTCCACAATGTTTTAGAGTTTCAGCATATATGTCTTTTACCTCCTTGTATTTTATTCTTTTGAATGCCACTGTAAATGGATTTGTTTTCTCAATTTTCTTTTCAGATTGCTCATTGCTAGCTTATTGTAACACAATTGATTTTTGAATGTTGATGTTGTACCCTGTAGCTTTGTTGAATTTGTTTATTAGATCTAATAATTTTTTGTGTAGGTTCTTTGGAATTTTTTTATGTATAGGATCACATCATCCATGGTGTGTTTAGGGTTTTCTATATATCAGGTTGCATTATCTCCAAGAAGAGACAATTTAACTTTCTTTCCAATTTGGATGCATTTTATTTCTTTTTCTCACCTAATTGCTCTGACTAAAACTTCAAGCCAGATGTTGAATAGCAGTGGTGAAAGTGGGCATCCCGTCTTCTTCCTGACTTACAGAGAAAGCTTTCAGTCTTTCACCACTGAATATGATGTTAGCTGTGGTTTATTTATAAATGTGCTTTATCATATTAAGGAATTCCCTTCTACTTCTAGGTATCCTTCAACACTTAGCCAAACTGCCTACAATTCTGCCTTGGCCTTCACTTCCTGCTTGAACAAAGTCCAAAGATCAGCCACAGGTGTAAGCCTGGAGTCCTCTCAGATTTTTTCTGTGCACTGATCCATCCCTGGAAATGTGTATTGCACTCCATATTTCTGGGTACATATGGCTGCCCTTCAAAACCTTTATTTGCTCAAGTATCTTCCTCCTCAGCTTCCATCTTACCAGACATTTTGGTCTGCCTTATGCTTTCTCTGTCCACCATCCATTGTCCCAGGTGTTTACAGGTAGCATAAAAGTTTAAATGCTTTGACAGAAGGTTCTTGAAAAGCTGCATCAGTCAGAGGGGGCAAATTGAAGGCAAGCACATGTTAAAGTCCCAAAAGTAACCACCAGGCAAGTCAAAATATATAACCACAATTTTTTGAAAACAAGGTCTATGTGGTCCCATCCAAGCACCAGTTAGCTGCACCCTAATCATGTGCCCCAACCCCCCAGCCACTGGTGAGCTGGGGATGGGAAATGGTAGGCAGGAAAGCAAAAATACCACAATACATTCTTACTGAAATTTAGCAGCCATTTTCTTAATTTCTTCACTCCCCTGGATGCCATAAGTCTTTGACTAGTTCCAAGAGTTCCAACAAAGTTGATTCTGTCACTTTTTGCCAGCTTAATGGTTGCTTCAGTGGAGAGACCCACTCAATGGCTCTGTACTTCACCAATTTCTGTATACCCCATTTATTTTTGAAGCTCTGCTTTTAGATCCACATGCATTTATGGAGTTACATCTTTTTGGAGATTTGACTCCTTTATCATTATGTATTGTTACACTACTGCTAATAATCTTTCTTATTCTGAAGAATACTTGCAATTAATATGTGACTCTAGGCTTCTTTTAGTTAGTCTCCCATGGTATATCTTTCTCCATCACTTTCCCCCCACCTATTTGTGTCACATATTTGAAATTGGTTTCTTGTAGATAGCATACAGTTAGATAGCAATATCTGTGCTTTAATAGATGTTTATCTGACAATGGCTTTAATGGATATCTATCTGACAATATCTGTGCTTTAATGGATGTCTTTAGACCATTCACATTTTAAATAATTTTTAATATGATTGGCTTAAAATACACCACTTTCCTGTTTTCTGTTTGTTTTGTGTCTTTTTTTTCATCTTTTTCTGCCTTCTCTTGGTTTGACTGTTTTTCAGAATACATCTTTTCTCCTTTCTTAACTTATTATTTATATTTCTTTAAAAACCTTTTTTTAGTGCTTCCCCTAGGGTGTAACCATATACATTTTTAAACAATCTGAATCTACCTTCAAAAATATTTTGCCACTTCTAGTCACAATCATTCCTAATTCTTTCTTCCTATCCTTTTGCCATTGTTGTCATACATTTCACCTTTACATCCATATAGACACACAGTTCATTGTTACCAGTATTGCTTTTAACAGTCAGTTACACTTTAGAGAAGTTAAACATTTTAAAAGGTTATATTTTGCCTTCTTTATTCCAGTTTTATACTTCTTTTCTTTGTGTCGATCCAAATTTCTAACTTACTTCATGTTTCTTCTGTCTGAAGGATTTCCTTGAAAATTTTTTACAGAGTAGGTCTGATGGCAAGGAACTCTCATGTTTTGTTTGCTAAGAAAGTCTGTTAACTTTTTGCTCTTGAAGGTTATTTTTGCTGGGCAGAGAATTCTCAACTGATAATTTCTTTCAACATTTAAAATTTTTTACTCTATATTCTTACTTGCATGGTTTTTGACAAGAAGTGTTCTGCAATTCTTTTTTAAATTGTTAAATCGTTGCTATTTTATGATTTTTATTGAGTTATAATCAACATCCAATATTATATTTGTTTCAGTGTACAACATAGTGATTTGATATTTTTATACATAATGATCACCATAGTAAGAGCAGTTACCAACTGTCACCATACAAAGTTGTTCCAATATTATTGACTACATTCCCTATGCGTACATTACATCACTGTGACTTATTTATCTTATAGCTAGAAGTTTGTACCTCTTAATCCCCTCATCTATTTTGTCTGGCCCCCAACCCTCTCTCCTCTGGCAACCACCAGTCGGTTCTCTGTTTTTAGGAGTCTTTTTCTGTTTTGTTTTCTTTGTTCATTTGTTTTGTTTCTTAGAATCCATATATAAGTGAAATCATAAGGTATTTATTTTCCTCTGTCTGACTTATTTCACTTAGAATAATACCCTCCAGTTCTATATATGTTGTCACAAATGGCAAGATTCCATTCTTTTTTATGGCTAGGTAATACTCTATTATATATATATATATATATATATATATATATATATATATATATATATATATATATATATACACACACACACACACACATACCTATACATATGTGTATATATGTATATATATGTATCACATCTTCTTTGTCCATTCATCTATTTTTTTTATCTTTTTATTTTATATTGGAGTAACAAGGACCTGCTGTATAGCACAGGGAACTCCACTCAATATATGTAACAACCTAAATGGGAAAAGAATTTGTCCATTCATCTACTGATGGACACAGCTTGCTTCTATATCTTGGCTATTGTAAACAGTGCTGCAATGACATATGTAGGGATACACATATGTTTTTAAATTACTGTTTTAATTTTCTTCAGATAGATACACAGAAGTGGAGGTGCAGGATCAAATGGTAGTTCTATTTTCAGTTTTTTGAGGAGCCTCCATACTGTTTTCCATGGTGGCTCTACCAATTTATATTCCCACCAACAGTGCACGAGGGTCCCCTTTTCTCCACATCCTCTCCAACACTTGTTGTTTCTTGTCTTTATGATAATAGCCTGACAAGTGTGAGGTGATATCTCGTACTTTTGATTTGCTTTTCCCTCATGGTTAGTGATGTTGAGTACCTTTTCATCTGCCTGTTGGCCGTTTGTACGTCTTCCTTGGAAAAATATCTATTTAGGTCCTTGGCCCATTTTTTAATCAAGTTGCTTTTTTTTTCATATTGAATTGTATAAGTTCTTTATATACCTTGGATATCAACACCTTATTGGATATATCACTTGCAAATACCTTCTCCCATTCAGTAGCTTCCCTTTTTGTTTTGTTGCTGGTTTTCTTCACTGTGCAAAAGCTTTTTAGTTTGGTGTAGTTCCATTTGTTTATTTTGGCTTTTGTTTCCCTTTTGAGGAGACAGTTTCAAAAAAATATTGCTAAGATCAATGTCAAAGAGGTTACAGCCTATGTTTTATTCTAGGAGTTTTATGTTTTGAGGTCTTACATTTGTCTTTTATCCATTTTGAGTCTGTTTATTTTTGTATATGGTGTAAGAATGTGGTCCTCTGTAGATAAGGTATGTTTTTTTTCTCTGGCTGCCTAGCACATATCCCTGCTCTTTTCCTATAAATAGAACTTTTTTTTCTGTTCCTCTCCCCCAGTAACATTGCATTTTCACCAGTGATCTTAGGCCTCAGTTTTGATTCCCTTCTCCCTGTAGATTAAAATTTTTGAATCTCATTAAAATTAGATTTTCTAACCAATGACCTGAACTTTTATCATTATGGGTGACACACCTTATCTCTCGTAAAGTTTTTTTTTGCCATAATATTTGTATTTCATGATATTAATATAATAAGTTGATTCATATGTGTCTCATGTCTTTTTCCATCCATTGACTTTCAAATTTTATTCATCCTTATGTTTTAGAAGTGTCTCCTGTAAATAATATGTATATTTTTTCTAAAGCCTAATATTTTTTGTCTTTAAACAATATAATTAAGCCATTTATATCTATAATGATTACCATTATTTGGATTAATTTCTAACATTCTTTTTTGTACTTTGTTTATCCTCCTTTCACATTTTTGACCTTAATTGAAGCATCCTCCTCCACTCATATGTTTATTCCTGCCCTTCATCTCCTTTTTTTCTTCTCCTCATACTAGGTCTTATTCTTTCCACAATTCTCTTCTTGAAGAGAAAGAAGAGAATTACATTACATTTACCACAGGGTAAATTTTATGTATTGTTACCTGTATGATGCATTGAATTTCACCTTATAAGAAATTTACTGAATTCATTCCCAAGTAGCAGTTGGTAACAAACTGCTTATTCATCCTCCTCTCTGGCCATGCTCCTCTGTTTTAGGACATTGCATCTCACTGGGCTGGCTCTCCTCTTCCCTGCAGGCACTTCTTCCCCAATTCATTTTCATTCCTAAACCTGAGGTGCACCAGACTTATTCTCTGAATCTTGCACTGTTGGTTTGACACCAGATGATTTTATTCCATGTCACTCAGTGAGCTTCAGCTATACGGGTTGGAAAAGCTATCAGCACCACCAATAAACTACAGAGGCAATTATCATACATCTCTCCTCTTCTTCCTTCCTCCTTCCCTCATCCCATCCAGATATCCAATCATTCTTTTAGCAATTCATTATTTGAATTGTATTGAGTGTTGATTATTTCAAAAAATATTTATTGAATTCTTGATGTGCAAGACACCACATAAGGCACACACAGGTCAGAGAATTCTATATGCCTTTGTTGAACTAACATGTAATTTTAAAATGTAAAAAACAACCTATATAGTACATTGTATGTGTCAGTCACATCTAAATATTTTCCAAGAATTAACACATTTAGTCCTCATTGAAATATCATGTTATTATGGGATCACTGAAGGTTTAAAAATCCTGCTCAAGGTTACATGGCTCTAAGAGATAAAGCCACAACCAAAACTCCAAATTCTATCTCTTAGTCAGCACACTAGGGTACACCAATATCCAAATCTGTCCATCCATGTCTTCACACCAAGATTTAATCCTGCTCTGTGGCTCAGATTGGGCTCCTTTCCATGGCCTCACATTGGCAGGGGAACTCTCAACAATATTTTGACCTGTCTACTGGAATTCTGAGGCTTGTTCATAATACCAGCCTTGGCTGACAACACAAACTCTGAATCTTTGGACTCACAGTTCCAGTCCTGCCATTCCAGGCAACTTCTCGGTTCTTCATTCCCTTTCCCACACAATTCCTGTTAAATGCTTATCCAATGTCCTATCCCCTCATCTTTTCACAGGTCCAGTAACATCTGCATTCTTACCAGAATGGTAATATTCAGCCTCAGATGTTAAATCCAATTAAATTATAATCAGGAACAAAGAAGAACAACCAACCAATCAATATTAAAGAATTATTTTCATTTCTGCATTTGTCAAATTCTATTGAATTGGGATGCTACAATATCAAAATAAAATACTGAATTAAGTTAATTCTTCCAAGAATCTGAAAATTTCAAAGATGTTGGAATTTACCATCTCAATTATCCAGGTTATCATATTAGTTCTTCTACACACCTGTGTAGGCCTTTTCCCCATTGTACATTCTTGCCTCATTTGTCATATATTGAATGACCATATGTGCATGGGGCTTATTTTTGGCCTCTCTATTCTGTTGCACTGATTTTTGTCTGTTTTCATAACAGTACCATACTGTTTTGATTACTGTAGCTTCATAGAATAGTCTGAAGTTGTGGGATGTGATATAGCCAGTTTGATCTTTTTTTTTTTCTCAAGATTGTTTTGGCTATTTGGGGTCTTTGTGATTCCATACAGATTTTAGGATTATTTGTTCTAGTGCTGTGAAATATATCATGGATATTGTGATAAGAATTGCATCAAACCTGTAGACTGATTTGGGTAGTATAAACTTTTTAACATGTACTTGGATTCAAGTAAGACAGAAAATGGTCCCTCAGGCAGCCCCCCTAAAAGTCAGAATAATGGACATACATTCTACTTGTTTCTCTCACCAGGGAAAATATGTGAATTGAGTATGTTAGCTGTGGTTTGTCATAAGTGGTTTTTATTATGTTGAGATATGTTCCTTCTATACCAATTTTGTTGAAAGTTTTTATCATGAGTGGTTGTTGAATTCTGTCAAATGCTTTTCTGCATCTATTGATATGATTGTGTGGTGTTTATCCTCTGTTTTGTTAATGTGGTGTATCACATTGATTGATTTGTGGACATTGAACCATCCTTGCATCCTTCGAATAAATCCCACTTGATCACAGTATGATCCTTTTTATGTGCTGTTGAATTTGGTTTGGTTATATTTTGTTGAGGATTTTTGCATCTATATTCATTAGGGATATTGGCCTGTAATTTTCTTTTTTGTAGTGTCCTTGTCTGGTTTTGGTGTCAGGGTTATGGTGGCCTCATAGAATCAATTTGAGAGTGTTCCTTCCTCTTCAATTTTTGGAATAGTTTGAGAAGGATAAGTATTATATCTTCCTTATATGTTTGGTAAAACCTCTGTGAAGCCATCCAGCCCTGGACTTTTGTTTATTGGAAGCTTTTTGATTACTGATTCAATTTCAATACTAGTAATCAGTCTGTTCAGATTATCTATTTCTCCCTCATTCCATCTTGGAAGATTTTATCCATTTCTTCTACATCGTCCCATTTGCTTGGTATATAACTGCTCATAGTATTCTCTGATGATTGTTGTTATTTCTTTGATATCACTTGTAATTTCTCCTCTTTTATTTCTCATTTTGTTTATTTGGGTCCTTTCTCTTTGTTGAGCCTGGCTAAAGGGTTATCAGTTTTTTTATTCTTTTCCCTAAAAAAAACCCAGCTCTTGGTTTCACTAATCTTTTCTATTTTTTGATGGGGTCTCTATTTTACTTATTTCCTCTCTGATCTTTATTATTTCCTTTCATTTACTGACTTTGGGCTTTACTTGTTTTTCTAATTCCTTTAGATGGTAGGTTATGTTGCTTATTTGAAATTTTTCTTGTTTCATGAGGTAGGCCTGTATCACTATAAATTTCCCTCTTAGAGCTGCTTTGGTGCATCCCATAGATTTGGAAAGTTGTATTTTAGTTTCATTTGTCTCAAAGTATACTCTGATTTCTCTTTGGTTTCTTTGTTGACCATTGGTTTTTTTAGTAGCATGTTGTTTAGTCTTCACTTGTTTTTGTTTCCCATTTTTCTTTCTGTAATTGATTTCTAGTTTCTTACACTGTGGTGAGAAAAAATGTTTCATATAATTTCTATCCTTTTAAATTTGTTGAGACTTGTTTTGTGGCCTACAATATGATCTATCCTGAAGAAAATTCCATTTGTAATTGAAAAGATATATATTTGCTGATTTTGGATGGAATGTTCTGTAGATATCTATTAAGTTTAACTGATCTAATGTGTCACTTAAGATCAGTGTTTCCTTACTGATTTTCTGTCTGGATGATCTGTCCATTGAAGTAACTGGGGTTTTAAAGTCCCCTACTATTATTGTATTGCTGTTAATTTCTCCCTTAATGTCAATATTTTCTTTATATATTTAAGTGCTCTTCTATTAGGTGCATATATGTTTATGAATGTTATATCCGCTTCTTGTCTTGATCCCTTCCTTCTTTGTCTTAATTAAAGAATTTGTTTTAAAGTCTACTTTGTTTGATATAAGTATTGCTACCCCAGGTTTCTTTTTGTCTCCATTTGCATGGAGTATCTTTTTTTCATTCCCTCACTTTCACCCTTTGTGTGATTTTGCTCTGAAGTGTGTCTCCTGTAGGCAGCATACAGATGGGTCTTGTTTTTTATCCAATCAGTCACCCTATGTCTTTTGTTTAGAGTATTTAGTCCATTGATATTTAAAGCTATTTTTGATAGGTATGTACTTATTGCCATTTTGTTATTTTTTCTGGTTGTTTTTTGTAGTTCTTTTCTATTCTTTTATTTTTCTTTTAGTCTCTCCCTTGTGGTTAAGAGGGAGGGATCACAGAGCAGCATAAGGAAACATTTGGGGGTGATGGATTTGTTCATTATATTTATTGTGTTGGTCATAGGTGTATACACATGTTAAAGCTTATCAAATTGTGTACTTTATATATATTTAGTTATTATATATAAATTAGACCTCAATAAAGCTGTAAAAAATTTACATTGTGCAAGACTTAAACTTTGACCCAGAAATTTCACTTCTATAAATCAGTCCTAAAGCAATACTTACCTATATTTACAGAGGTATATGGTCAAAGTACATTACTGTTTGTAATAATAATAATTAAAAACAACCTATTGACCTAAAGATTGTCATACAGAGTGAAGTAAGTCAAGAGAAAAACAAATATTGTATCTTAGCACATATATGTGGAATCTGAAAAAATTGGTACAGATGATCTTATTTACAAAGCAGAAATAGAGACACAGACGTAGAGAACAAACATATGGATACCAAGGGGGAAAAGGGGGGGTGGAATGAATTGGGAGATGGGGATTGACATGTATATACTATTGACATCTATAAAATAGATAACTAATGAGAACCTACTGTATAGCACAGGGAACTCTACTCAATGCTCAGTGGTGACCTAACTGGGAAGGAAATCCAAAAAAAAAGAGGGGATATATGTATATGTAGAGCTGATTCACTTTGTGATACACTAGAAACTAACACAACATTGTAAAGCAACTGTACTTCAATAAAAATTTTTAAAAATTGATTGCAACACGTTGAAAAAATAAATAAATAAAATAAAAATAAAACAACCTAAAAATAGCAGAAGTGGAGTAGATAAATTAATTACTGTATATCATGTAAGTATAGTATGCAGTTATCAAAAAAGAATGTACCCATTCTATATGTGGATGAAAACACTTTCATGAAAAATAGTAATGTTAAGTAAAGAAATTTGAGGGATCCCTTTTTTGTGTGTATAGTAGACTGGATACCCTCAATGACCATTGAAACTGGAAAAGTTATATCACTGGACATAGTATTTTTTAAATTACCATTTCACATACATTTCTGAACTTGCAAAAAGAGAAGGATTTTGCAACGTCAAAAGCAAAATGAAAGCCAGAACCCACTGATGTGAGTGCCAAATCTGACTTTTATCCCAAGCGTTTCTGTTGAACTCCAGATGCTCCACTTTAATGACTACACTTAGCCTAGGGTAATCCTCTTGGTGGGGATTTTAGTTTAGAATTATGTATAAACTGGGTCCCAAAAGGTGTTCAGTAAGCAACAGTATCACCACTGGTTCTGAGTGGAAAGGAAAATTTTATGGTCATAACATTAAAGAGGATTTCTAAATTCCAGCTTCTTTATGTGATTGTAAACACATCAAGTGGGGAATTTACTTTTAAATATTTCCAAGTTGGCTGTGCTCTGAGAGAAGTAGTAGAGACAAATGCAAATTTACTAGAGGGATACAACTTCAAGTTTCAAAGTATTCCCACAGACAAAGTTCTAAGAAAAATGAACCACAGATATTTTTAAAAGTCAAACACATAGAGAAAAACCCCACTATGAATGAGAATCCAGAATCAGAAATACCAAGATATTTGATACTGGAATTATTAGTTACCAAATATAAAATAGCTTAGTTTAATACATTTTTAGAAATAAGAGAAATTGGCAATATAATCAAGGAATAAGACTTATTGAGCAAAATGAAGTCATTTGAGAAACCAAAAAACCAGAAATTGTAGAAATGTCATACACACATATGCACACACACATACACATATAATTAAAGCTCAAAATTTCAAGGATGGATTAAACAACTGACTAAATACAGTTTTAGAGAGGATTGATAAACTGTATTATTAAATCAAAGTAATTAACCAGTTTGCAGTTCTAAGAACAAATAGATTAAAAATACTGGGAAGAGTGTAACAGATGTGAATGCTAGAATGAGAAGACATAACATGCCTAACCAGAGTTTCAGAAGTTCACAATATGATGAGGAAGAGGTAATATTCTAAAATATCTTCCAGGAATTCCAATAAATGCAAAGCAGATTAATAAAAAATAAATATAAATACAGCCACACGTTAGTGAAACTACAGAATACCAAACGTATGGAGTGTAGAAAAGCAACTAGAAAATAGATGATCAATTATTTACATGGGAATGGCAATTAGATTGGAGTTTTTCTTCTCCATGACAACAGCAAAAGCCAGAAGATGGTGAGCTGAGAGAAACTAAATACCTAGAATTCTATACTCAATGCAACTCTCTCTCAAGTGGGAGTTATAGGCAATTTCTGAAACACAATACATCAGAGAACCTAAAAACCAACAGCTCCTCGCTAAAAGTCTTATCTTAAAAATGTGCATAGAGCAATAGGGAACTAATCCTAGGTGTAAGATCTGAGATGCAGGAAGGAACGGCAGGGTGATTACCAATGATCATTATGAGGTAAGGTTGTTGCTAAATCATAGGAATAATGGAGAAAACATGCGGCACTCAGGTAATCTTCTGGAATATCTCTTGGCACTGTAGTTACAGGAGTCACATCTTGCGCAGGACAGAAATTTAAGTCTCATATGTTTCAGTAATGAAGTCCTGGTTCACTTAGCAGAAATGTGAGCTGATGGTGAAAGGAAGCTCTAATGGGTGTTAGGGAAGGGAGATGAGGAATATAAGTTATGGTCTAGAGACTAACCATAGTAGCAAGAGCTGTAATTCCCACTAGCCTTGTTTTTGTAGGTTGTGGCAGACACAGAGATAAACTGCCCAGATTCCACTTTAATAAGACCTGCTGCCCAGATGCAGGGAGTGCAGTTAGCAGACAGCTGTTAGCTCCTTCAGTGTCTGCCTCAGGTGCAGGGAGCGACCTTGCCCAAGGTTATGTTCTTCTAGGGACAGATCGCACCACTGATTAAGTGAGGTAGTTGTAAAAGGCCTGGCTGTTCTGGCCTGATGTGAGACAACTCTGATGGTCAATACTCACTCCAGGGTTTCCTGTGGATTGTCTAAAGCTGCATCACACCTGCATCACAGTTTAACTCCTCCCTCTGCCCAATCATGCTTACTCTCTTACTTTCACAGGTGTTAATCTCTAATAAACTACCTTGTGCTCCAAACTCCAATTCAGCATCTGCTTCTGGAAAACCCTAATTGTGATGTAAATTTTCCCTCTAGAAATTATGACCAAAGTAATTTTGAAAAAGCTTTGACATCATGGAATTAAGTTAGTGTGAGAAGTATATAAATCTGAGTGATGTAATGTGTACCCTACAGTGGATATTTTCATGTACCTCTTAAGAACCCCTTAGATTCCTGTTACCTGTTATCTGCATCTTTTTATCAGCTTTTGTGTGCTTTCCTGCTAACAGCTTGCACTTCTAACCTTTAAAGGACTCTCTTGGGCCACAGAAGCCATTTCACTCAGATATATGGAAAGCTGTAGTTACCTGGAAATTTATATCCCTGTTCTTCTCACTTAATTTCTCCTGGGATCACTTCTCAAATAAACCAATTGCATATGAATCTTCATCTCAGGGTCTGCTTCTGGAGAATGAACTTAAGTTATGTAAACCTTAATTGTGGACTTGATAGACCCACCCTGCTTCCAACCCAGTATCTGGCAGATAAAATGGCAGAGTCTAACAAAACACATAATGAGCATATCCTTGAAACATAAATGGAACAGAAATGCAAAATGTTGAGCAGCACTGAAACTATGTCTTCCAGGCTCTAAGTATAGCTCTGATTAATTTCATACAGAATATTGTGAACTGAATGTGCTCAGTATGAGATGGAGAACAAGAGACTAATTCAAAGCTAGAAGTGAATGTGTGGGGTGAGGTTACCTTATTCTTGATAGAACGCTAAGAAAAAATGAAACTCTTGCCAACTTTCTGGCCAATAACTTTACAGGAATTTCTGGAACAAGCACGTTAGGAAACCAAAACGAAAAAACCTTATTAGGAGGCACCGAGATAACTTGCTCAGTGACTCAACGACAGAAGTTGCAATTAGCCTAATATGAAGCAGGAGCCCCAAAAGGGGATGGAGACCAGTTGTGGAATGGAGTCTGTGGTGGGGAGAAGCGGGGATACAAACTGCCAGACAGGGAGGACAGATGGCAAAAAAAAAGAAAAAGAAAGAAAGAGAAAGAAAGAAAGGAAGGAAGGAGGGAGGGAGGGAGGGAAGGAAGAAAGAAGAATGAAGAAGGAAGAGGGAGGGAGGGAAGGAGGAAAGAAGAATGAAGAAGGAAGAGGGAGGGAGGAAAGGAGGGAAGAAGGGAGGGAATCAAATCCTGCCTCTTAAAATAAGCCTGCCAACCAAAATTCCAAAATGTATGAAAAAAGTTAGTACTAAAAATCAAGCCAACAAAATCGTCAATTTACTATGATTTTGGAACACTATAACACAACTTTGCACAGATGTTTTTAGGATACTAGAAGGAATAAATGAATAACAGTTTAAATATTAAAAAGAATTTCTGGAAAAATTAAAGTAAAAATGAAACAAGATCAAACAGCTAATGAAATAAATTATTAGATCTCTTTAAAAGTATTTTCATTAAAATTAAAACTGTAATGGATGGAATAATCTCTACACTACATTGGTTACAAATGAATGGGTGATTCTGAAGATAGTACTACAAAATTCTCTCAGAATGCAACATGGCAAAATAAGACATATAAAAAGGAAGAGTATTTAAGAAACAAAAGTTAGGTTGAGAAATTACATATATTATAGAGCCCTATCAAGACCGTCCAAATATTCCAAAAGGGAAATGAATGACAGAGAATACTTTAATAAATAACCAGAGAATTTTCCATAAATAAAGATGTATTTTATTTATTGAAAGTGTATTATTAACACCAAGCAGGATAAATAAATATAAATCAACAGTAAAGCATATTCTAGTGAAACTGATGAATACCAAAGATTGTTTTAAACTATTTTAACTGTTGAAAAGTATGGTTCAGTGGCCTTAAGTACATTCACATAGTTGTGCAACTGTCACCACAATTCATCTCCAGAAATTTTTCATCTTCCCAAACTGAAACTCCACACCCATTAAACAATGACTCCTTATTCTTCCTTCTCCCAGCCTCTGGCAACTGACATTATGCTTTCTGTCTCTATGAATTTGACTATTCTAGATACCTCATATAAGCAGAATCATACAATACTTGTTCTTTTGTGACTGGCTTATTTAGCTTATTAACATTATGTCCTCAAGGTCCATCCATGTTGTTGCACATGTCAGAATTTCCTTCTTTATTAAGACTGAATAATTTTCCATTGTATGTATCTCCACATTTTGTTTATTCATTTGTGGACAGACAATTGGGTTGCTTCTAACTTTTGGCTACTGTGAATAGCACTGCTATGAACATGGGTGTAAAAATAATCCATTCAAGGCCCTGCTTTCAATTCTTTTGGGTATATAGACAGAATTGGAATTGCTAGATCATATGATAACTCTATATTTAATTTTTTTGAGGAATTGCCATCCATACTGTTTTCCATAGTAGCTGCAATATCTTACATTTCCACCAGCAGTGCAGAAGGGTTCCAATTTCTCTACATCCTTGTCAACACTTGTTATTTTCTGATTTTGGTAATAGCTGTTGTAATGGGTGTGAAGTAGTAGCATCAAAGATTTTTTTAATATTTAAAGCTTTTAGAGAGAATAGAAATATTACTGACAAGGAAATAAATTGATGGAAGACTTTTTATATCAAGAATGAAGTAAAATAAAGTGGGGCTATGTCAAACTAAAAAGTCTGCACAGCAAAGAAAATCATCAGCACAATGAAAAGATAAGCTAATGAATGAGAGAAAATATTTGCCAATCATATATCTGATAAAGGGTTAATATCCAAAATATATAAAGAACTCAACCCAATAGCCAAAGCAAACAAACAACCCATTAAAAAATGGGCAGAAGATCTGAATAGACATTTTTCCAAAGAAGACATACAGATAGCCAATAGGTACATGAAAAAGTGCTCAGCATCACAAATCATCAGGGAAAGGCAAATCAAAATCACGATAAGATATCACCTCATACATGTTATAATGGATAGTATCAAAAGACAATGAAAAACAAGTGTTGGCGAGAATGTGGAGAAAAGGGAATTCTTGTGCCCTGTTGGTGGGAATGTAAATTGGTGCAGTCATTATGAAAAACAGTATGGAGTTTCCTCAAAAAATTAAAAATAGAACAATCCAGCAATTTCACTTCTGGGTACTTATCCAAAAAAACTAAAACATTAACTGGAAAAGAATACATGTACCCCCACGTTCATTGCAGCATTATTTACAATAGCTAAGATATGAAAAAACCTAAGTGTCCATCAATGGACAAATGGACAAAGAAGCTGTGGTATAAGTATACAATGGACTATTACTCAGCCATAAAAAGGAATGAAATCTTGCCATTTGTGACAACATGGATGGGCCTTGAAGGTATTATGCTAAGTGAAATAAGTCAGACAGAGAAGATAAATACCATATGAACCCACTTATATGTGGAATCTAAAAAAAGAAACAAAACAAAAAAAATCACCAAGCTCACGGATACACAGAATAGTGATGGTTGCCAGAGTCAGGAAATGGGGAGTGGGCAAAATGGGGGCAGAGGGTCAAATGGTACAAACTTCTAGTTATAAAATAAATAAGTCATGGGGATGTAATGTACAACATGGTGACTATAGTTAATAATATTGTATATTTGAAAGTTGCTAAGACAGTCAATCTTAAAAGTTCTCATCACAAGAAAAAAAATTTGTCACTATGTATGGTGATGGATGTTAACTAAACTTATTGTGGTGATCATTTTTCACTGGATACAAATATCAAATCATTATGTTGTACATCTGAAACTAATATAATGGTATCTATCAACTATACCTCAATAAAATACAACTTCTGGAAGAAACATAGGAGAAAATCTCTGTGACCTTGTGTTAGGCAAAGATTTCTTAGGATAGAAAAAGCAGGAAGTACAACAGAAAAAAATGACTTAGATTTTATCAAAATTTTAAAATTTGCACTTAATGCCTCATCCCTGCCCCCAGGGGCACTGGCCCCTGTGCCCAAGAAGCTACTGATGATGGCTGAAATTGACCACTGCTACACCTCTGCCAGGGGCAAGCCCACTTTTGATGCCATTTCTAAGACCTACAGTTATCTCACTCCTGATCTCTGGAAAGAGAAAGTGTTCACCAAGCCTCCATATCAGGACCAGCTTGTAAAGACCCACAACAGAGTTTCCGTGCAGAGGACCCAGGCTCCAGCTGTAGCCACCACATAATTTTATGTGAGAAAAATAAAGTGAATGAAGCCAGTTTTTAAAGAATCGTACTTAAAAGACAATACAAAACAATTTTTAAAAACACACAGACTGAGTGAAAAGACAAAACATATTTAGATTTGACAAGACTGGTCCCCAAGATACATTAAAAACTCCTACTACTTAATAAAAAAATATAATTTAAAAATGAGCAAAAGTCTTGATCAAACAGTTCATATAAAATACATGAATGCCTACTAAATACCTGAAGTAGTATTCAATATCATTAGCCATCAGGGAAATGCCAACTAAAATCACATGGATATTTCACCAGAAATCCACAAAAAGGGCTAAAATTAGAAAGGTTGACTATACCAAATGTTGGTAAGATGTGGAACAACCAGAAGTCACAAACAGTGTTAGTAGAACTATCAAATGATATAACCCTTTTGGAAAAAATCTGACAATTTCTTATAAAATTTATGCCTACTATGACCCAATAATTCCAATGCTAGATATCCCCAGGAGAAATAAAAATAATTATGTACAAAAGGCTTTTACAATGTTTATAGTAGCTTTATTCCTAATAGTCCCAAACTGGAAACAACCCAACAGAATGGATAAGCAAATGGTGATACACTCATACAATGGTGTATTACTCAACAATAAAAAGACAATAGGGCTTGCCTGGTGGTGCAGTGGTTGGGAGTCCACCTGCTGGTGCAGGGGACATGGGTTCGAGCCCTGGTCTGGGAAGATCTCACATAGGGCGGAACAACTAAGCCTCTGCACCACAACTACTGAGCATGCACTCTAGAGCCCGCGAGCCACAACTACTGAGCTCAAGTGCCACATCTACTGAAGCCCACACGCCTAGAGCCCATGCTCTGCAACAAGAGAAGCCACAGCAATAAGAAGCCTGTGAACCCACCACGACGAAGGGTAGCCCCCACTCACCGCAACTAGAGAAAGCCCACGGGCAGCAATGAAGACCCAATGCAGCCAAAAATAAATAAATAAAATAAATAAAATTTTTAAGAGACCCTATTTAAAAATAAATTAAAAAAATTAAAAGACAATAAATTACTGACACATGAACAACATGGATGAATCTCAAAAACATGCTGAATGAAAGAATCTTGACACAAAATCATGCATACTATATGATTCTGTTTATATAGTGTTTTGCAACAGGCAAAACTAATGTATAGTGGAAAAAGCAGAACAGTGGTTAAGTGGAGAAGTGGGAAAAGAATTGACTGGAAAGGGATGGGAGATAGATTGCTTGGGTGTTGGTAATGCTCTATATTTGAATAGGGATTTGGGTTACACAGGAGTTTGAATTTATCAAAATTTACTGAATGACACTCTTACTATTTCAGCATGTAGAATTACCTCAAAAGAAAAACAAAAGGTGTAGTCAAATCTTGAACTCTAGCTGATGATATGAATGCTGAAGTATTTGGGGTAAAGTGTACTGATGTCTGTCTTTTTTTGAAATGCATTAAAAAAAGGTGGATTACAAAATACCTAGGAATAAACCTACCTAAGGAGGTAAAACCTGTACTCAGAAAACTACAAAACACTGATGAAAGAAATCAAAGATGACAGGAACAGATGGAGTGATATACCATGTTCTTGGATTGGAAGAATCAATATTGTAAAAATGACTATACTACCCAAAGCAATCTACAGATTCACTGCAATCCCTATCAAATTACCAATGGCATTTTTCACATAACTAGAACAAAAAATCTTAAAATTTGTATGGAGACACAAAAGACCCTGAATAGCCAAAGCAATCATGAGAAAAAAAAACAGAGCTGGAGGAATCAGGCTCCCTGACTTCAGACTATACCACAAAGCTACAGTAATCAAGACAATATGGTAATGGCACAAAAACAGAAATATAGATCAATGGAACAGGATAGAAAGCCCAGACATAAACCCATGCACCTATGGTCAACTAATCTATGACAAAGGAGGCAAAGATATACAATGGAGAAAAGACAGCCTCTTCAATAAATGGTGCTGGGAAACTGGACAGCTGCATGTAAAAGAATGAAATTAGAACATTCTCTAACAGCACATACAAAAATAAACTCAAAATTGATTAAAGACCCAAATGTAAGACTGGACATTATAAAACTCTCAGAGGAAAACATAGGAAGAACACTCTTTGACATAAATCACAGCAAGATCTTTTTTGACCCACCTCCTAGAGTAATGAAAATAAAAACAAGAATAAGCAAATGGGACCTAATTAAACTTAAAAGCTTTTGCACAGCAAAGGAAACCATAAACAAGATGAAAAGTCAACCCACAGAATGGGAAAAAATATTTGCAAATGAATCAACTGACAAAGGATTAATCTCCAATATATATAAACAGCTCATGCAGCTCAATATCAAAAAACAAATAACCCAACCAAAAAATGGGCAGAAGACCTAAACAGACATTTCTTCAAAGAAGACATTCACATGGCCAAGAGGCATATGAAAAACTGCTCAACATCACTAATTATTAGAGAAATGCAAATCAAAACTACAATGAGGTATCACCTCACACCAGTTAGAATGGGCATCATCAGAAAATCTACAAACAACAAATGCTGGAGAGGGTGTGGAGAAAAGGGAACCCTCTTGCACTGTTGGTGGGAATGTAAATTGATACAGCCAATATGGAGACCAGTATGGAGGTTCCATAAAAAACTAAAAATAGAGTTACCATATGACCCAGTAATCCCACTACGGGGCATATACCCAGAGAAAACCATAATTCAAAAATTCACATGCACCCCAATATTCATTGCATCACTATTTACAATAGCAGGTCATGGAAGCAACCTAAATGTCCATCGAAAGATGAATGGATAAAGAAGTTGTGGTACATATATACAATGGAATATTACTCAGCCATAAAAAGGACCAAAATTGGGTTATTTGTAGAGACGTGGATGGACCTAGAATATCTCATACAGAGTGAAGTAAGTCAGAAAGAGAAAAACAAATATCGTACTTTAATGCATGTATGTGGAATCTAGAAAAATGGTACAGATGAACTGGTTTGCAGGGCAGAAATAGAGACACAGATGTAGAGAACAAATGTATGGACACCAAAGGGGGAAAGGGGGAGTGGGAAGAATTAGGAGATTGGGATTGACATATATACACTAATATGTATAAAATAGATAACTAATGAGAACCTTCTGTATAGCACAGGGAACTCCACTTTGCTGTACAGTAGAAACTAACACAACATTGTAAAACAACTATACCCCAATTAAAAAAAAAGGTGGATTGATGAATGGATAGATGGATAGGTAGGTGATGAGGCATGTATGTATACTAAAATGTTAATAGTAACATTTAGATGTGATTATATGGATGTTCATCATAGAATTCTTTCAACTTTGTTGTATGTTTGAAATTATTTATTTTTAAATTAAATGAATGCTGAAAAAACATTTAAAAATTATTATAGTAAGCCACAAAATACTAATGAAATTTAAAACATTATATGAATAATAGACAAAAATTACAAATCACTAAAATTGATTCATGAATTAATAAAAAACCCAAATACACCACTGATTATTAAAGGAAATAAATTGGTAATCAAAATTTTTCCTCCACAACAGGACAAGAAATGCCTAAAATTTTAAAGGCGAGTTTTATAAAACCTTCAAGGAAGTGATAAGTCCTTTTTTATGCAAATATTTTAAGAAAATACAAAGATGAAAGAAAACATACTATTGATGCCAAGATCAGATGTCCAGAATATGCAAATCTATATAGGCAAAAAGTAGATTAGTGATTGCCTAGGGCCAGGGTTAGGGGTTAGGAATGGAGAGTGACTGCCATGGGCATGGGGTTTCTTTGAGGGTGATGAAAATGTTTTTAAATTGGGTTACCATAGTAATGGTTGCACAACTCCATGAATATGCTAGAAACCACTGAACTGTATACTTTGAATAGATGAACTTTGTGATATGTGAAATATCTCAATAAAGCTGTTAAAAAGAATATGCCAAGACGGGAATAAAGATGCAGACCTACTAGAGAATGGACTTGAGGATACGGGGAGGGGGAAGGGTAAGCTGGGACAAAGTGAGAGAGTGGCATGGACATATATACACTACCAAACGTAAAATAGATAGCTAGTGGGAAGCAGCCACATAGCACGGAGAGATCAGCTCAGTGCTTTGTGACCACCTAGAAGGGTGGGATAGGGAGGGTGGGAGGGAGGGAGATACAAGAGGAAAGAGATATGGGAACATATGTATATGTATAACTGATTCACTTTGTTATAAAGCAGAAACTGATACACCATTGTAAAGCAATTATACTCTAATAAAGACGTTTTAAAAAAAAAAAGAATATGCCAGATGAAAGCAAGAAAAAAATTATACTATCTCACTTATGAACATCAACAGGAAATTCCTAAGTTGAATATTGGCAAAAGTTAATTCAGTTTTTACCACTCTACCTAAGTAGGGTGATTTCAGGAATGTAACAATTCTTCAAAACCAGAACACCTATTGATATAATTTACTATTAAAAATCTAAACAATAAAAGCCATATGATTATTTCAATAAATTTATTTTTTATTCGACATGTATTTATTGCATGCTTATTATGTGATGGACACTACACATTAGTAAACAAAAGAGAAAAAGTCCTGATCCTCAATAGAAATAATAAAAGCACTTGATAAAATTTCACACCAATTCTTAGGAAAATATTGTTAGAAGAGAACTCTTATAATAAGTTAAAGGTATTGATCAGAAACAGCACAATCATCCTTAATGCTGAAATATTAGAAGCTTTCTTACTGATCCCAATAGAAAGATGCTTGTAGTAGAGGCCCTGGCCACTGCAATAATTATGCACAGTGCATAAAAGTGAGATATACAAAAATTGCATAGAAGAAGAAAAAAATTGTTTCCCTTTATGTAGATAAAATAATTAAAATGTAATTTAAAAAATCTAACAGTATATATAAACAAGCCATTAGAACTAGGAAGATAGTTCGACAAGATACAAGTTCAACAAGATACAAGATCTGTATACAAAATACCACAGCATTCCTGGAAATAACCAAGTAGTAAATGTAATTGGATTGTTAATTCACAATAGAAACAAACAGTGGAAGGTACCTGATAATATATCTAACAAAATTTGTGTGTGACCTTTAGCAAAATAATTTTCACCAGTGGCAACAGCAGATCGGCCTTGGTGAATGAAAATGTTGTTGAACCTTTGCATAACCACCACCTTGCCCAGCCATGGCCACACTCTTTGTGAATCCACGGACCAGAACTAGGCTCACCAGGAAGGAAAAGACTGGCACGCACATAATAGGCTATTCTACTCACAGAATTATTTCAAACTGCTTTGGCCCTCTGGTGAGAATTCATCCTAGATATATTCTCTGTTTCTTGCTCATGATTCATACATTCAAAATATATTTATTGTGCAACAAGCATGTTTGAAACTATTTTAATATTCTTGAAAAAGTAGTGAAGATGCCAGAAAATGTCGTTGCTCTCTTTGAGTTTATAGTCTCTGCTCCTGCGGAGTGCAAAGTGAAGGGGAGGATGACAGTTGACAGTTTGTAAGTAAGTAAAAACTAAAAGGTAATTTCAGAAAGAAATAATAATTAACTTTTGACCATGATAATTTTAATCCATATACCTCACCTAAGTCTCCTTCTCACTAGTGCTCTAATTGTGTTTCATGATCTAAAGGGCCTTTGTTGAAAAGCCCTTTGGTTTCTTTCTGGTGTTTATCAAAGGCCCTGTACAGTACTTGCTCTGTTGTTGATTTGCTCACATTCTGCCTTTTCTGCAGCACCACTAGAGCTCAGCGGCAGAGCTATTCGTCCAGCAGTGTGTACAAGCCAGGGAATATTCTCTTGTTATGGGGCCCCCTCACAGCTGGAGATTGTTGGCCACTATGTAAATGGTTTGAAGCATGATAAAAAAATGTTTTATTTGTAGTCTCTATTGGACACGTGTAGGCCAAATAAACAATTTCAAATATCCTAAGAGAGTGAATGGTCCAGCATTGACCATGTGCTCACTCCTGTACCAGCCACTGTGCCAGAAAGAATGAGTGAATAATGAGAAGGGGAGGGGGAGGATTTGGGGACACTGGGATTAACAGTCTCTCTGGGACCACATTGAACACATGGAGTTTAGTTACTGGAAGAATGGTAAAGATAGCTTAAGCAGGCAATAACAATGTCTACCATATTGCGTGTAATAAATTAAATATTTTTGCAAGAAAAATTGCTAGACAAAATGTTTATCTATCCACCTTCCTCTGATTAGGACTGAACTGGTATCATTCCAGAAAATAACTTCAACTTTTCTTAAGTATTTTCAAGAAAAGAGGTATGGCATCTTGCAGATTCTTATATCAGAGAATTCTCCTTAATATGCAGGCACTATTTATTGCAATTCTACCCAATTTCCTCATCATTCTGATTTTTTAATCTATGATTTGAAACACTAGAAACATTTTCTCAACATTTTTCTCACAGCTGCCTTCACCTCCTTGTTCTTCAGGCTGTAGATGAGAGGATTCAGCATGGGGGTGATCACACTATACTGCAAGGAGAAGATTAACTCTCGAGTGGATCCTGAATTTGGCATGAGATAGCGGAGTAAACCTGAGCCATAAAAGAAGCTCACTGCAGTGAGGTGGGAGGAACAAGTGGAGAAGGCCTTGCTTCTGCCTTTAGTTGAGCTGATGCTCAGGATGGTGGAAAAAATGCAAACATAGGAGAAAAATATCAAGAGGAAATTTCCAAAGAAATGCAGGAGGCTGGAGCAGAGCAAGGCAGTAAAACTTGCAGACACATCGGAACAAGACAAAGGGTAGAGAGAGGGCAGCTCACAGCTGAAGTGGTGAATATTTTGAGCCTCACAGAAGTCTAAATTGAGAGCTACAAGGATATTGATGAGAGCATCCGTAAAAGCCAAGCCCCATGAGCCCCACACCAGCCCCATACACAGCTTTCTGTTCATCATCTGGCCATACAGCAGAGGAGAACTGATGGCAACATAGCGGTCATAGGCCATGACAGCAAGTAGGCAGGATTCAGTGCCTCCAGTGGCAAACACAAAGAAGACCTGAGCCATGCAGCCCTCTACTGAGATGGTTTTCTTCTCAGACAGGAGGTTCTCCAACAGCTTGGGCACAGTGACAGAAGAGTGGCAGAGATCCAGGAAGGACAATTGTCCCAGGAAAAAGTACATGGGGTTGTGGAGCTGGGAATCCACCCTTATCACCAGCAGCAGCATCAGGTTCCCCATAAGGGTCAGGATATAAATAACAAAGAACAGCACAAAGAGCAGAGCCTGGATTTGGGGGTCAGCAGACAGCCCGAGGAGGACGAACTCAGAGACAACACTGCGGTTTCTCATTGCCTTCAGTACTTTCTTTGGAATTCAAGAAAAAAGTCAGGTGAAGTCTCTTCTGATGTCTAACAAATACCCAAGTGTTTTAACCCTCTCCATTCACAAAGTTTCATGCCTACTCAAAAATGTACATTCAGCAATTATACTCCAATAAAGATGTTAAAAAAAAAAAAGTACGTTCTGAAATGATAAACTTCCCTAAGTCTCTAGATTTACCAAAACCTGTAATAATCTTTTCCGTGGGATCCCAACACTAGATCAACTCCCTCTCCACCTTTACTGCTCTTTCTTTGATGTCTTTGAGTTTATTTTTTGTTGTTTTATTATTAAAGTGACTGGAGGATGTTTGTAAACTGTTGATAATAAACTAGTAGAGAGGGGTAAATTTTAGGAGGAATAAGAGAAAATTGCAGAAATGGTGTCTCTGAGAGCAGTTGGGTCTCAGAGCAGAAGCAGAGCATGGCCAAAGGCAGGAGAGGGTTTACTTCATCAAACATGCATGAAGTCCATAGATCTGGTGTTAGGAAGGAAGAAGTTCTCATCTAATGGCTTTTATTTTTTCCACTAAGTATTTAAATAGGGTCATTAATGGAAAGTGAAGAGGGGTAGTGGCTGGAGATTTGCAGAGTGAGGAGAAAGGGAATTAATTAGAGAGAAAGTAGAACAGAGATATCCTAGATGTTATATAAATGATCACAAGAAACTGCTGACCAGTATGAGAACATACTCTGCTCATAATCTCCATGCCTAGCTTGGGTAATCTATTCAGATTCAGCTCTTGTCTGTGCCTTCATGCCATTTGTAAGTATAGACTACCCACTAACTTTCTAAAGTTTGGCCTTCTTTTTCTCTACTCTAAACTGACAATCCAAATTACATCCAAAGACTCAGGATAACGCTTCAACACTACTGACTCCACCATCTCGACCCTTCCTGACCTGCTCTATCTTTTGTGCTCACACTGCAAGACCCACCACCCAATATGATTTCTCTCCCATGTATATCCAAACAACACCCAGAATTAGAGCTATCTTAGAAATCAAGTTCACATTACCTGTATTTCTCACCTAGTTGAGCGATATCTAGCACAGAATTAAACAAAACCTTTTTCAAATCCAGTGATCCAGAAGATGACTAAATTTGAATGTCGGTGTGAGAATTCAGAGTTAAGATGGAGTTTGAAAATTCCTGTTGGATATAGACCTCTTCCTTGATTTCTAAAGGAGGAAAATAAAAGGATAAGTTGTGTATATTATTTCTAAAAACCTCAATTCTTCCTCTCATGTGGGGATTAGCTACAGCAACATGGATTCATCCTGAGAATATCACATCATTGGCAGAAGACACAGGAAAATCAAGTCATGAAATACAGAGAAGCACCCATTATAATTTTGGAGGGCAGCAAAAAGAAAGGTCCCCTCCATTTTACTCATCTCTAAATGGAACCCTATTAACTAGCACTAGAAATTCCTTAAGCTTTGGGGAAACTTATTCTCCTGTAAATAAAAGCCAAAGAGTGAAAATCTTGCACAGGGCATTTTCATGAAGGACAAACCTAGAAACTGTACACTATCAGGAGCCATACTTCCTCACAGGTAGAGGTGTGGTGTGTTAGAGTTACTTGAAGCAGTCAAAGAAATAAATAAAATCACTTATTTTTTTTTTGTGCCTGGTGCTGCAATTTCACTGTCCTTGATACTTCATTTATTCAGAATCGATGCTTCAGATTCCAAATTGAGAATGGAAACAGCTCTGAGAATGCTACCACTATAAGTTTTCAGTTGTTATCATAATTAGGTAGAGTTAGCCGACTAGATCACTTCCAAAGAAAGACGGCTTGAGAGGAGTCCATTTTAGAATGGGACATACAAAAGTACCTAGCATTGTGACTGGCCCAAGGAGTTGCTCAAAAATGTTACTTAACAATTAAAATAAATGCACAAATGAGTGAATGAGTAAGGGAATGGAGGAAACTCAGAAAGAGAATAGTCTAGAGCTTTACTACTAGAAGAGAACAGATCTGATTAGGAACCAGTAACAGATTTAGACATCCTGAGCTTGCATGAAACCAGTTGTGGGAAGGGCACAGGAGAAAAATTCTGCCAACAGGAGAGGTTTGCCCCAATGCAGTGTCTCGTGCCCTCAACTTCCACATACCTATGAGTATATAATTATAGGGAATACCTATAATTAAAGGTACAATTAGTTTCTGGACCCTATATGTTTGGAGGGCTTGGAGAGGGTTATTTTTGAGTCATGAGGTGTCCAAAGTCTATCATTTTCCTGATCTCCTCCCCCCCTCTTATAGACAGTTCTCAGGTATTAGCCTCCCCAAGCTTCCACGTTTCTGGTATAATGTGGGCTTTCAGCATCAGAAACAAGGAGTATAGTAAGATATAGGGAAACTCTTGTCTTAATTGTCCCATATGTGAAATGAAAGCTAAAAATAATTAGCTTGGAACGTTGTGAGGACTTACTAACTGAAGTGTGGTGCTGAAGACAATTGAGGTGCTGAAGAACCATTAGATTCTCTTTTCTTCACCTCTAACCCAAGTGTTTAATTTTCCCAAAAGGAGGACAAGAAGTAATTTTGAGGAACAGACCAACAGTCTAGGTAACAGAAATGAATACCATGTCAGAGAGACTTGAGGGGGGCACTAACTCAGCCCAGGGGAACAAAGGTAAGATGATAGAACTGCAGGAGAAAGGAGGGGCCTGATAAGGGAAGGGTAAGAAGTGGCGGGAACTGAAGGGAAACGGGGAGCACAAGAGCAGGAAAGCAACATTAGAAAACAGAAGGGAAACATTACCAAGTTTCTCTCTTCCTGGTGTAGAATACATCCTGGTTTTCTAAGCTGGTGGGCATGCCTCTGAGTGCAGGAGAAATTCACAAGATAGAAAATGCACCACAACTGTCCCATCATGTAAACTGACATTGATTTTTCTATTAGACATTTTGTGCATAAAGACAAGTGTATAAGCTCAGTCCTTAAAAGCCCCTGCAAATAAAGACTTCAGAAAACTCTTCTGAACTTTGATAGCATTTTGCTCTTATCCTTTATGACTCCATAAAATGACAAAGAAAAGGAAAACTGAGAACTTCAAATTCCTAACAAGGAATAAAGCAACCTCTTTCATACTTCCCCTAGCATAGCTGCACAATCATTTCTTTACATATCTCTATTACCGTTGATATACTGCTACGAGCAGCATCCTAACAAAGGAGGCTCAGGTCTACCAGAAGGGCCTGTGTGTTAAGGTGGCCAATGGGATGGCAAGGTGTAACCTGAAAGCCCAGGTGGCATCTAGGTCCTTCCTGATTGCTGGAAAGCTCAGCCTGAAGTATACTTTGGACTTATTAGCTAAAAACAGTTACTGGATGATCCCTCTGGGAATTACCATTGAAGCTAAGTGACTCATAGCTTACCTTTAGATAATTTTGCTAATGCTGTCAAGTGTTTTATCATGATACACATTAAGACATAATTATTATACATGACATTATCACTATTATATGATCAATGGTCATTTAAATTTACCTACATGTTTGACTTTTTTTTTTGCTCAATTTTTTCTATATCTAGAATTGAAAGTTCAATACCTGAAAATAGATTTCAATGGATAAGTTTAACACAAATTAGACAAAGCTGAAGAGGTGACTCAGAAGATAGGCCAGAAGAAAATAAGAACTTCCATCTGTGGGCATTTTCCTTCTCCTTGAAGAACTCCTTTTAATTTTCCCTTTAGTGCAAGTCTTCTAGTGATGTATTTATTTCACCTTCATTCTTAAAGGATGTTTTACTGGGCACAGAATCCTGATGGGGGAGGGCTGTTTTGTTTTTTTAAATCCAGTACTTTGAAGATATTACCGCATTGTCTTCTGTCTTCTTGTTAGTCTAACGTTTCTCTTGAGAAGTCAGTTGTTGGTCTAATTGTACTTCTTTGGAGCTAATTTGTCTTTTCTTTCCTTCTTGCCACTCTTAATATTTTCTGTTTTGACTTTCAGTAATTTTATTATGATGGGACAAAGTGTGACTTTCTTTTAATTTATCATACTTGGGGTATATTTATAGAATTCCTAGCATTTACAGTTGATATAATTTTTCAGTTTGGAATATTTTCATTCGTTGTCTTACACATTGCCCTATTTTCTTAGGTATTGCCTAATTCTCTCTCTTCTTTAGAACTCCATGTAAATGTATGTTATCCTTCTGCATCTATGCATTATATATCTCATACTCTTTTCTTTATTCTTTCTGTGCCTTACTGTATATATTTTCTTCTTGCCTATCCTATAAGTTATTAGTATACTCCTCAACACTAAGTTCCTTTAAACTTATCCATTAAGATCTTATTCAGCCATTGAGTTTTACTTTTTAAAGATTTTCACTTAGATTATTTATAGTTTCCAGAAATATTATGCCAAAATTCTCAATCTTTTCTTTAATCTCTATAAATATTTATTTTAAAGTTAAGTGTCTGGATCTGTTTCCACTGTCTCTAGTTTCTGTCTCCCCATATTCTTGTTAAATTTTTTCCTATTGAGAATAGGATATTATTATAAAAAATTATGGAGATAACTTAAGGCTCTGAATTATATTCTCTTCCTCCAGAGAAAATTTTTACTTGCTTCTGTCAGACAATCATGGGCATCAGCAATACTGGATGACCCTCATGTAATTTGGGGACTGAAATGAAGCTGGGCTCCAACCCACACAAAGCTGGTCTGCTTCCAATCCACCTTTACTTCAGGGTATTGCCCTTTAAGGTTCCAACCCACCCTTGTGGTCCCTGAATTCCATTTTCCCCACTAACTTTAGGAAACTGTCAAAATAACTTTTCACATTTTCAACCACCTCTTCAAGATGCCCTTACAGGAAAAAGAGACCCCTAAATGCAAAGCTTGCTTCTCTGGGTTTTATTCTTCTTTGGGATGACAGCTCCATAATTACTCACAGCCTCCTTAGCTTTCAAATATCTTTAGAACAGATCTTAAAAATAGGCTGTTCAGCTTTTTAAAAATTTTTTAATTGTGTGTTGGTCCAAGTGATCTAGTTAGTAGTTACCCAAAGTGGAAGTCCCCGATAATTTTAGTCCATTCCTATTCTATTATTATTATTTGCTATTGCTAATTTACATATTTTATAATACTTTACTCTTCTGTCTGCTTTTTCTCTAATCTCAATTTTTATCATTCTTTCTTTTTTCCCTACCTTTTTAAAAGCAATGGATGTTCTTATTACATATTTCTATCAAAAGAAGTATATGCAAAGAATTTGAAGCTTCTTAGTTTATTTTTTTTCCAAGATTGGTTTCTTCCTCTATCTTAGCATTGCATATCAGTTAGGATGCATTTGGATGAAAATAAGAGAAAACTTAAATAGCCATAGTCTAATCCATAAGAATGTTTATTTTTACTTGAGAAGTCTGGGAATGGGGGGTGGGTAATGAGGTTTGGGGTTTTATTCAGCATTTCCATGATAAGTAAAGTTATTGCTTCAATGTGACTATGATATTTTTCCCTTTCCCTCATAGTCTCACTACAGGTTCTGTAGCACCTAGCATCACATTCTTTTTTTTTTTTTTATTAACTGTGTAAGTTTTTTTTTTTTTAACATCTTCATTGGAGTATAATTGCTTTACAATAGAGTGTTAGTTTCTGCTTTATAACAAAGTGAATCAGCTATACATGTACATATATCCCCATATCTCCTCCTTCTTGTGTCTCCCTCCCACCCTCCCTATCCCACCCTTCTAGGTGGTCACAAAGCACCGAGCTGCTCTCCCTGTGCTTTGCGGCTGCTTCCCACTAGCTATCTATTTTACGTTTGGTAGTGCACATATGTCCATGCCACTCTCTGACTTCGTCCCAGCTTACCCTTCCCCCTCCCCGTGTCCTCAAGTCAGAGAGGAGTGCAAAGATTATTCCTCCAGAGGGTGCCCCTCAGACTCATTGGCTAATACTGTGTCACATGAATACCCTTAGCTGCAAGGAAGACTGGGAAGCTGATTATCTGGGAAAGGAGAGTGGAATTTCATGAATGGTTTGGATAATAACAAAGTACCCCTTACTATTGGGTATCTAAATAAAATGAGAGATGTTAGTAAGTAAAAAAGCAAAATAATAAAATAGGCAAGCCATGGTGTCCCCTCCCAAATGGCATGTTTCTTTCCTTCCTAATTTTGAACGTCTTTACTGTAGTATGCTAGAATTCTCACTGATACACTTACCTTTCTATTTGTCTTTTCTTTTTGTTATAGATTAAGAGCTTGGATACTTCATGGTATCCAATATATAAGAACATGTTTACCTATCTTCCTATCTGTGACTACATACTTCTGTATAGAACTATTTTTACTCCCTCCTTCAATTTGATAGATGCTATGGTCTGAATGGTGTCCCACAAAATTCACATGGTGCAGTCCTAAGCCCCAATGTGATGGTATTTGGAGATGTGGCCTTCAGGAGATAATTAGGTTTAGATGAGGTCATTAGGGTGGGGTCCTCATCATGGGATTAGTGTCCTTACAAGAAAAGACACAGGAGAGCTTGCTCTCTCTCAATCTCCACCACTCAGACTATGGCATTTTGCTATGAAAAATATGTACTGAGCTAATACAGTAGAGGAGATGTCCTTCTCAATCCAAGACAAATGCCTCCACCTATGCTTTAGATATTTTTCCATTCTGCTTCCTCTGGGACCAAGCTCCCTCAAACTTGCTATTTTTCTAGTTGGTATTCAATTTTTCCTCTCCATTTGTCTTTTACATTTAGCAGTTAGCACATTCAAACTATCTTCTCTATTTGTGTGTATTTTCATAGCATGTATTATTTTCTAAAACTACTTTCCTAGTCCCACATACCCTTACAGCATCTGACTTAATTCTTGCATTTTCTCTCACCCAAATGTACTGAAGTAATAACTATATTACCTGGCAACCATTTCTGCACCAACCACTCTTCTAAAGCTTCTCTATGGTTTATTTATGATCTCTGACACAAGAATGAATTTGTTCTAAAACACCGAGATACATAAAACACCATTTTCAGTATTTTTAATGTTTTTTGTTTTCATTTATTTTAAAAAGTGTTTTTATTATGTAACATTTCAAATATACATAGACTAGAAAAACATAACTAACATCCACTACACACCATGCATACTTAACAAATCTTAACTTTTACCATATTTACTTCAGATTACTTTTCAAAAATAGGACACTATAGATTTGAAGTCTTCTTTTTATACCATTTCCCAATCCCTTCCTCCCTACCCATATATAACCACCATCCTAAAGTCAGAATGTAGCCTCTTGTGGTAGACAGGATGGCCCCCCCAAAGATGTTCATTCTCTAATCTCTGGAACCTGTGAATATGTTACCTTACATGGCAAAAGGGACTTTGTACAGACTTTAAAATAAGGAGATTATCTTGGATTATCCAGGTGAGCCCAATCTAATAATACAAGTCCTTAAAAGCAGAGAACTTTCTCTCACTGGCATGAGAAAGTTGAGGTAGAAATGGAAGTCAAAGAGGAGTGGAAGCATGAGAAGACCTGGCTCATCATCTCTTGGGGAGGGATACATAGAAAGCATGAGAAGTAATGCAACCAGCCTCTAGAAGAAGAGCCGAGCCCCCAGCTGAGAGCCAGCAAAGAAACAGGGACCTTAGTCCTACAATGTCAAGAAACTGAATTCAGCCATCAATCTGAGCCTGGAAGTGGATTCATCACCGGAATCTCCAGAAAGGAATGTAGCCCTGCTGACACCTTGATTTCCACCTGCTGAGACTCTAAGCAGAGGACCCAGTTGAGCATGCTGTACTTGGACTTCTGAGCTACAGAACCTTGAGATAATAAATAAGCATTGCTTTAAGTTGTTAAATTTGTGGTAATTTTTCACAACAGCAATAGGAAACTAATACACTTCTTCATGCATGCTTTTATATTTTTTTATTACACGTGTCTGTGTTTTTTAAACTCTACATAAATGTCTCCCACTACATGAAACATTTTGAAATTAGTTTTTATTTTGTCAGCATGTTTTAGAAATTTATCCAGGTTGATATGTAGAAATAGTTCATTCATTTAATTGCTAGATAGTGTTCTACTGTATAGGTATACCACATTCTATTTATTTTTCAGAAGATTAGAGCACATGTGATGAATCTGGATATGTTTTGGTTTATCTGTAGATTCTATAGGGTTTTCTATGTAGAAAAGCACATCATCTTCAAATAACTAACCTTTTTTATTCTTTCCAATTCTTAAATTTTAATTTCTTTCACTTCCTTATCTTGGGAATTTCAATACAATATTAAATTGTAGAAGTGATAGTGGCCATCCTTGTCTTATCTTAATTGAAGACAAATTTCTAAAATGTATTGTTTAAGCAAAAGTTTACTGTAGGCTTTGTAATTACTCTATCACATTAAGAAAGATCCCTACTATTCCCAGTTTGCAAAGACCTTTATAATGAACAAGTGCTGAATTTTATCGAGTGCCTTTCTGCACTATTGAGATAACATATGATGCTAGAATAAGTTGAGTTAAGAGAAAAATACTGCCTTTTTAATCATTTAAATTATTGCTTTTTAACATTGATTCCAAATATATTTTTAAAACAGTGTTTGAGTAACCATTGTAACAGAGATTTACTTTATATATATATATATAAATGAAATATGCAAAACTCAAGGTTATAAATCTGGGGCAGCATAACAGTAAATATGCCAGCTGGTTCAGACCTAATGGCTAGGACACCACTGCCTCCTTGTGGTAAAATTCCAGAATGACAAGTTCTGATTATTGGAAGTTTATTTTTCAAGTCACAGTTTTGACAACAAATGTCACAGAAGCCATGGCCTGGGATAAAAAGAGAGTTGTTACAGATCTCAGAGAGACATGAGAATAATAGAAATTTGGGACAGACACACAAACAGAGAGTTATCCAGATTTTCTTTCAGGACTCCCAGGCATAGGGGCAGAGGTTGAAGAAAAGACTTGAGTAACATGAAAATGTGGAGTTGGGAGGGGATCAAGATGGTGGCATATAAGGACTGGGCTCACCTCTCCTCATGAACAAACCAAAACTACAACTCCATATAGAGCAACTTTCACTAAAATCAACTTGGGAACTAGCAAAACAGCTCTTCTACAACAAGGGCTGTAAAGAAATTTCCACATGGAGTCTGGTAAGAAGAATAGAGAAATGATCTGGTCAGGAACCACAACCACCATGGGGGACAAAAAGAGAAGGGGGATATCACAGGCTAGGGGATCCTCCCTGGGAAGAGAGGGGTTTGAGCCACATATTAGACACCCCAGCCCTGGGGTCTGACACCAGGAAGACAAGCCCCCTTAGCTGGTTTGAAAACCAATGGGGTTTACCAGAGGGCTGTAAGAAACCAAGACTCTGCTCTTAAAGAGTGCACACACAGATTTGTTTATTTCTGGTCACAGCATGGAGGCAGCAGATTGAAAACTGCCTGGGGCTCTGGCCAGCTTGCCAAGACCACCCAGCATGCACCACAGCCCACACTGGGCTACTACTCCAGCCACTCTTGCTCCGGCACTACTCCCCACTAAAGGGGAGCCTGCTATTGCCAACAAGACTGTGCACACTGGGAGGGAACAGAGCCAGCCCAGACCATGGCCCTGCATCTGACCAGGACAGAGGCAACCATCACCAGCTCATGTGTCCTTGCACACAATATGGAAGGAGTGAAGCTAGCTCCATGTTGGAGACCACCATCACAGGAACACATGTCCCTGTGCATACTTGGGAGAGGGCAGGCCCAGCTCAGTGTTGTGGCATCACCCCCTCCAGCTCCTATCCAGCTTCTAACTAAGGTGTGCACACTGGGGCAGGGGGTGGGTAGTGAAACCAGCACAGAAGTAACTCAGTCCCAAGCTCTCAGGCACTGGCCATGCCCCAAACATAGGTAGAGACTGCCATTACACCCAGGAGAAACCCAACTACCTCAGAGTGTCTGCTCCAGCCCCTTGGGCCCTGCCTTTACCCCTGATAGGGTGGTGACAGTCACTGAGCACAGGAGAAGCCCTATCTTGCACCTGGCTCTGGTCCCTCCAACTCGAGCCCTACCTCCCACTAAGCAGGTGGCTGTCAGCCACCCACGGGAAGATATGAAATGTGCTCATTTCAGATCCAACACTCCCACCAAAGCTACCGGGCACATGCAGACTGCATAGGGATGGTCTAACACAAAGACACACCCTCAAGACCAGGATAAGCAACTGTTTCACCTAACTTCATAGAGACAGAGAAAGTTAAACAAAATGAGAAAAAAGAGGAATATGTTTCAAATGAACAAGAAAAAACTCCAGAAAAAAACCTAATGAAACAGATAAATAATTTACCTGATAAACAGTTCAGAGCAATAGTAAAAAGAATGCTAACTGAACTGGGTAAAAGAATAGGTGAACACAGTGAGAATTTTAATAAAGAACTGGAAAATATAAAAGAAGACCCAGTTAGAGCTGAAGAATTCAATACCTGAAATAAAAAATACACTAGCAGGAATTAACAGCAGATTAGGTGATACAGAAGAGCACATAGCAATCTGAAAGACAGAATAATGAAAATCACTGGATCAGAAGAGCAAAAAGAAAAACAAATTTTAAAAAATGAGAATAGTTGAAGGGACCCCTGGGACAACATCAAGTATACTAACAATCAAGTTATAGGGGTCCCAAAGGAGAAGAGATAAAAAGGTAGAAAATGTATTTCATGAAATTATGACTGAACACTTACTGAACCTGAAGAAGGAAACAGGTATCCAGGTACAGGAATTACAGAGGGTCTCAAACAAGATGAACCCAAACAGACCCACACCAAGACATATCATAATTAAAATGGCAAAAGTTAAAAGATTAAGAGAGAATTCTAAAGGCAGGAAGAGAAAAAGAAAGAATCACATAGAAGGGAACCCTCATAAGGCTATCAGCTGATTTTTTCCAGAAACTTTGCAGAACAGAAGGGAGTGGCATGATATATTTTAAGTGTTGAAAGGAAAAAACCTGCAACCTAGGATACTCCACCACAAGGTTAACATTCAAAATTGAAGGAGAGATAAAGAGCTTCTTAGGCATGAAAAAACTAAAAGAGTTCATCAATTCTAAATGGACCTTACAAGAAGTGTTAAAGGGTCTTCTTTAAGTGAAAAATAAAAGATTACAACAAGAAATAAAAAATTATAGGAAGGGAAAAATTCCACAGGTAAAGGCAAATATATAGTAAAGGCTGTGGATCAACCACTTAAATAAGCTAGTACAAAGGTTCAAAGACAAAAATTGTAAAATCAGCTATAGCTACAATACATAGTTGAGGGGTAGATATGAAGATATAAAATATGACATCAAAAACACAAAATGTGATAGGGGGAGTAAAAAATGTAGAGCTGTTAGAATGTGTTTGAACTTAAATGACAATCAGTTTAAAATAAGCACATATAGTTATAGGTCAACATATATGAACCCCATGGTAACCACAAATCAAAGACCTACAACACATAAACAAAAACCAGAGAGAAAGGAGTATAAGCATAACACTAAAGAAAATCATCAAACCACAAGGGAAAAAATTAAAAGAAGAAAAGAGGAACAGAGGAGAACTATAAAAACAAACAGAAAACAAGTAACAAAATGGTAAGAAGTACATATCAATTAATAATCACTTTAAACGTGAATGGACTAAATACTCCAATTGAAAGACACAGGGTGGCTAAAATACTCCAATTGAAAGACACAGGGTGGCTAATTGGATAAAAAAAAAAACAAGATCCATCTATATACTTCTTATAAGAGACTCACTTTAGAGCTAAAGACACAGACTGAAAGTGAGGGGATGGAAAAAGATATTTCATGCAAATGGAAACAACATGAAAATTGGGGTAGCAATACTTATATCAGACAAATTGGACTTTAAAACAGTCTATAATTGAATACAAAGAAGGCATTACATAATAATAAACAGGTCAATCCAAAAAGAGGATATAACACTCATAAACATATATGCACCTAATATCAGAGCACCTAAATATATAAAGCAAATATTAACAGACATAAAGGGAGAAATTAACATTAATATAATAATACTACGAGACTTAACACCCCACTTACATCAATGGACATATCATTCAGACAGAAAATGAATAAGGAAACACTGGAATTAAATGACATATTAGACCAGGTGCACTTAATATATCTATACAACATTACATCCAAAAACAGCAGAAGACACATTCTCTTCAATTACACATTGAATGTTCTCCAGGAGAGAGCACATGCTAGGCCACAATACAAGTCTCAACAAATTTAAGAGGATAGAAATTATATCAAGCATCTTTTCCAACCACAAGGTATGATACTATAATACAGTCAAATACAGGAAGAAAAATAGGAAAAACACAAACACGTGGAGACTAAACAACATACTAGTAAAAAAAAAAAAAAAAAAACTATTGGCCAATGAAGAAATCAAAGAAAATATCATAAAATACTTTGAGACAAATGAAAATAAAAACACAACTTTCCCAAATCTATCGGATGCCGCAAAAGCAGTTCTAAGAGGGAAGCTTATAGTGACACAGGTGTACCTCAAGAAACAAGAAAACTCTCAAATAAACAACCTAATTTACCATCTCAAGGAATTAGAAAAAGAATAACAAAGCCCAAAGTCAGAAGAAGGAGGGAAATAATAAAGATTAGAGAGGCAATAAATAAAATAGAGACCCCCAAATCAACAGAAAAGATCAATGAAACCAAGAGCTGGTTTTTTGAAAAGATAAACAAAATTGATAAGTCTTTACCCAGGCTCAGTAAGAAATAAAGAGAGAGAATCAAAATAAACAAAATAAGACATGAAAGTGGAGAAATAACAACTGATATCACAGAGACACAAACAATCATAAGAGAAATTATGAATAACTATATGCCAACAAATTGGACAACCTAGAAGAAATGGCCAAACTACTAGAAACATACAATCTTCCAAGACTGAATTAATAGATAATGTGAACAGAACAATCACTAGTACTGAAATTGAATCACTAATCAAAAAATTCCAACAAACAAAAGACCAAGCCCAGATGACTCCACAGGGGGACTGTACCTAACATATAAAGAAGAGTTAATACCTATACTTTTCAAACTATTCCAAAAAATTGAAGAGGAGGGAACACTTCCAATTTCATTCTATGAGGCCACCATAACCCTGATACCAAAAGTAGACAAAGACACTATATAAAAAGAAAATTACAGGCCAGTATTCCTAATGAATATATATGCAAAAATCCTCCACAAAATATTACCAAACCAAATTCAACAATATGTAAAAAGGATTATACTGTGATCAAGTGGGATTTATTCCAAGGATGCAAGGATTGTTCAATATCCACAAATCAGTCAATGTGATACACTACATTAACAAAACAAAGGACAGAAATCACATGATCATGTCAATAGATACAGAAAAGGCATCTGACAAAATTCAACACCCATTCTTGATAAAAATTCTCAACAAAGATTGTCTACTGGCAAAATATGTCAACAAAATAAAAGCCACTTATTACAAACCCACAGCCAACATAACACTCAATGGTGAAAAACGGAAAGCTTTTTCTCTAAAATAAGGATCAAGACAAGGATGTCCACTCTATTTCTATTTAACATAGTAAAGGAAGTCCTAGCCACAGCAATAAGACAAGAAAAAGAAACAAAAGGCATCCAAGTTGGAAGGGAAGAAGAAAAAGTGTCACTATTTACAGAAGAAATGATGTCATATATAGAAAACCCTAAAGTCTCCACCCAAAAACTATTAGAACTAATTAATGAATTCAGTGAAGTTGCAGCATACAAGATTAATATGCAGAAATCTGTTACTTTTCTATCATTAATATTGAACTATCAGAAAGAAAGAGAAAGCAAGAAAACAATCCCATTTACAATTGCATCAAAAAGAATGAAATAAACTTAATCAAGGAATACACTTAACTAAGGAGGTAAAAGACCTATACTCGGAAAACTAGAAGACATTGGTGAAGGAAATTGAACATGATACAAATAAATGGAAAGATACTCCATGTTTATGGATTGGAAGAATTAGTATTGTTAAAATGTCCATATTACTCAAAGCAATCTGCAGAATTAATGCAAGCCCTATCAAAATACCCATGACATTCTTCACAGAACTAGAACAAATAATCCTAAAATTTGTGTGGAATCACAAAAGACTCCAAATAGCCATTTCTTCAGCAAAAAAGAATAAAGCTGAGGGTATCAGGCTCCCTGAATTTAGACTATACTACAAAGCTACAGTAATAAAAACAGTATGGTCCTGGCACAAAAACAGACATATAGATCAATGGAACAGGATACAGAGCCCAGAAATAAACACATGCACGTATGGTCAATTAATTTACAACAAAGGAGACCAAAACATACAATAGGGAAAAGACAGTTTCTTCAGTAAGTGGTGTTGGGAAAATTGGATAGCTACATGTTAGAGAATGAAATTAGAAAATTTTCTCACACCACATACAAAAATAAACTAAAAATGTATTAAAGACCTAAAAATAAGACCAAAGGCCATAAAAATTCTAGAAGAATATACACACAGTACACTCTTTTACATAAGAATTAGCAATATTATTAGGGTCTGTCTCCACAGACAAGCTAAACAAAAGCAAGTATAAACAAATGGGGCCTAATTAAATCAAAAGCTTTTGCACAGCAAAGGAAACCGTCAACAAAATGAAAAGACAACCTACTGAGTGACAGAATATACTTGCAAATGATATGTTTGACTCTGCTTAATAATGGGAAAAGTGATAGAATATTGAAAGTTTTATTTTGATAGATCCAAGAACTTCTGACTTTACAACCTTTTATTTGTTATAAGAATTTACAGATTTTAGAAAGTTTGTGGTAGAGAACTATATTTGTTCACTTAAAGTTGTAACCATGTTTGTTTTAAGAGATTGGTTTTTCTCGTGAGCCTTATGAATAATTAACCTACTAACCGATTTCTTTGGTCTACTTTTAATTAACCAGGAAGAAAGACTATACATATCCTTCTAAAATCAGAAACAAACCTAAGGACATTTTTCAGTAAAATAGTTAAGTGACTTCAACAGATTGCTTTAAAACCAATGCATAATCTCAGTTTTTCACAATAGCACTTTACATATACTACTGGGTTTTAACTCTTACAACAACCCTATGAGATAAGTATTTTTTATCCTCATTTATAACTGTGGTTAAGTAATTTGCTCAGTATCACAAAGCTAGAAATGTGTTGAGCTGGAACTTAAACTCAGGGCTGTGTCATGTCCAAGCCCCCATCACCGCCTACATAGCCGCCATTATACTTCCCACTTCTATAACTTGAGCACGTTGCGGAGAAGCCTCTGGTTTCACCCGAATAGGACTACCTAAAACCTCTCTGTAAGTGTATGCTAGGTTTACAACACTATCAGAATATCATTAAAACATAGCAGCATATCTGAAAAAAAAAAAGCAAGAAACAAACCAAAAAATATATATATATATAATAAAAAAATAAAAGGCTGGAAAAGGCCTTGGCTATAGGGGGCGGAGCTTAGGTGGGGGTGGAACTTAGGCAGGGGTGGGGTTTAGGGTGGGGCGGGACCTAGGCTCAGGACCCACACAGCTGGAAAAGGCCTTGGGGGTGGGGGGATAGGTGGGACGACGTTCATGCATGGGGCGGTGCCTAGGCATAGGACTTGCTCAAGCATGGGACGGGTCCTAGTCTTAGGACCTGCTCGGAAGGGGAGAGGCAGCACATCCAGAGGAGGGCCTCCAGAGTGTGGAGTTCCAGAGTTTGGAGGTAAGGCCCTGAGTGAAGGTGTGTGGGTGTGGTTTAGGCCCAGCTCTTTGGAGGGGGTCTCCAAGTGTAGAGGTAGGCCCCTGGGTGGGGGTGTAAGGGCGGGGCTTGGGCTCTGCATGGCAAGAGGGAGGCTCTGAGGGCAGAGGATTAGGCCCAGGAGCCCAATAGGCTCCTGGGTGCCCAAGTGGGCAGGGAAAGCACTGGCCACACTCCCTTCCATTCCTCCACCCTCCCCCCCCAGGGGTCTCCCCCATCGCCACTGGACCTCTAAACATGGGTGGGTCTGTTGGGTGTAGGAACTTCTCCCCTCCCCCAGCCGCCCCTCAGGGGTGCTGGTCCCACAGGTCTGGCCTTTATTTTTGCTCCCCCTTTCCTCCCTCCCACTCCCTTGGGACCTGTGAGGCTGGAGGGGCCTCGGTGGACAGAGGATCAGACCCAGGATCTCAGCAGGCTCCCAGGGGCCCAAGTGGGCAGGGGAAACACTGGCCATGTTCCCTTTTGATACTCTGTCCTCCCAATGGTCCCCCCTTTTCCCCCTCTGGGCATGGGATGCCTTCCCCTACCCCAGCCACCCCCAGGGGTGCCGGTCCCATCCCACCTCCACTTCTCCTCCCCCCTCACTCCCCCCCACATCCTACTTGGTCGCTGGGGGTTCCTCCCATCTCCTTAGGTGTCCGTGGTTCCCCACCAGTGCCTGGTAGGTGTCCTAGTTGTGTGGAGATTCCACGTCCTCCTTGTCTGTCATCTTGACTCCACCCCAGCCAGCTATTTTTACATTCCTTTTTGTTTGTGCTCGATTGTCCTATCCCTTTAATGGGAAGGGACTTATTAATTAAGTTAGGGGCCACTCTGTTCCTCGAGGGACAAGGAAACCATATTCACCACCAAATGATTTTAACAGAAAATGAAGGAGAACAGATTAAATATATAAACTGAGATAAAAGACTTAATAGACCCTGAAGTACAAAACATTGGGACTCTGGGCCTAGCCAAAAACAAACAGATTGAGACCTTAAGTGACCCTTTTCCAAATTTGGAAACTGTTTTGGGAAAAATGGTTTAGATTTCCAAAATATCACTTATAATCTCTTTTAATGACTCTTCTAATGCTTGTTGTATTTCTTCTCATTTATATCTTTTGTAAATTCATCCTCTGACGTATAACATCCAAGAGGGCTAAAAGGATGATACTAAGCAAAGAGACATTGGTTTACAGTTTTCCCAACAGAGAAGGGACAGTCAGCCAGGTGTTTTACTCCTTCCCCAGGAAGGCCTACATCCCATCTCAGCAGGAAGCATTTAATGATTGGTCATCGCCCCTTACCCCCTTTTAAGCATAAAAGGGTAAACATCTGGAGGGGGGAATGATCGGGGCAGAGTAAAGGGACAAATTAGGTAATTAAATAATCCCACTAGGGGACTGTGAGTAAAGAAAAAAGTATGGAAGACCCCTGTAAGCTAATGATCATTCAAGAAAGCAGGTTTGCTTAACCACAAAACCAAGCAGGCCTGCTTAGCAACAAAACCATGCAGCAGAAGCATGAGACATGCCCCCAAACAATAAAACAGTGGTAGCATGAGATCCACCCATCCTGCTCAGTAAGTTAATGATCCCTAGGACATGCTCTCTGCACACATAAAAAAACAATAATTTATGGGAAGATGATAGTTCAAAGTGAAAGACACTCATTGTACTGAGACCTGAAATAATTTTTCCATAGTACCATGACAGTCCTAGCTTGACCATGTAGGGAAACTCCCCTGCCCAACCTGGAGGAGGAACTGATGATGGAAGGGTGACATCTACTCAAGAATGAGGAAGAAGGTGGTCTTTTCCCCCTCCCCACTTTTCCTTTGATTATAAAACTGTAGGCCACTAAGTTCTTGGGGCACAGGCACCCTCTCACGTGCCCACCTGTAAGCCTCACAAGCGTCCTATTCAAATAAATCACTTCTTATCTATCACTTTGCCTCTCGCTGAATTCTTTCTGCACTGAAACATAAAGGACCAGAGCTCCTTGGAGCCCCCCTGAAACAACACCTATCAGTTTCACCTTTGTTAGCTGGCTTTCATCTACCCTCCTCTTCAGGAGCTGCATACTGTTTATGCACCAAAATCTTATTCTTGGCAAATCTTAACTACCTCTTCTTCCTCTGATTTCTTCACATGCTTGAATACCATAAAAATCACACTTTCTGAGTTTCCTCATATTTCTTGTAATACTTCTTCTCTGCTTAATAGGTCCTGCTGTCTAAAATATGGGAGTCTTAAGCTATGACTTTTCAAGCTTGCAGACACTGTGGTATCAATAATTAGTAATACTATCACCAATATTCCAGTTCTCTGTCTGAGCATATGGTGGGACAGAACTTCTCAGCTACCTCAAAGCTAAGAGTGCCTATATGTCTTGTTTTGGCCAATGAAATGTGAGTGGAAGTTATGTGTCAGTTTAGGGAAGGTGTTTTAAAAACAAACATGATTTATCATGTTTCTGTTTTCCTAACTCAGAAATTGCTAAAGCATGAAGAACCTTCCTCAGCCTGATTACCTGAGTGAGGATGACAGAACAGAGCTCTTCCCCTAAGCCCACCCAGAAAGGATATGTAATGTAAAGAAAAAATGAACTTTTCCAGTTTTAAGCCACTGAGGTTTGGGGGTCTTGTTGTGGGTCCCCAAGACCCTCAGACTTGATGATTCACCAGAAAGACTCACAAGATTCAGAAGCTGTCATAATTATGGTTACAGTTTATTACAGGAAGAGGAAACAGATCAAAAATCAGCAAAGGGAAAAGGCACATGTGGCAAAGTCCAGGAGAAACCAGGCACAAGCATCCAGGTGTCCCCTCACAGTGGAGCTGCATGGGGCACACTTAATTCTCCCAGTAATGATGTGTTACAACAGGTGTCAAACATTGCCAACCAGGGAAGCTCACCTCAGCCATGTGGTGCAGCATTTTTATTGGAAGTCAGTCACATGTAGTGCCCATATGACTGACCTCAGCTACTCAGACTCAAGCCCCCTCCAGATCAAAAACATTTGCCATAAATATATACTTATCTGGTTAAACTGGTACAACATGACTCAAAGCCTCAGGCTATGAAAACACTCTTATCAGGCAGAATATTCCAAGGGTTCAGAGATCATCTCCCAGGAGCCACCAAAGGACCAGTCCTGAAGATAGGCCTTTCTTTGTAATATGTATGATTGAAGAAACCCAGGCCTGCTGAGTTAACTCTTTCCTGACTAGGGAGTTGCTTTGGGGGGGGGGTCATACAACTTCTCCTGATTGTTATATATACCCAAGGCATCTCCACTCTTGAAGCACTAGCTATACTAAAAAAATTAAGAAATTTAAAACAAAGCTATAAATAAAGGTAGAATAATTTAAATATTTAAATTTAATGAAATAAAACTTTAGAAAAGACTTTTTGAGACATACTAAAGTTGAAAGAGTTAATTACCAGTATATCTGCACTGTAAGAAATTTAAATCAAAGTCCTTCAGAAGAAGAAAATGATACCAGATGGAAATGTGGATCTACATAAAGAAATGAAGGCACCAGAAATGATATTTACATGGATAATTACAAAAGACTTTTTATTCTTCTTAAATCCCCTTTAACAATAATTGACTATTTAATGCAAAGAATAATGTATTTGGGGTTTATGACATACAACAACAATAGCACAAAGGCTGTCAGGGGATAAATGGAAGTATATTGTTGTAAGATTCTTATACTATACAAGTAATACAGTATCACTTGAAGGTAGATTCTAGTAAGTTAAAGATATAAACTATAAGCCATAAAGCATCCCCTAAAGTAACACAAAAAGAGTTATAACTAACAATCCAACAATGCAGATCAAAGTAAATCATAAAAGATACTCAGTTCACAAAGACATGAAAAAAGAGGACCAAAGGAACAAAAAATAGGTAAAACAAATAGAAAAAAAAGATTGATATGGCAGAGTTAAACCCAAATGTATCAAAATTACAACAAATGTAAACTAAATTTCCCAATTAAAGGGCAGAGACAACCAAATTAGGTTAAAGAAAAAAGAAAGACCTAACTATATGCTGTCTCCTGGAAACCCACTTTAAATATAAAAAAACAAATATATCAAAAGAAAAGTGATAAGAAATGATATTCCATGATTAGAGTGGCCATTTTAATATCAGACAAAGTAGAATTCAGGAAAAAATATTACTAGAGCTAAAGAAGGTAATTTCATAATGATAAAAGTGTTAAGTCATAACTAGAATATCTGTGCATATTACAAAGATCATGACACAAAATCTGAGAGCACTAAGGATAAACAAACAAACTGACAAATATTGTTAGAGATTTCAATACCCTCTCTCAATAACTGATAGAACAAGTAGAATGAAAATCAGTAAGTATATAAAAGACTTGGAGAACCCTATGAATCAACTTGACCTAACAAATTTGTATACACTCCACCCAACAACAGCATAATGTACACACTCTTTTCAAGTGCATATAGAGCATTTTCCAATAGAGACCACATTCTGGGCCACAAAACACATCTCAATATATATTTTTTTAAATTCAGGTTATACATAGGACCTGGCAATAATTTTTTTGATATGACACCTAAAGCACAAGCAACAAAATTAAAAATTAAAAAGTGGGACTACATCAAACTAAAAAGCTTCTGCGCAGCAAAAGAAACAGTCAGCAAAATAAAAAGACCACCTATGGAATGGAAAAAAATCTGATAAGGGGCTAATATCCAAAATATATTATATATATATATATATATATATATATATATATATATATATATATAAAGAATTCATGTAATAATAGCAAAAACCAAATAATCCTATTTTTAAATGGGCAAAAGACATGAATAGACATTTCTCTAAAAAAGATATATATGAAAGGCCAACAGGTACATGAAAAGATGCTCAACTCCACTAGTCATTAGGGAAATGTAAATCAAAACCATAGTGAGTTTAACCTCTCATGTCTGTTAGAATGGCCATGATCACAAAGACATGAGATAATAAATGCCGGTGAGGATGGGGAGAGAAGGGAACTCTTGTGCACTGTTGGTGGGATTGTAAACTGGTACAGCCACTATGAAAAACAGTGTGGAGGATACTCAAAAAATTAAAAATATAACTACCATATGATTCAGCAATTCCACTTCTGGGAATATATCCAAAGGAAATAGAAACACTAACTCAAAAAGATATATGCACCCCCATGTTCTTGGCAACATTATTTATGGTAGCCAAGACTGGAAAACATAAATGTTCATGGACAAATGAATGGATAAGAAGTTGTACACACACACACAAACACAGAGAAATATTATTCAGCCAAAACAAAAACAAAAAAACAAGGAAACCCTGCCATTTGTCAGAAAGTAAAAAACAAATACTGTATGATCTCATTTATATGTGGAATCTAAAAACAAAACAAAACCAAAAAAATAAGAACAACAAAAAATCAAACTCATAGAAAAAGGGATCAGATTTGTGGTTAGCAGAGGCAAACGTGGACAGGGGGAGAGGGAATAGGAGACAGATGGTCAAAAGATACACGCTTCCAGTTACAAGATAAATTAGTGTATAATATGATGACTATAGTTAACACTGGTGTACAATATATATGAAAATTGTTTAAAAAAGTAAATCCTAAGAGTTCTCACCACAAGGAAAAAAATTTTTTTCTTTTTTTTTTTCATGCCTCCTCTTTTTATTGTATCTATATGAGATGATGGATGCTAACTAAAATTATAGTGGTAATCATTTCACAATATATGTAAGTCAAACTATTATGCTGTACACCTTAGACTTATACAATAATGTATGTCAATTATATCTCAATACAACTGGAAAACAAAAACAAAGTATTCAAGTCATAAAATTATTTTGTCTAACTATAAGAAAATTAAGTTAGAAATCAATGGCAAAAAGATATCTGGAACATTTCCAAAATTTGGAAACTAACACACATCCTGATAACCCAAGGATCAAAGAAGAAATCAAAAAGGGAAACTAGAAAGTGTTTTGAAGTAGATGAAAATGAAAGTGCAATATTTCAAAATTTATGGGATAAAATTAAATCAGTAATTAGAGGGAAATTTATAGCATTACATGTTCATGAAAAAAAGGTATAAAAAAATGTCCAAAAAAAGGTCTAAAATTGATGACCTCAGTGTCCACCTTAAGAAGTTAGAAAAAGAAAAGCAAATAAAATCCAAAGTAGGTAGGAGAAAGCAATAATAAAGATTATAGCAGATATCACTGAAATAGAAAACAAACAAAGGGAAATCTATGGGAACATTGACTGAAACAAAGGGAAAATAATTCAAATGTCCATCAGCCAGAAAATGGATAAACAAATTGTGGTATATCCATATTGGGGGGTTGAATGGTGCCCCACCACCACCAAAAGATAAGTCCACTCAAAACTTGTAAATGTGAAAAAGGGTCTTCGCAGATATAATTATGTATCTCGAGATGACCTCATTCTAGATTAGGATGGGCTCTAAATCCAATGACAAGTGTCCATAGGCAAGAAATGGAGAGACAGACATCAGAGGAAAGGGTCATGTGAAGATGAAGGCAGAGATTGGAGTGATGCATCTATAAGCCAAGGAACTCCAGGGATTGCTGGCAGCCACCAAAAACTAAGAGAAAGGCATGGAACTGATTCTTCTGCAGAGCCTCCGGAAGGAAAGAACTCTGCCAGCACATTGACTTCAGACTTCTGGGCTCCAGAACTTTGAAAGAACAAATTTCTGTTGTTTTATGCCATCAAGTTTATGGTAATTTGTTACGGTAGCCCTAAGAAACTAATATATCATACAACAGAATACTGCTTAGCAATCAAAATAAATGAACTATTTTTCCAGGTTTATTGAGATGAAATTCACATATAACATTGTGTACATTTAAGGTGTACAACATGATGACTATATATATATATATATATATATATAGTGAAAAGATTACCAAAATACAGTTAGGTAACACATCCTTTGCCTCGCATAGTTACCTTTTTTGTGTGTCTGGTGGCAACATGTAAGATCTACTCTCTTAGCAGCTTTGAAGTGTACAGTACAGTATTGTTGGCTATAGTCTCCATGCTGTACATTAGACCTCCAGAATTTATTCATCTTCTAACTGGAAGTTTGTACCCTTTGACCAACATCACCCCGTCCCCCCACCCCCAGACCCTGGCAACCACCATTGTATTCTCTGTTTCTTTGATGTTGGATTTTTAGATTCCACATATAAGTAAAATCACACAGTATCTGTCTTTCTCTGTTTGACTTACTTCATTTAGCACAATGCTCTCATGGGTCATCCTTGCTACCACAAATGGCAGGATTCCTTTCTTTTTTATGGCTGAATAATAAGGAATGAACTACTGAAATAAACAATAACATTGAATGAATCTCAAAATAAAATTCTGAGCAAGAGTTCATGCAAAAAAGTACATATTGTATAATTTTATTTATATAAAATTCTAGAAAATACATACTATAATGAGAGAAAGCATATCAGTGGTTGCTTGAGGATGGAAGAAGTGAAGATGGCAGAGAGGAGCATAATAAAGCATTACAAAGGGGCATAAGGAAACTTTTTGAGTCATGGACATGCTCATTACCTTGCTTTTGTTGACGACTTCATGGATGTACACATAAGCCCAAATTTATCAAATATGTGCTGTTTATTGTGTGTCAATAAAGTTCTCAAAAATTTAATCTGAATTTAATTTAGTCTGAATTTAATCTTTGTGTGTGTGTGAGAGAGTGTGTATTAAACACTGACAACTTAGTTATTTTTCTCCTTCTCACTCTAGGTGACTTCTGTTTGCAGGAGAAGGTGATATCATGGCAGAAGGGGGGTGCCTCTCCTCTGTGGGATGCGTCTTGCATCATTTTCAATGGCTTTCACCCATGCCTTTGGGAGAAGTCTCTGTACTGTTGATTGGCTATTCATTCAACATACATTTGAGTTGCCTCTATTTTGCAGACACAGTTCTTGGCACTGTAGATACAATAAATACTTAATAAGACAAAAGCTTTCATGGAGCTTACATTCTATGAGATGAAACATATAAACAAACAAAACTAACAGGATTTTATATTATAATGTCCAGTGATGATTAAAGTAAATGTAAATCAAAATAAAGGGCTACACTCTCACCACTATTATTCAACATAGTTTTGGAAGTGTTAGCCACAGCAATCAGAGAAGACAAAGAAATAAAAGGAATCCAAATCGGAAAAGAAGAAATAAAGCTGTCACTATTTGCAGATGACATGATACTATACATAGAGAATCCTAAAGATGCTACCAGAAAACTCCTAGAGCTAATCAATGAATTTGGTAAAGTAGCAGGATACAAAATTAATGCACAGAAATCGCTTGCATTTCTATACACTAATGATGAAAAATCTGAAAGTGAAATTAAGAAAACACTCCCGTTTACCATTGCAACAAAAAGAATAAAATATCTAGGAATAAACCTACCTAAGGAGACAAAAGACCTGTATGCAGAAAATTATAAGACACTGATGAAAGAAATTAAAGATGATACAAATAGATGGAGAGATATACCATGTTCCTGGATTGGAAGAATCAACATTGTGAAAATGACTCTACTACCCAAAGCAATCTACAGATTCAATGCAATCCCTATCAAACTACCACTGGCATTTTTCACAGAACTAGAACAAAAAATTTCACAATTTGTATGGAAACACAAAAGACCCCGAATAGCCAAAGCAATCTTGAGAACGAAAAATGGAGCTGGGGGAATCAGGCTCCCTGACTTCAGACTATACTACAAAGCTTCAGTAATCAAGACAGTTTGGTACTGGCACAAAAACAGAAATATAGACCAATGGAACAGGATAGAAAGCCCAGAGATAAACCCACACACATATGGTCACCTTATCTTTGATAAAGGAGGCAAGCATATACAGTGGAGAAAAGACAGCCTCTTCAATAAGTGGTGCTGGGAAAATTGGACAGGTACATGTAAAAGTATGAAATTAGAACACTCCCTGACACCATGCACAAAAATAAACTCCAAATGGATTAAAGACCTAAGTGTAAGGCCAGACACTATCAAACTCTTAGAGGAAAACATAGGCAGAACACTCTATGACATACATCACAGCAAGATTCTTTTTGACCCAGCTCCCAGAGAAATGGAAATAAGAACACAAATAAACAAATGGGACCTAATGAAACTTAAAAGCTTTTGCACAGCAAAGGAAACCATAAACAAGACCAAAAGACAACCCTTAGAATGGGAGAAAATATTTGCAAATGAAGCAACTGACAAAGGATTAATCTCCAAGATTTACAAGCAGCTCATGCAGCTCAATAACAAAAAAACGAACAACCCAATCCAAAAATGGGCAGAAGACCTAAATAGACATTTCTCCAAAGAAGATATACAGATGGCCTACAGACACATGAAAGAATGCTCAACATCATTAATCATTAGAGAAATGCAAATCAAAACTACAATGAGATATCATCTCACACCAGTCAGAATGGCCATCATCAAAAAATCTAGAAACAATAAATGCTGGAGAGGATGTGGAGGAAAGGGAACACTCTTGCACTGTTGGTGGGAATGTAAATTGATACAGCCACTATGGAGAACAGTATGGAGGTTCCTTAAAAAACTTCAAATAGAACTACCATACGACCCAGCAATCCCACTACTGGGCATATACCCTGAGAAAACCATAGGTCAAAAAGTGTCATGTACCACAATGTTCATGGCAGCTCTATTTACAATAGCCAGGACCTGGAAGCAACCTAAATGTCCATCGACAGATGAATCGATAAAGAAGATGTGGCACATATATACAATGGAATATTACTCAGCCATAAAAAGAAATGAAATGGAGGTATTTGTAATGAGGTGGATGGAGTTAGAGTCTGTCATACAGAGTGAAGTAAGTCAGAAAGAGAAAAACAAATACAGTATGCTAACACATATATACGGAATCTAAGGAAAAAAAAAAAAAAAAAGGCCATGAAGAACCTAGTGGCAAGACGGGAATAAAGACACAGACCTACTAGAGAATGGACTTGAGGATATGGGGAGGGGGTGGGGTGAGATGTGACAGGGTAAGAGAGTGTCATGGACATATATACACTACCAAGTGTAAAATAGATAGCTAGTGGGAAGCAGCCGCATAGCACAGGGAGATCAGCTCGGTGCTTTGTGACCACCTAGAGGGGTGGGATGGGGAGGGTGGGAGGGAGGGAGATGCAAGAGGGAAGAGAAATGGGAACATATTGTATATGTATAACTGATTCACTTTGTTATAAAGCAGAAGCTAACACACTATTGTAAGGCAATTATACTTCAATAAAGATGTTTAAAAAAATAAAAAAATAAAAAAATAAAGGGCTAGTCAGTGGCAGCAGCTGCTGCCTACATCTTAGAGAGATGTAGGAAGATCTCTCTGAGGAAACATCTGTGTGGAGACATAAAGCAACTGAGATTGCCAAACAAATGTTTGGGAGAAGAGTGTTCTGGGAAGAAGGGACAGCAGGTACGGAAACCCTGAGACAGACACGTGCTGGGCACACTTGAAAAGCAAGGAATCCAGGGTGACTAGAGCAGAATGAGGACAGAGGTGCATAGGAAATGATGTCTGTGGGGCAGGCCTGACTTGGAAGGACTGTGGGCTTTGTTCAAAGCATGATGCAAAGGGAACACAGGGTTTTGAGAAAGGAAGTGATGTGATCTGTATGCATTTATCATTTTGTAAATTTTGGAGACTAATTCCTTGTCAGTCACATCATTTGCAAATATTTCTTCCCATTCTGTGGGTTGTCTTTTCATTTTGTTTATGGTTTCCTTAGCTGTGCAAAAGCTTTTGAGTTTAGTTAGGTCCCATTTGTTAATTTTTGTTTTTATTTCCATTACTCTGGGAGACGTATTGAAATAACATTGCTGCGATTTATGTCAGAGAGTGTTCTGCCAAAGTTTTCCTCTAAGAGTTTTATAGTGTCCGGTCTTATATGTAGGTCTTTGATCCATTTTGAGTTTATTTTTGTGTATGGTGTTAAAGAATGAACTAATTTCATTTTTTTACATGTAGCTGTCCAGTTTTCCCAGAACCATTTATTGACAATACTGTCTTTCCTCCATTGTACACTCCTGCTTCCTTTATTGAAGATTAATTGACCATAGGTGTGTGGGTTTATTTCTGGGCTTTCTATTTTTTTTTTTTTTTAAAGAAATTCACATTCTTTTATTTATTTATTTATTTATGACTGTGTTGAGTCTTCGTTTCTGTGCGAGGGCTTTCTCTAGTTGCGGCAAGTGGGGACCACTCTTCATCGCGGTGCGCGGGCCTCTCACCATCGCGGCCTCTCTTGTTGCGGAGCACAGGCTCCAGATGCGCAGGCTCAGTAATTGTGGCTCACGGGCCCAGTTGCTCCGTGGCATGTGGGAACTTCCCAGACCAGGGCTGGAACCCGTGTTCCCTGCATTGGCAGGCAGATTCTCAACCACTGCGCCACCAGGGAAGCCCTGGGCTTTCTATTTTGTTCCATTGATCTATATTTCTGTTTTTGTGCCAGTACCATACTGTCTTGGTTACTGTAGTTTTGTAGTATAGTCTGAAGTCAGGGAGCCTGATTCCTCCAGCTCCATTTTTCTTTCTCAAGATTGCTTTGGCTATTCAGGGTCTTTTGTGTCTCTATACAAATTTTAAGGTTTTTTGTTCTAGTTGTGAGAAGAACGTCATTGGTAATTTGATAGGGATTGCATTCAATCTGCAGATTGCTTTGGGTAGTATAGTCATTTTCACAATATTGATTCTTCCAGTCCAACAACATGGTATATTTTTCCATCTGTTTGTGCCGTCTTCCATTTCTTTCATAAGTGTCTTATAGTTTTCGGAGTACAGGTATTTTGTCTCCTTAGGTAGGTTTATTCCTAGGTATTTTATTCTTTTTCTTTGCGGTGGTAAATGGGATTATTTCTTGAATTTCTCTCTCTGATCTTTCGTTGTTAGTATACAGAAATGCAACAGATTTCTGTGTATTAATTTTGTAACCTGAAACTTTACCAAATTCATTGATGAGCTCTAGTAGTTTTCTGGTAGTGTCCTTAGGATTTTCTACGTAAAGTATCATGTCATATGTACAGTGACAGTTTAACTTCTCTTCCAATTTGGATTCCTTTTATATCTTTTTCTTCTCTGATTGCCATAGCTAGGACTTCCAAAACTATGTTGAATAAAAGTGGTGAGAGTGGACATCCTTGTCTTTTTCCTGATCTTAGAGGAAATACTTTCAGCTTTTCACCATTGAGTATGAGGTTAGCTGTAGGTTTGTAGTATATGGCCTTTATTATGTTGAGGTAGGTTTCCTGTATGCCCACTTTCTGGAGAGTTTTTATTATAAATGGGTGTTGAATTTTGTCAAAAGCTTTTTCTGTATCTATTGAGATGATCATGTGGTTTTTATTCTTCACTTTGTTGATATGGTGTATCACACTGATTGATTTGCGGGTATTGAAAAATCCTTGCATCCTTGGGATAAATCCCACTTGATCATGGTGTATGATCCTTTTAATGTATTGTTGGATTTGACTGCTAGCATTTTGTTGAGGACTTTTGCATCTACGTTCATCAGTGATATTGACCTGTAATTTTCTTTTTTGTGATATCTTTGCCTGGTTTTGGTATCAGGGTGCTGGTGGCCTCATAGAATGGGTTTGGGAGTGTTCCTCCCTCTGCAATTTTTTGGAATAGTTTGAGAAGGATAGTTCTTAGCTCTTCTCTAAATGTTTGATAGAATTCACCTGTAAAGCCATCTGGTCCTGGACTTTTGTTTGGGGGGAGTTTTTTAATCACAGTTTCAATGTTAGTACTTGTGATTGGTCTGTTTATATTTTCTATTTCTTCCTGGTTCAGTCTTGGGAGATTGTACCTTTCTAAGAATTTGTCCATTTCTTCCAGGTTGTCCATTTTATTGGCATATAGTTGCTTGTGGTAATCTCTTATGATCCTTTGTATTTCTGTGGTGTCCATTGTAGCTTCTCCTTTTTCATTTCTAATTCTATTGATTTGAGTCCTCTCCCTCTTTTTCTTGATGAGTCTGGCTAAAGGTTTATCAATTTTGTTTACCTTTTCAAAGAACCAGCTTTTAGTTTCATTGATCTTGTTTTTGTTTTTCTCATCTCTATTTCATTTATTTCTGCTCTGATCTTTATGATTTCTTTCATTCTCCTAACTTTAGGCTTTGTTTATTCTTCTTCCTCTAGTTGCTTTAGGTGTAAGGTTAGGTTGTTTATTTGAGATTTTTCTTGTTTCCTGAGGTAAGTTTGTATTGTGATAAACTTCCCTCTTAGAAATTCTTTGGCTGCATCCCATAGTTTTGGATCGTCATGCTTTCATTTCACTTGTCTCTAGGTATTTTTTACTTCTTCTTTGATACTTTCAGTGATCCATTGGTTGTTCAGTAGCATATTGTTTAGCCTCCATGTGTTTGGATTTTTTACATTTTTTTTCTCATAGTTTATTTCTAATCTCATAGCATTTTGATCAGAAAAGATGCTTGATATGATTTCAATTTTCTTAAATTTACTGAAGCTTGCTTTGTGGCCCAGCATGTGGTCAATCCTGGAGAATGTTCCATGTACACATGAGAAGAATGTGTATTCTGCTGCTTTTGGATGGAATGCTCTGTAAATATCAGTTAAGTCCATCTGGTCTAATGTGTCATTTAAGGCTTGTGTTTCCTTTTGGATTTTCTGTCTGGATGATCTGTCCATTGATGAAAGTGGGGTGTTTAAGTCCCCCACTATTATTGTGTTACTGTCAATTTCTCCCTTTATCGCTGTTAGCATTTGCCTTATATATTGAGGTGCTCATATGTTGGGTGCATATATATTTAGAACTGTTATATCTTCTTGGATTAATCCCTTTATCATTATGTAGTATCCTTCTTTTTCTTTTATAACAGTCTTTGTTTTAAAGTCTATTTTGCCTGATATGAGTATTGCTACTCCAGCTTTCTTTTGATTTGCATTTGCATGGAATACCTTTTTCCACCCCCTCACTTTCAGTCTGTATGTGACCCTAGGTCTCAAGCACTGCTCTTGTAAACAGATATATACAGGTCTTGTTTTAATATCCATTCAACCAGTCTATGTCTTTTGGTTGGACCATTTAATCCATTTACATTTAAGGTTATTATCGATAAGTATGTTCCTACTGTCATTTTCTTAATTGTTTTGGGTTTGTTTTTCTAGGTCTTTTTTCTTCCCTTCCTCTTTTATTCTCTTCTCTTGTGGTTTGATGACCATCTTTAGAGTTGTGTTTAAGCTCATGTGTCTTAATATCATCAAAACAAACAACCCAGTCAAAAAATGGGCAGAAGACCTAAACAGACATTTCTCCAAAGAAGACATACAGATAGCCACGAGGCACATGAAAAGATCTTCAACATCACTAATTATTAGAGAAAGGCAAATCAAAACTACAATGAGATATCGCTTCACACCAGTCAGAATGGCTATCGTCAAAAAATCCACAAACAATAAATGCTGGAGAGGGTGTGGAGAGAAGGGAACCCTCCTACACTGTTGGTGGGAATGTAAATTGGTACAGCCACTGTGGAGAACAATATGGAGGTTCCTTAAAAAACTAAAATAGAGCTACCATATGATCCTGCAATCCCACTCCTGGGCATATATCCAGAGAAAAACATGGTCCAAAGGGATACATGCACCCCAATGTTCATTGCAGTACTGTTTATAATAGTCAAGACATGGAAGCAACATAAATGTCCATCGACAGAGGAATGCATAAAGAAGATGCGGTACATATATACAACAGAATATTACTCAGCCATTAAAAAGAATGAAATAATGCCATCTGCAGCAATATGGATGGACCTAGAGATTGTCATACTAAGTGAAGTAAGTCAGACAGAGAAATATTTTATGATGTCTCTTATATGTGGAAGCTAAAAAAAATGATACAAATGAACTAATTTAAAGAACAGAAACAGACTCACAGACTTAGAGAACCAACTTATGGTTAACGGGGGGTGATAGTTAAGGATTTTTGGATTGACATGTACACACTGCTATATTTAAAATGGATAACAAACACGGACCTACTGTGTAGCACAGGGAACTCTGCTCAATATTATATAACAATCTAAATGGGAAAAGAATTTGAAATAGAAACACGTGGTGTATAACTGAATCACTTTGTTGTACACCTGAAACTAACACAACATTGTTAATCAACTATACTCGAATATAAAATAAAAAGTTTAAAAATAATTTTTTTAATGATCATTTTGGCTGCTGCAGGATGATAATGGACCAATTAGGAGGCTTCAGCAGTAGTCCAAAAGGTAAATGATATTGCTTGGCCTGGATGAGAAGTGATCAGATTCAAGATACAACTTTGAAGGTGCAGCCAATAGGATTTTCTGATGTGAGATAGAAAAAGAGAGGACTTGATGATTCCAAGGTTTTTGAATTAAGCAACTGGATAAATGGTGGCACTATATAATATGGTGGTTTTCAAGTTGGGTAGAATCAAGAATTCAGTTTTGGATAGTGAAAGATTTGGGGTGGTTGGAGAGAAGTAGGAACTTGAGTTAGATTATGGTATGTATCTGGACATAAAAGGATAAAAGTTCCTGTAATGAGGGATTAATGGAGGGAGGAGCTTAGACTTTCTGTGGAAACTGAGGCAAATAGGGAGGCCGGTCAGGATGGAAATGGCCCCAGTGGCCTCTTAGAGGGAGGGAGAGAGTAACCTCTAATCAGCGGTCTAATCACCTCTTCTGGTGACCAATCTTTTAAGCAGTTCATAATAGTATGAAGGTGGTGTTCAGAGAAGGTCTATGGTCATCTCACTAGCAGCACTTGAAACTCTAAAACTCCCTTCAAAACCAGGGGTGGGTAGTGTATCTTCCCTTAAATACTGCTGAGAACAGGTGGAGGGAGCAAGCAAATGTCCATGCCTTTATCCATGAACCTACCATGGCCTTTTGCTACAGGGCTCATACATTGTGAGACCTCTTCATATTTCAGACCTCTCCTTCTTCACTCTGTACTTCTGCATGAGGGATAATCTGGATCTTTTCCACCACCACCTGGGCAGGATGTAGGGAACTGGAAGGTAATATGTTAGGCCCTGTCTGCCTTAACACACCACACAAGTCCCATTTTACCACAGTCTCCTCCTGTTGGCACAGCACCCTCTCTGAGGCTGTTCTTCCTAGGGTTCCAGTTGCAGGGAGGAAGTAGGTCCTTGGTCCCTTCTGTTCTCAGATTTCTATACATATTGGGGGATTTTACATGTACTACCACCAAAACGTAGCAGGTCCCACTCAAAGTTGCACACCTACATCTAACTTTTCTCTAATATTCACTTCCTGCCTTCTTTTTGGCAATATTACACCTATTTTTAACGTCTATAGATGCAGATATCCATTTTTTTCCCCGCAGAAACTGTTTTCATTCCCTCTAAAACTTTATAGCCACAATAATTCATCAATCTTTGCTGATCCTTCAAGTCAAAGACTTTTGGAATTCAAAACAAAACTATTTCCCTCAAGGACTTAGTTCTTGAAATCAAAAGCCAAACTTTTTAGACCCTGTTTTGAAATTCAAAATAAAAAATGGATTCTTCTTCTGGGTTCATTCCTACTGTCTCAGAAGTCTAAGGCAATGGGTGGAGGTCAATGATGTGACAAAATTCCCAGAAATTAAAATTAAAATTTCACAATATTATCTCACTATTTTATCACTATCAAAGCCTGGGCTGAAGGTGGGAGGAGACAGCCAGTTGTCTCAGATCTATGAGGTCACAGCTGAGGTCACAGAAGAGTTGAAAAGGACTAGGTTAATAGTAGAGCAGATGAGATGAGGCTGTTGTGAGATGGGGCTCAAGGAGGAGAAATTCTAGGGGGGTAGGGGTGGGGAGAAGAGCGATTTGAGGAGCCCAGTTGGGTAAGTTTCTGGACGTAATTAGCCTAGTTCCTGACTAGGGTTTGGAGATGGGGAAGGATGGGAGCAGGGAACTGGGAAGTAACTTCTCAAAGGAGGATTTATCTCTGTCTGGGTCACTGATTTGACCTCTCAGCCCCATGTGTTTTTGACAGTATCAGTTGTGGGGTTTTCCTCTTCCCTACGAAGCACTTGAAGACTGGAGCTCACAGACCTCCAGCCTGTAGTGCTACCCTTAGTTGACCATGAAGATTCTGACTGTGAGGTAGGCTGGGATAGGGAAATTTCCAGTCTTGAATTCAGTATATACTACTTCCTATCCTTGCCTTAGGGCCCACCTTCACCTCAAGGAGCCTCTGGCCAACTCCCTACCCCCAATCCCAGCCAGCTATGAATTTTTTACTTAGTTTCTCTTTTATTTTTTCCACCCACCTTCTCACTGGAATTTCTGTCCTTACTGAAAAAAGATGACGGGAGCCTTTACCTGGGGCAAACACTTCCTTCCTCTCACCCTTGTCTTTCTTTACACATATGTACACACAGACACACACACTCACACAAACACACTGACCCCATTCAAAACACAGATGCTTCCTGAACTACTGAGACATGTGTCCTGGTAGTTCACCAACAGATAAGTACTTCTCTTCTCACCATCCACCTGCCCTCTTCCCTTACTCATTTATGCTTCCCCAGGACGTGGAGCTATCTCCATCTTCACCTCCAGAGTCTCTGGTTTCTGTTCAAGGACAAATGGCACAGCATGTCTTCCGGGATCAAGAACAAAAGGCAGGAAGGACCTCCAGGCAGCAGATAAGGTAAATGGAGCTAATGATGACCTTCAAAAGTCCTTAGATTGGATATCCTCTATGGGAGAAGAATCAGGGTCCCCCGTCTCCCATCCCTCCTATGGCTGCACTTATTTCCTGGTTGGGGAAGGTTGGGACTTTCATGTATCCTCTCTCCTCTCCACCTCCTTAATGGAAGGAACAAAAGCAAATATTTGTTATTCTAATGAGAGGGTGGGCATCAATCTGAAATTCCTCTAGGAGTTAGTTGTGTATAAAACCAAGGGACATTTATTTATCCCAAAGCCAACTTTCTCTAAGAAGTCCTTATGTCCTCTACAATGTAGCAATAAATCAAGGCCAGATGCCCAAAACCAAGCTTTCCTTGCCCTGGGGTGGAGAGATGGGCCAGAATCTGCTGCTTGAGACTGAATATGAGACCCAGGCAATATTATCTATAAAATCAGAAAAAAAGGTAGGCTTGCTGTGAGCTTATGAGTCAGGAAAACTTCAGAAAATGAACCAAATCTTGGCTTGAGTTTTTGAAGTATGCAGGAGATGTTTTGAGTTCAGAGTTTATAGGAATTCAGGAAGAAAGAGTTAAAAGCGTCTTCTAAGGTTTCTAGGCTGCATATCTTATTAAGGTGCTCATAATGATTACCTGCGCTTCGAGTCTGAGAGCCCGTGAGGAATTGAGAAGCCTGAAACTTGGAGGAAGGTAGAAACCAGTTCTAAGAATATGAATTCTCTTCTGGACAATTATGGAACTATGAGAAGAAAATAGTAGATATTGGAGTTTCTGAGAGTTCTATACAGGAAAGTGCATAGACCACACCAATTTGGATGCCTTTTATTTCTATTGCCTAATTGCTCTGGTTAGGATTTCCAGTATCCTGTTGAATAGGAATGTTACAGTGAGATTCCCTGTCTTTTTCTAACCCTAGAGGAAAAGCTTTCAGTTTTCTACCGAGTATGATGTTGGCTGTGGGCTCGTCATATACAGCCTTTATTATAGTGAGGTAACTTTCTTCTATACCTAATTGTTGAGAGTTTTTATCTTGAATGGATATTGAACTTTATCAAATTATTTTTCTGCATCTATTCAGAACATTATATGATTTTTATCCTTCATTTTGTTAATGTGGTATATCACATTTGCTGATTTGGATTTGTAGAATCATCTTTGCATCTCAGGGATATATCCCACTTGATCATGGTGTATGATCCTTTTAATGTGCTACTGAATTCAGTTTTCTAGTATTTAGTTGAGGATTTTTACATCTATGTTCACCAGGAATATTGGCCCGTAATTTCTTTTCTTGTAGTATCCTTATCTGGACTTGGTATGAGAGCAATGTTGGCCTCATAAAGTGAGTTTGAGAGTGTACCCTTCTATTCAATTTTTTGGAAGAGTTTGAGGATTGGTGTTAATTCTTTAAATGTTTGGTAGAATTCACCTGTGAAGCCATCTGGATCTCAGCTTTTCTTTGCAGGGAGGTTTTCAATTACTGATTTCATCTTCTTACTCATTATTGGTCTGTTCATATTTTCTATTTCTTCATGATTCAGTCTTAGTAGGTTGTATATTTTAGGAATTTATTCATTTCTTCTAAGATATCCACTTTTAGGCATACAATTGTTCATAGCAGTCTCTTACAATCTTTGTATTCTAGTGGTATCAGAAGTAATATCTTCTTTTTAATTTATACTTTTATTTATTGAAGTCCTTCAAAGAAAGACATATTAGTTGTTTAGGAGTGTGTTGTTTAATTTCCACATGTTGTTGAATTTTAAGAATTTCCTCCTGTTATTGATTTCCAGTTTAATACCATTGTGGTAGGAAAAGATACATGATATGCTATCAATCGTCTTAAGTTTGTTAAGACTTGTTTTGTGGCCCAACATATGATCTCTTCTGGAGAATATTCTGTGTGTACTTGACAAGAATGTGTATTTTGCTGCTATTGGATGCAATGTTTTGTATATGTCTGTTAGATCCATTTTGTCTATAATGCTATTCGAGTCTGTTATGTCCTTCATACCTCTGCCTGTATGATCTATTCATTATTGAATATGGGGTTTGAGGTCTGCTCTTAATAATATTGCTGTCTGTTTCTCCCTTCAGTTCTGCTTATATATGCTATATATATTTAGGTGCTTCAACGTTGGGTGCATATATATTTACAACTGTCATGTCATCTCGATGAATTGACTCCTTTCATTATATAATGACTTTGTCTTATATGACTAAGTTTACAGTTTTTGACCGAAAATCTGTTTTGTCTGATATAAATATAGCTAGTCCTGCTCTCCTTTGTTTACCATTTGCATGGAATATTTTTCCATCCCTTTACTTTCAGCCTATGTGTGTCCTTAAAGCTAAAGGTCTCTTGTAGATAGCATATAGTTGGATTGTTTTAATCCATTTAGCCCCTCTGTTTGATTGGAGAATTTAATCTATTTACACTTAATTATTAATATGTAACTATCAATAGTTACCATTACCATGTTGTTGCATTTTATTTTGTAGTTTCTTTTTTCCTCTTTTGCTGTCTTCTTTTGTGATTTGTTGAAATTTTGTAACAGTATGCTTTGATTCCTTTTTCTTTATCTTTTATGTATGTACTAGAGGTTTATGGTTACCAAGAGGCTTACATAAAACATCCTATAGTATGTCTTTTTAAAGTTGATAACAACTGCAACTGCATACAAAAACTCTACATTTTTTTCACCCCTCCCTCACATTTTATGTTACTGATGTCACTATTTACACCTTTCTATAATATGTATCCATTAAAAATTATTGCAGCTATAGTTACTTTTAATATTTTTTGTTTTAACTTTTATACTAGCATTAAAAGTGATTTAAGCACCACCCCTACAGTATTAAAGTATTCTGAATTTGACTATATACCTGCCTTTTCCAGTGAGATTTATACTTACTTATGTTTTCATTCTGCTGTTTAATATCCTTTCAACTTGAAGAACTCCCTTTAACATTTGTTGTATGCCAAGTCCAGTGGTGACCAAGGTTTTGTTTGTCTGGGAAAGTCTTTATCTCCACTTTATTTCTGAAAAGTAGCTTTGCCAGGTAAATATTCTTCGTTAGCAGGTTTTTTTCTTTTAATACTTTGATTATATCATCCTACTCCCTCCTGGCCTAAAAGGTGTCTGCTGAGAAATCCCCTGATAGTCTTTTGGGATTTTTCTTGCTGCTTTCCAAATTCTATTTGTCTTTGAATTTAGACAATTTGATTATAATGTCTCAGTGAAGATTTCTTGATGTTCAGCCTCCTTGGAATTTTTGAGCATCATGGACCTAGATGTTAATTTCCCTAGATATTAATTTGGGGAGTTTTCTGTCATTATTTCATTAAATAAGCTGTCTACCCTTTTTGCTTTCCCTGTTCCTTCTGGGGCTCTCAAAATGCCCATATTATGTCATTTGATGGTGTCCCATAAGTCACATAGATGTTCTTCACTCTTCTGCATTCTTTTTTTCTTTTTATTCCTCTGAATTTCAAACTGTTTTTCTTCAAGTTCAATCATTCTTTCTTCTGCTTGATCAAGTCTGCTGTTGAAGCTCTCTACTGAATTTTTCAGTACAGTCATTGTATTCTTCAGCTCCGGAGTTTCTGTTTGGTTCTTTTTTATAGTTTTTATTTCTTTGTTGAACTTATTTTGTTCAGGTGCTGTTTTCCTGATTTCCATTAGTTGTCCATGTTCTCTTGTGCCTTACCAAGATTCTTTAATAGAACAGTTTGGAATTGTTTGTTATGCAACTCATAGATCTCCATTTGAGATCCATCACTGGAGCTTTATTTTGTTCCTTTGGTGGTGTAATGTTTCCTTGATTCTTCATGTTCCTTGAATTCTTGCCTTGTAGTCTTTTTATTTAAAGAAGCAGCCTCCTCTTCCAGTCTTTACTGACTGGCTTCACAAGTGAAAGATCTTCACCAATCAGCCCAGGTAAAGATTTTGGGGTTCTTTCAGGTCTTTCCGATGGGTGCACTCACCTCTATCTTCTTGTTCTCTCTTGAGGAGAGCTTGGAATTTTGTGCCTTCTCTTAATCCCACAAAGTCAGTCTGGGTGCTGAGAGCCACTTGTTTATTTTCCCTGGAGCATTCAAGATTGTGTTCCTTCTCCCATTCCCACATAGTTGAGCCAGCTGCTATCTACAAGCTGTCTGAAGAGGCTTTCACTTGCCACCTGCAGAGGTGTACATGCACCATCTCAGGGTGTATGTGAAGTACTGGGGGCATGTGTCAATCCGTTGAGGGGGGTGACCTACAGGTGAGGAGTCCCATGGTGTTCATGGGTAACCCTCTTGGTGGAGTCCACAAACTAGCTAGTAGGATCTGCAGGTGGTTTTTGAGATCTATATGGTGGATGACACGAGTGTCCACCCCTTTTCTCTGTCCCCAGCTCCCCCAACCTATTCAGCTGTGCCAATTACCTCAGTGACTTGGATGGGGTGAGGCAGAAGTGGGCATCTTGGTCAATGTCTTATGAGCCTGGGAAATCAGAGTGCTCATTCCACCCTCACTTTCCCTCATAGGAGAAATCACAGGCTGAGAGGGTCCCTACTGGCACTAAGCTATGCTGCCTTTGGGAAGGAGTGACATGGGTGAAGTGAAACTGTTTTTCTTACCCTCTTCAGTGCATCTATTCATGGATTTTTTTTCTTTTTTTGCTTGAATGAGGTGTTGGACTCTCTCCACTGGACTCCTGATTTCCCAAAAGGTATTTCCATCCATGGAGGGCTGTCAAAATTGATGTTTCTGTTGGAGATATGAGGGCTATAATCTCTTATTCTGCCACCTTGCTGATGTCACCTACCCAGTGCCTCACCAGATTTATATCACCCTTTCTTTCCAGAAAATCCTTTGAAGACACAATGAGACCAAAGGTGGGTGAGACTTCCAAATACACTGGTTCCTTTGGGAATCATGGTTCCTGGGGAAAGCAGAGGTGAAAAAAGGCTGTGGCCAGGAGATAGGAAAACTGCCTAACAAGAACCATATCTTGGAAGACTTGGGCATTGCAGCTCGGAATGCTCTTGACCAGCTGGTGGGTCACTGTCTACCAAGACTAGGTAACATCTTCAATGCCACGACTACACTAGATGACTCCAGAAGCAGGCAGGCTATGTATGTGGGTATTAATAAGGTGAGCAAACACATGAGTCTCTTTATATCTGTCACCCACTGGCTAGATCAAGAGATGACAGGGGATATGGGTTGAAAATGACTCAGTAGGGCTGAAGGAAATTTTGGGCTGCCTGACAAAGGGTGTGACTTCAAGTGTCCATCACAATTCCAAAAACTACCTTGTATTGTATCTGTTTCATGATGTGTCAGTTCAGATTCTGGGAGAATTGGGGTAATGTTCCCAAGACCTGTATCTTATTTCCACAGGAAATAGACCTAACGATCACTGAAACTCTGTGGGACCAGGTAAGTACAGAGGGGTCATATTTGACAGCATGGTGAGAGATGGGAGAAGGGAGAAAGGGCTTAAGAAAGGAGTAAATTTCCCCTTTCCCCTTGACTAATTTGCTGACTGATGGTGAAGAATTACCATTTTCCCTCCCATCTTGTTCTATTACTCATCCAGTCCCAAATCCTCAGACACTCCTTTTGTCTGTGCATCTCAGTTCTCATTCTCAACATCCACTTGTCCATTAGATAAGCCCTTTCAAATATGTTTTCTCTGCCAGCACTGTATAAGTACTGTATAATGAATAACTTAAATCTCATCCACTAGCACGTACTTTAGGGCAAGTACTGAAAAAGCCGTATATTTTAACTCTCAAATGAGAAGACGACAATGTTACCATTTGTATGAAAATTAAACCTCCTAACTCCATTTCTGATCAGAAAGAAAGTTATTTTACCTCTGGAGCCACTCAAATTGTCTAACAAATTGTCTGACTATGGCCCTTGATTCCTGTGCCATAAAAAATAAAGATTTGGCCCCTCCAGAATGTTAGCTTCAAAATTAACCTCTCAAAATTAAATGAATCAACCTGAAGAGTAGAGGGGTTTAGTTTTATCCATTTGGATGACAAATTAACTCCATAAAATGACTAATTTTTGTATAATTACTAGTGAGCTGTTGTTTCTGAGGGTAACATGCCAATTGTTTCCGGAGTTCTTGGTTGGAACATGATTAGGATCTTGTCGTTAGCACAGAAGAGGACTGTTTTCTCTCATTGACTATGGCTAGAAGGTCTATATCAAGACATTAAAAGACATAAAATTTGCTTAAGTTATTCAGATATAATTTCAACATAACTTCAATAGGTGGGACATCATTCTGCTTTGCATTATTTATAATGATAAAGTGCTTTGTTATTAAATTGCTTTGTTACTGAATTTCTTTAGAGTATTTTAATAAAGATTCTGAAGAAGCACAAACGCCAGATTCACTCTGTGGCATCAGAGGCTGCCAATAAGATTTTTTTAATGCTTCAAAATATTCTACATATTCCTAAATTTATTGACAATAATTTAAATGAGAATAATGGTTAACAATAGAAAAGTACTCCTGGAGCTTTCCTGTTCTTTATTATATTTGAGAGACTCAGACCTGTTATTGCAGAGTTCTAAAGTGTTGAAAAAAAAGTAAAAGAATATGAATTTGTACTTGGATGTAAAGAACTGCCCTTTTTGTGTTTATGAAAAAGAAAATATTTTAATTTTATTTCAAGGAAATTAGATTAAGTCATTAAAGTTGTTTTAAAGAGATCTAGTCAAAAAAATACCTTCCTTTATAGAAGATAGATAAACCGTATGTTTGATAATGAATGAAACTATTGAATCCTATCAAGAGAGTGTTTTGGGTTCTGAAAACTATGAGTTGAAAAAGGAATATAGGTTCATTAGGTCACCAGTGGGAATTTGTTGCCTTCAATCTTCTAACTGAAGCAATGCCATGAGCAGTTAGTCTCAGAATCCACATGATTAAGCCCTGCTTTTTGAAATTGCTTTAAAATAGACATATTTAATGAATATGAGAGTAAATTCTTTTAATTCTATAAAAAGGGGATCTCTTTTCACTTTGATGAAATTTCCTTGTTTTCCTAGAAATAGGAAAATGACAATCAAGGTGACCAATTCTCAAACATGAAAATGCAAGCTTGCACTTTATATTTGAATGGTCTATCAGTGCAGAAGCTAGTTATCCCCATAGATAGCCAGAGCAAACTATTGTGAACTTTCACAGAACACAGATATTTACTTGGAGTTGCTGAGATCTTCCCAAAAATATCAGCTACTTCAACTTTCCAATCTTGACATTCTAGTTGCATGCATACTTAAACTTTGATATAGAGATGAGAATTAGAGGACAAGTGGTCACTTTTGAACCTATAATATCAATTGTCCATATGAAGCTAAGCAGGAAAAGACTTAATTAAATCAAAGACTATGAATTTAAAAAAAATTTTTTAAAAATAAGTGAAAGTCTCCATAGCCTCTCCTGCAAGCCCCCATTGAACACTATGTGAAATGAGTAATGTGATCAACTTTTTCACTCTCTATGACTTTCAATGACTCTTCCTATAAGTTTTACAGAAAGACGTAATCTTAATTAAAATGTTGTATTAGAATAACTAATGTTCTTACAGTTATGAATTACTAAAGAGTGAGTTGCTTATGTAAGGGTCAGAAAACCATCCTACTGGGACCTAGTACATAACTGGATACCTATGACATAATAAAGGATGAATATGATATAACAAAGAATGAACACAGGGTTGCTGAGAGGCAGTAAGCTGATAACTGGCCCAGCCCACCCCACTGACTATTCAGCTTTCGCAATCATCCTTATAAGCAGTTGAAACTCCTGAATATCAACAAAAACAACTCTATATTTCCACCAAATAAGATACAGCTATCTGTCTTAAAGTCCTCATCCTTTCCCCCAAATGAAGAAACTCAGACTACCAACAGTCATTATATCCATCTATGTCTGCTGAGAACAAAGGTACATAATTTACTTTTACAAGAAACTGCCAGAGCTTTTTCCAAAGTGATCATAAAATTCTACACTCCTTCCAACAATGTACGAGAGTTCCAGCTGCTCTACATATTCACCAAATTTTGGTGTTGTCTTCCTGCGTATTATAATCTAAATACAAATGTGTTGATTTTCACAGCTATGCTTAGCTTCAGAACAAGGACCAATGAAATGAAATGAAATATAACAGTGGGTTTCATTCCTTTCACAACTCAGCCCTCTTTAAATAACTTCCTGTATTTCACCCATCTACCATATGGAGAAATGGTGGCCCAGAAATATGTGTAGAGTGGAAGTCAATGGGATTTATTGCTTAGAGTTCGGAAGCCATAGTCTCTTGGCATTCACACTCTACAGCCTAATAACGACTGGGAGATTACATATATAAATTCCCTTTATAATAAAGTCTATAAGATTAATTTTTGCATAATTTTTTGTCATCTCTCAGGTGCTAACGGCTTTTAGGGATATACAAAAGGAGGTGAGATTAAATTTACACTCTCTAAATTCCCTTGCTCCTGTTTTTCCCAAACCCCACTGTGATGCTGACTCTGATCAAGGTTTTGTGTGTCTGTGTGTGTGTGTGTGTGTGTGTGTGTGTGTGTGTGTGTGTGTGTTTTGTTTTTTGTTGTAGTAGATACTCTTTATCAAGTTAAGGAAGATACCTTCTATTTCTGGTTTACAAAGGACTATTTTGTTTCATTAAAATTGCTTCCTGGTTTATATTATCAAATGACTTTTCTCATTGAAGTAATCGTATGTATTTCTCCTTTTTTTCTGTTAACATACTGAATGACATTTATACATTTTCTAATGCTTAACTGATCTTGCATTATTCAAATAATCCAAAATTGTACTGTCTTCTAATATATTTTTTAAATTTTATTTATTTATTTATTATATAGCAGGTTCTTATTAGTTATCTATTTTATACATATTACTTTATATATGTCAATCCCAATCTCCCAATTCATCCCATCACCAAACACTCCCACTTATCCCCCTTTGGTGTCCATATGTTTCTTCTCTACATCTGTGTCTCTATTTCTGCCTTGCATTCCAGTTCATCTGTACCATTTTTCTAGGTTCCACATATATGCGTTAATATATGGTGTTTGTTTTTCTCTTTCTGACTTATTTCACTCTGTATGACAGTCTCTAGGTCCATCCACTTCTCTACAAATGACAGAATTTCGATCCTTTTTATGGTTGAGTAATATTCCATTGTATATATGTACCACATCTTCTTTATCCATTTGTCTTTCGATGTGCATTTAGGTTACCTCCATGACCTGTCTACTGTAAATAGTGCTGCAATGAACACTGGAGTACATGTGTCTTTTTGAATTATGGTTTTCTCTGGGTATATGCCCAGCAGTGGAATTGCTGGGTCATATGGTAGTTCTATTTTTAGTTTTTTAAGGAACCTCCACACTGTTCTCCACAGTGGCTGTATCAATTTACATTCCCACCAACAGTGCTAGAGTCTTCCCTTTTCTCCACACCCTCTCCAGCATTTTTGTTTGTAGATTTTCTGATGATGCCCATTCTAACTGGTGTGAGGTGATACCTCATTGTAGTTTTGATTTGCATTTCTCTAATAATTAGTGATGTTGAGCATCTTTTCATGTGCCTCTTGGCCATCTGTATGTTTTCCTTGGTGAACTGTCTATTTAGGCCTTCTGCCCATTTTTTAACTGGATTATTTGTTTTTTTGATATTGAGCTCCATGAGCTGTTTGTATATTTTGGAAATTAATCCTTTGTTGTTTCATCTGCAAATATTTTCTCCCATTCTGAGGGTTGTCTTTTCATCTTGTTAATGGTTTCCTTTGCTGTGCAAAACCTTTTAAGATTCACTAGGTTCCATCTGTTTGTGTTTCTATTTCCATTCCTCTAGGAGGTGGGTCAAAAAGGATCTTGCTGTGATTTATGTCATAGAGTGTTCTGCCTATGTTTTCCTCTAAGAGTTTTGTAGTCTCTGGGCTTACATTTAGGTCTTTAATCCATTTTGAGTTTATTTTTGTGTATGGTGTTAGGAAGTGTTCTAATTTCATTCTTTTACATGTAGCAGTAAAAGCAGTCCAGTATTCCCAGCACCACTTATTGAAGAGGCTGTCTTTTCTCCATTGAATATTCTTGCCTCCTTTATCAAAGATAAGGTGACCATAGGTCCATGGGTTTATCTCTGGGCTTTCTATTTTGTTCCACTGATCTATATTTCTGTTTCTGTGCCAGTACCATACTGTCTTGATTACTGTAGCTTTGTAGTATAGTCTGAAGTCAGGGAGCCTGATTCCTCCAGCTCTGTTTTTCTTTCTCCAGATTGCTTTGGCTATTCATGGTCTTTTGTGTCTCCATACACATTCTGAAATTTTTTGTTTTAGTCCTGTAAAAAATGCCATTGGTAGATTGATAGGGATTGCATTGAATCTGGAGATTGCTTTGGGTAGTATAGTCATTTTCACAATGTTCATTCTTCCAATCCAAGAACATGGTATATCTCTCCCTCTGTTTCTATCGTCTTTAATTTCTTTCATCAGTGTCTTATAATTTTCTGCATACAGGTCTTTTGTCTCCTTAGGTAGGTTTCTTCCTAGGTATTTTATTCATTTTGTTGCAATTGTAAATGGGAGTGTTTCCTTAATTTCTCTTTCAGATTTTTCATCATCAGTGTATAGGAATGCAAGAGATTTCTGTGCATTAATTTTGTATCCTGCTACTTTACCAAATTCATTGATTAGATCTAGTAGTTTTCTGGTGGCATCTTTAGGATTCTCTTTGTATAGTATCATGTCATCTGCAAACAGTGACAGCTTTACTACTTCCTTTCTGATTTGGATTCCTTTTATATCTTTTTCTTCTCTGATTGCTGTGGCTAAAACTTCTGAACCTATGTTGAATATCAGTGGTGACAGTGGGCATCCTTGTCTTCTTCCTGATTTTAAAGGAAATGGCTTCAGTTTTTCACAATTGAGAATGATGTTTCCTGTGGGTTTGTCATATATGGCCTTTATTATGTTAAGTTCCCTCTATGCCTACTTTTGGGAGAGTTTTTATCATAAATGGGAGTTGAATTTTGCTGAAAGCTGTTTCTGCATCTACTGAGATGATCATATGGTGTTTCTCCTTCAGTTTATTAAAATGGTGTAACATATTGATTGATTTGCATATATTGAAGAATCCTGGCATACCTGGGATAAACCCCACTTAATCATGGTGTGTGATCCTTTTAATGTGCTGTTGGATTCTGTTTGCTAGCATTTTGTTGAGGATTTTTGCATCTATGTTCATCAGCGATATTGGCCTGTAGTCTTCTTTGTGACATCTTTGTCTGGTTTTGGTATCAGGGTGATGGTGGTGTCATAGAATGAGTTTAGGAGTGCTCCTCCCTCTGCTATATTTTGGAAGAGTTTGAGAAGGATAGGTGTTAGCTCTTCTCTAAATGTTTGATAGAATTCGCCTGTGAAGCCATCTGGTGCTGGGCTTTTGTTTGTTGGAAGATTTTTAATCACAGCCTCAATTTCAGTGCTTGTCATTGGTCTGTTTATATTTTCTACTTCTTCCTGGTTCAGTCTCAGAAGGTTGTGCTTTTCTAAGAATTTGTCCATTTCTTCCAGGTTGTCCATTTTATTGGCATGTATTTGCTTGTAGTAATCCCTCATGATTTTTGTATTTTTGCAGTGTCCGTTGTTACTTCTCCTTTTTCATTTCTAATTCTGTTGATATGAGTCTCCTCCCTTTTTTTCTTGATAAGTCTGGCTAATGGTTCATCAATTTTGTGTATCTTCTCAAAGAACCAGCTTTTAGTTTTACTGAATTTTGCTATTGTTTCCTTCATTCTTTTTCATTTATTTCTGATCTGATCTTCATGATTTCTTTCCTTCTACTAAGTTTGGGGGTTTTTTGTTCTGCTTTCTCTAATTGCTTTAGGTGTAAGGTTAGGTTATTTGAGATGTTTCTTGTTTCTTGTGGTAGGATTGTATTGCTATAAACTTCCCCCTTAGAACTGCTTTTGCTGCATCCCACAGGTTTTGGGTCATCGTGTTTTCATTGTCATTTGTTTCTATGTATTTTTTGATTTCCTCTTTGATTTCTTCAGTTATCTCTTGGTTATTTAGTAGCGTATGGTTTAGCCTCCATGTGTTTGTTGGAAAAGATACTTGATACAATTTCAATTTTCTTAAATTTACCAAGGCTTGATTTGTGACCCAAGATATCATCTATCCTGGAGAATGTTCCATGACCACTTGAGAAGAAAGTGTATTATGCTGTTTTTGGATGGAATGTCCTATAAATATCAATTAAGTCCATCTTGTTTAATGTATCATTTAAAGCTTGTGTTTCCTTATTTGTTTTCATTTTGGATGATTTGTCCATTGGTGAAAGTGGGGTGTTAAAATCCCCTACTATTACTGTCGATTTCCCCCTTTATGGTGGTTAGCATTTGCCTTATGTATTGAGGTGCTCCTATGTTGGGTGCATAAATATTTATGACTTTTATATCTTCTTCTTGGATTGATCCCTTGATCATTATGTATTGTCCTTCTTTGTCTCTTGTAACAGTCTTTATTTTAAAGTCTATTTTGTCTGATATGAGAATTGCTACTCCAGCTTGCTTTTGATTTCCATTTGCATGGAATATCTTTTTCTATCCCCTCACTTTCAGTCTGTATGTGTCCCTAGGTCTGAAGCGGGTCTCTTGTAGACAGCATATATATGGGTCTTGTTTTTGGATTTTTTCAGCCAGTCTATGTCTTTTGGTTGGAGAATTTAATCCATTTACATTTAAGGTAATTATCAATAGGTATGTTTCCATTACCATTTTCTTAGTTGTTTTCCATTTGTTTTTGTAGGTCTTTTCCTTCTCCTGTGTTTCCTGCCTAGAGAAGTTCTTTTAGCATTTGTTGTAAAGCTGGTTTGGTAGTGCTGAACTTTCTTAACTTTTGCTTGTCTGTAAAGGTTTTAATTTCTCTGTCGAATCTGAATGAGATTCTTGCTGGGTAGAGTAATCTTGGTTGTAGGTTTTTCCCTTTCATCACTTTAAATATGTCCTGCCACTCCCTTCTGGCTTGTAGAGTTTCTGCTGAAAGATCAGATGTTAACCTTATGGGGATTCCTTTGTATGTTATGTGTTGCTTTTCCCTTGCTGCCTTTAACATTTTTTCTTTGTATTTAATTTTTGATAGTTTGATTAATCTGTGTCTTGGCATGTTTCTTCTTGGATTCATCCTGTATGGGACTCTCTGCACTTCCTGGACTTGAATGGCTATTTCCTTTCCCATGTTAGAGAAATTTTCAACTATAATCTCTTCAAATATTTTCTCAGACCCTTTCTTTTTCTCTTCTTCTTCTGGGACCCCTATAATTAGAATGTTGGTGCATTTAATGTTGTCCCAGAGGTCTCTGAGACTGTCCTCAATTCTCTTTTTTTAAATTATTCTTCTCAGCAGTAGTTATTTCCACTATTTTATCTTCCAGGTCACTTATCCGTTATTCTGCTATTGATTCTTTCTAGAGTATTTTTAATTTTATTTATTGTGTTGTTCATCATTGTTGGTTTGCTCTTTAGTTCTTCTAGATCCTTGTTAAACGTTTCTTGTATTTTCTCCATTCTATTTCCAAGATTTTGGATCATCTTTACTATCATTACTCTGAATTCTTTTTCAGGTAGACTGCCTATTTCTTCTTCATTTGTTTGGTCTGGTGGGTTTTTACCTTGCTCCTTCATCTGCTGTGTGTTTCTCTGTCTTCTCATTTTGCTTAACTTACTGTGTTTGGGGTCTCCTTTTTGCAGGCTGCAGGTTCGTAGTTCCCGTTTTTTTTTTGGTGTCTGCCCCCAGTGGGTAAGGTTGGTTCAGTGGGTTGTGTAGGCTTCCTGGTGGAGGGGACTGGTGCCTGTGTTCTAGTGGGTGGGGCTGGGTCTTGTCTTTCTGGGGGGTGGGGCTGCATCTGGTAGTGCGTTTTGGGGTGTCTGTGAACTTACTATGATTTTAGGCAGGCTCTCTGCTAATGGGTGTGGTTGTGTTCCTGTCCTGATAGTTGTTTGGCATGTGGCGTCCAGCACTGGAGCTTGTTTATTGTTGAGATGGAGATCTCTGGGAGACCTCTCGCCAATTGATATTACATGAGGCTGGGAGGTCTCTGGTGGTCCAATGTCCTGAACTTGGCTCTCCCACCTCAGAGGCTCAGGCCTGATACCAGGATGGAGCACCAAGACCCTGTCAGCCACATGGCTCAGAAGAAAATGGAGAAAAAAAGAAAGAGAAAAAAAATAATAAATAAATAAATAAAATTATTAAAATAAAAAATTTTTTTAATTTAAAAGTAATTTTAAAAAGAAGAGAGCAACCAAAGCAATAAACAAATCCACAATGATAACAAGAGCTAAAAACTATACTAAGATAAACATAAAAATCAGAAACAAATCAGTCGCACACAGCAAACCCCAAGTCCACAGATGCTCCCTAAGTCTACCACCTCAATTTTGGGTTGATTCGTTGTCTTTCAGGTATTCCATAGATGCAGGATACCTCAAGTTGATTGTAGGGATTTAATCCGCTCTTCCTGAGGCTGCATGGAGAAATTTCCCTTTCTCTTCTTTGTTTGCACAGCTCCTGGGGTTCAGCTTTGGTTTTGGCCCCACCTCTGCATGGAGGTTGCCTCCAGGTTTCTGTTCCCGCCCAGATGGAATGGGGTTAAAGCATCAGCTGATTAGGGGCTCTGGCTCACTCTTGCCAGGGGTAGGGAGGGGTACAGTAGTTATAATTGGAATGCAGGTGAGTCTTTGGTGGCAGAGGCTGGCACGACGTTGCAACAGCCTGAGGCACACCCGTGTGTTCTCCCGGGGAAGTTGTCCCTGGACCACAGGACTCTGGCAGTGGTGGGCTGCACAGGATCCAGGGGTAGAGCGTGTGGATAGTGACCTGTACTTGCACACAGGATTCTCTGTGGCTGCAGCTGCAGCGTTAGCGTTTCATGCCCATCTCTGGTGTCCAAGCTGATAGCCGCAGCTCGCACCCATCTCAGGAGCTAGTTTTGGTGGTGCTCTGCCTTCTGTGGGCAAACAGGGAAGGAATCCCCTCTCCTCACGCACCCCAAAACAATGGTCTCTTGCCTCTTAGGCAGGTCCAGAGTTTTTCCCAGACTCCCTCCTGGCTAGCTGTGGTGCACTAGCCCCCTTCAGGCTGTGTTCATGCAGCCAACCCCAGTCCTCTCCCTGGGATCCGACCTCCGAAGCCCGAGCCTCAGCTCCCAGCCCCCACCCATCCCAGCGGTTGAGCAGACAAGCCTCTCAGGCTGCTGAGGAAAAGTGATGGGTAAAGGCATATGAGAAAGACATGAAAAGAAATTTCCTCTATTTCACTATTTGGATCACTCTTAGCCTTTGGACTAAGTCTTTCTATAGTCCAAGAAACCATGTCATTTTATCCTGCTGCTGTGTCTGGGACTTTAGGAAAAAATTACAGCAGCCTTTGTCTCCATCTGGCTGTGGGTAAAAGGGGGCAGAGATGAGAAGCTTGATATTTTCACCAAGTATTCCTTGGGGTCAGGGTGCCTCCAACCTACCCAGAACTTTAGTCCCCTGAGGCCTAAGTATCCTCCAAGCAGGACTTGAGCTAGTGAGAGGAGGAGGCTTGTCCATAAGTGGGACTTGTATGTGTTGATTTCCATTCTCTCAGGGCCCATAAACAAAGTTAAAAGTCCCACCTTACATCCTCTGTGCTGAAGCTCTCTTCTAGTTCTAGTGGTTCTTCATGGGGTTCATCAGACACAACTGCTGCCCTCACAGATCACCAGGGCTGGTGCAGACTGTTATGTCAGTCTGACAGACACCCTAGTCCCAAACATATTATAAGAGCAATTTTTGTACTTAAATACTGAGAGAAGAAAGTCAAGCAAAAGACAGCTGGGAGAGATAGAATTAGAAAGTACTTTCTTTCTGATTAGGCAAATGTTAAGACCCTGTTCTAGAGCATTGTTATGTATGTAGAAACACCATCTAGCAGGCTCCTTGGAGCTCAGGGTACCCAAAGTATATATCATCAGCAGCTCTTTACTCTGGGATAAGTAAAAGGGAATTTTTTAAAGCTCCTTCCCAGATACTTAAAGGTTCACCTCAGAGAACCAATGCATACTCAGTGAGGAGGGTGAAAGAGGCCAGAAAAGGGAGAGCACAGAAAGGCCAGAAAGAATAAAAGAGGAGAGGTCATGGTATGAGTAATTGTGACTGTAGGTAATGAACTGTGTTTCTCCCACCCCTAAAGAGGCCACAGCTTGTCCTATTTATTTATTCATTATTCAGCAAACATTTATTGAGAATATGCTATATGTTTGGTGTGAGGGATACAAAAACAACACAAATTCTTTCAGGAAACTGAGAATTTAATTCCATTCCCAAGAAGCCTATATGTCTCACACAGACATCCCTACATTTGACCAAGTCTATAGTTGGTACACTGAGGAGGAGACTGGTCCCTGAGGCTCTGACTTTCTCTGAATTCTCATTATTTTTCAGCTGCAGGAAGATGCTCGGACTCGAGGTAAAAGAGTGATATTTCAAGGTTTGGATAAACCAAGAGTGGTGGGAGGGATTAAGGAGGACTTCATACCAAAGTCTCATGGGAGCTTCCATTTGGCTGAAAGCTGGAGTTCAGGTCCTGCTAGTTTCTATTCTGTCCAGTCCAGTTATCTGGATAGGGACAGCAGGATCCCTTTCTCCTTTGGAATGGCTGTTGAGGGCCTGAGGACACTCTCAGCCCTCAATCAGACATGGCACTTATCAGTAGAGGAGAGACAACAATCAGAGGTGAGCAGCTTCCCAGTTCTGTGTTTAGGGTTTAGCAGGGCTGGTATATGGAGGGACTGAAGAGTGGGGAGGTCAAAATGGAATCATTATTCAGGGTGGTCAAGTTATAGTTCTCAAATGACCAGATGCAAACTTTAATGTTTCAGGAAAATATTCAAAACATCCAGGAGCCTAGAATTATAGCATAAAAGCCATATTTGGAGCTCCTTCCTTTACAAGAAGGAACTTATAAGTCAGAGCTTTCCAAACTTTTGCATGTATACAAATTACCTGGATACCTGATTCAATAGGTCTAGGTCAGGCCTGAGACTCTGAGATTCTTTATTTCTAAGAGGCTCCCATGTGATGGTGGAGCTGCTGGTTTAAGGATCAGACTTCGAGTATCAAGGATATAAATGACTGAGCTCACTGAAATATCCTCTAATGTCAGAATGAAATAAGATTTAATTCAGGGATTTCCAAGTCCCATGGAATGACTGAGGAAACTTCAGATATGGATGCAGGAATTAGAGAGAGTTGGAAATCAAAAGGAAATTTCTGAGTAGTCTAGGGGGTCTCTCTGGGAATTGGCACTACTAGATGCTTTTCTAGCTCTTTCACAAAACGGAGCCCTTAAGAAGAGTCTGAACCTTCTTGGGGCTCTTTAAATACATTCAATCCAGAGAGAACTCCTCTGATCTTTTCCAAGCCTGGTCAATTACCTCCATTCCAGAAAGATAAGGAAATATGGCCAAGCAGAATCCATTGTGAGGTACACGGGAAACTTCTCTTGGCTGCTAATCCCTAAGGGTCAACAAGTCAAAAGAGTCAAGCTTATCTTAGCTTTGAAGGAGGCTCTCCTTTATTCAAGGAAGGCTGATTTCCAAATAGGTCACTGCAGGGCCCTGGAACACCTGCTTGATGACCCAATGTAAAAACGTGGGTTTAGGATCTTAACTGCTGTTGCTGCTTTTCTGCTTCCTAAAAGGTGGGTGGGTGGGGGAATTCAGAATAAGATACCGAGAATTCATCTTGTTATATCTATTTTCCATACAAAAAAAAAAAAGAGACAAGGACCTATTCTAGTGTCAGTGCCCTGGAACTGAGGATTTGGCTAACTCCTAATGCCCAGCACTGGTTAAACAGCGTTCTGGTGGCTATGATTCGATATACTTTGTAAGTGACCAGATGTCTGCTGTCACATTCTGCAACTGCCTCTCTGACAGGCCTATAGGTCTTTAGCTTCCCCACAAGTTCTGGCCTCTTCCACTCTGACTGGCTATACTCCAAACTAAGGATGTGAGCAGGGCTCAGGGCTCTTAGGGAGACACTTCCAGACCCCTGTAATGTAATGAATACTTCCTGTGTCCCACTCAGGGATGAGCTCCAGTATACCCACATCTGCATCCAGGACTGGGTAAGTGGCCCCCTTCTGACAGTCCCCAAGGGAGATGGTATCCACCATATGGGTGTAGTAGCTAGGAATACTGCTGCCTCTGAGCCTTGAGCCTTCAGAAGCCTGTATTTCCAATATACATCTCTTCTAAAGGGGCAGGAGGTGGTCCCCCACCACTCTCAACTAACGGTGAACTACAGAGCCAGGGCTTCCTCCTCCATCCTCAGCCCCACCAGTAATCTCTGGAATCTCAGGATCAGTCCTAGACCTCACCATAACAGATTTTGGGAGATTCTATTCATTCAATTGAGGGAATAAGGGAACACAGAAGGAGTGACAGATAAGAAAGGAAAGCCACGAAAAAGAGTAAAAAATCAGGAACTTAGGAAAAGGACTTAGAAGAAGAAAAAATTTAAAACTTGAAAGTCCAATGCCTCAACATTGGGAGATGTCAATTTCTTTTCCATTAAAAAAAAAAAAAGACTAGGAGAAAAAAGATCAGGCTACACAACCAGAGATTTAATTTAGACGTTAGGAATAACTTTCTGATAGTGAGAATTGAAAAACAGGGTACTAGGTAGTCCAGACAGCAGCATCATGTTCTGCAGAGGACTTCAGAAATACTTATAAAAATCAGTTTGACCTGTTTCAGATATGGTCCCACCTGAACAAGGAAATGCAGAAGGTGAACTCCCTAGATCGCTGTTTCAACCAAGTTCGATCCTATCCTAGAGAGTTGGCTCTCGTGAAATAAAAAACATTCCTCTTAAAGAGGTAGATCATTATACTTTAAATTGATCAGTGCTGAAACCACAAAAGGAATAACTGGTGATCTCATATTTACGTAAATCTTAAATGTAATTATTGTAAACCTTTACACATGAAGTGCGCTTTTGATTGGTCAAAACTATATTGGATCAATGATTTTACTTTATTTTAATATTCCTCTGAGGCAAACATGAGGAAATTTTCTGACTTTCCTGATGAAAACATAGGCTCTGATAAGTTAAGACACAACGTTTCCTAATGCCCAGCAAGGGCTCTTTCCTATACGACACATGATCATCAGGGAATTGCAATTCCCAGAGCCAGTGATGCCCATTCCTGGGGGAGTATGACAACAAAATCCTTAAGGACAGTGGAAGCCAAGGAGGGGGACCCCAGGGATGGGATCTCTCTCCCTCATACACTCACAACCTCCTCTTATATGGTACAGAAGCGTCAAGACTTCAGATGCTGGGATGACCCCAAAGTTGGGAAGACTACTGCCAAGCACTGGAGAGCAGCCGTCAGGGGTCCAGGCCCATAACCTGAGAAGCCAGTTCTCTGAACAATCAGCTTGCAACCCTAGACCCTAACCCTACAATCAAGGAAGAAGACCACCTTTGCTTCTGCCAGGTATTTCACCCAGATGGCCTTTCCCCAGAGTTCCACCCTTCCCATCCTGCCGTAGTCAGGAACCCAGGCCTCCTCAAGTCCTCACTCCAACGTGGCAGAGCAGCATACCCCTTTCCCAAGCAGGTGTGGTCCAATATGAGGGACAATCGGGTGAGAGGGTAGAAGCCTGAGGGCAGGGCCAAGCCGGGATCTTTTCGTCTCTTGATTGAGGCAAAGAGCCAGACAGAGTGTGGCTACAGTGCAGGACACCCTATGCCAAACAACTAGCAAGACAGGATCACAACCCCATCCATTAGCACAGAGGCTGCCTAAAATCATAATAAGGCCACAGACACCCCAAAACACACCACCAGACGTGGACCTGCCCACCAGAAACACAAGATCCAGCCTCATCCACCATAACACAGGCACTACTCCCCTCAACCAGGAAGCCTACACAACCCACTGAACCAACCTTAGCCACTGGGGACAGACACCAAAAACAACGGAAACTACGAACCTGCAGCCTGCAAAAAGGAGACCCCAAACACAGTCAGTTAAGCAAAATGAGAAGACAGAGAAACACACAGCAGATGAAGAAGCAAGGCAAAAACCCACCAGACCTAACAAATGAAGAGGAAATAGGCAGTCTACGTGAAAAAGAATTCAGAATAATGACAGTAAAGATGATCGAAAATCTTGGAAATAGAATGGAGAAAATACAAGAAACCTTTAACAAGGACCTAGAAGAACTAAAGAGCAAACAAACAGTGATTAACAACACAATAAATGAAATTTAAAATTCTCTAGAAGGAATCAATAGCAGAATAACTGAGGCAGAAGAATGCATAAGTGACCTGCAAGATAAAATAGTGGAAATAACTACTGCAGAGCAGAATAAAGAAAAAAGAATGAAAAGAATTGAGGATACTCTCAGAGATCTCTGGGACAACATTAAATGCACCAACATTCGAATTATAGGGGTCCCAGAAGAAGAAGAGAAAAAGAAAGGGACTGAGAAAATATTTGAAGAGATTATAGTTGAAAACTTCCCTAATATGGGAAAGGAAATAGTTAATGAAGCCCAGGAAGCACAGAGAGTCCCATACAGGAAAAATCCAAGGAGAAACACGCCAAGACACATATTAATCAAACTATCAAAAATTAAATACAAAGAACAAATATTAAAAGCAGCAAGGGAGGGCTTCCCTGGTGGCGCAGTGGTTGAGAATCTGCCTGCCAATGCAGGGGACACGGGTTCGAGCCCTGGTCTGGGAAGATCCCACATGCCGCAGAGCAACTAGGCCCGTGAGCCACAACTACTGAGCCTGCGCGTCTGGAGCTTGTGCTCCGCAACAAGAGAGGCCGCGATGGTGAGGGGCCCGCGCACCGCGATGAAGAGTGCCCCCCGCTTGCCGCAACTAGAGAAAGACCTCGCATAGAAACGAAGGCTCAATACAGCCAAAAATAAATTTAAAAAAAAAAAAAAAAAAAGCAGCAAGGGAAAAACAACAAATAACAAGTAAGGGAATCCCCATAAGGATAACAGCTGATCTTTCAGCAGAAACTCTCCAAGCCAGAAGGGAGTGGCAGGACATATTTAAAGTGATGAAGGAGAAAAACCTACAACCAAGATTACTCTACCCAGCAAGGATCTCATTCAGATTTGATGGAGAAATTAAAACCTTTACAGACAAGCAAAAGCTAAGAGAATTCAGCACCACCAAACCAGCTTTACAACAAATGCTAAAGGAACTTCTCTAGGCAGGAAACACAAAGAAGGAAAACACCTACAATAATAAATCCAAAACAATTACGAAAATGGTAATAGGAACATAGCATAATTACCTTAAATGTAAATGGATTAAATGCTCCAACCAAAAGACATAGACTGGCTGAATGGATACAAAAACAAGACCCGTATATATGCTGTCTACAAGAGACCCACTTCAGACCTAGGGACACATACAGACTGAAAGTGAGGGGATGGAAAAAGATATTCCATGCATATGGAAATCAAAAGAAAGCTGGAGTAGCAATTCTCATATCAGACAAAATAGACTTTAAAACAAAGACTATTATCAGACACAAGAAGGACACTACATAATGATCAAGGGATCAAGCCAAGAAGAAGATATAACAATTGTAAATATTTATACACCCATATAGGAGCACCTCAATACATAAGGCAAATACTAACAGCCATAAAAGGGGAAATCGACAGTAACACAATCATAGTAGGGGACTTTAACACCCCACTTTCACCAGTGGACAAATCATCCAAAATGAAAATAAATAAGGAAACACAAGCTTTAAATGATACATTAAACAAGATGGACTTCATTGATATTTATAGGACATTCCATCCAAAAACAACAGAATACACATTCTTCTAAAGTGCTCATGGAACATTCTCCAGGATAGATCATATCTTGGGTCACAAGTCAAGCCTTGGTAAATTTAAGAAAATTGAAATCATATCAAGTACCTTTTCCAACCACAACGCTATGAGACTAGATATCAATTACAGGATAAAATCTGTAAGAAATACAAACAAATGGAGGCTAAACAACACACTACTTAATAACCAAGAGATCACTGAAGAAATCAAAGAGGAAATCAAAAACTACCTAGAAACAAATGACAATGAAAACACAATGACCCCAAACCTATGGAATGCAGCAAAAGCAGTTCTAAGAGGGAAGTTTATAGCAATACAATCCTACCTCAAGAAACAAGAAACATCTCAAATAAACAACCTAACCTTACACCTAAAGCAATTAGAGAAAGAAGAACAAAAAACCCCAAAGTTAGCAGAAGGAAAGAACTCATAAAGATCAGATCAGAAATAAATGAAAAAGAAATGAAAGAAATGATAGCAAAGATCAATAAAAATAAAAGCTGGTTCTTTTAGAAGATAAACAAAATTGATAAACCATTAGCAGACTTATCAAGAAAAATAGGGAGAAGACTCAAATCAATAGAATTAGAAATGAAAAAGGAGAAGTAACAACTGACACTGCAGAACTACAAAGGATCATGAGAGATTACTACAAGCAACTCTATGCCAATAAAGTGGACAACCTGGAAGAAATGGACAAATTCTTAGAAATGCACAACCTTCCAAGACTGAACCAGGAAGAAATAGAAAATATGAACAGACCAATCACAAACACTGAAATTGAAACTGTGATTAAAAATCTTCCAACAAACAAAAGCCCAGGACCAGAAGGCTTCACAGGCAAATTCGATCAAACATTTAGAGAAGAGCTAACACCTATCCTTCTCAAACTCTTCCAAAATATAGCAGAGGGAGGAACACTCCCAAACTCATTCTACAAGGCCACCATCACTCTGATACCAAAACCAGACAAAGATGTCACAAAGAAAGAAAACTACAGACCAATATCACTGATGAACATAGATGCAAAAATCCTCAACAAAATGCTAGCAAACAGAATCCAACAGCACATTGAAAGGATCATACACCATGATCAAGCAGGTTTTATCCCAGGAATGCAAGGTTTCTTCTATATACGCAAATCAATCAACGTGATACACCATATTAACAAACTGAAGGAGAAAAACCATATGATCACCTTAATAGATGCAGAGAAAGCTTTCGACAAAATTCAACACCCATTTATGATAAAAACCCTCCAGAAAGTAGGCATAGAGGGAACTTTCCTCAACATGTTAAAGGCCATATATGACAAACCCACAGTGAACATCGTCCTCAATGGTGAAAAACTGAAACCATTTCCACTAAGATCAGGAACAACACAAGGTTGCCCACTCTCACCACTATTATTCAACATAGTTTTGGAAGTTTTAGCCACAGCAATCAGAGAACAAAAAGAAATAAAAGGAATCCAAATTGGAAAAGAAGAAAGAAAGCTGTCACTGTTTGCAGGTGACATGATACTATACATAGAGAATCCTAAAGATGCTACCAGAAAACTCCTAGAGCTAATCAATGAATTTGGTAAAGTAGCAGGATATAAAATTAATGCACAGAAATCTCTTGCATTCCTATACACTAATGATGAAAAATCTGAAAGTGAAATTAAGAAAACACTCCCATTTACCATTGCAACAAAAAGAATAAAATATCTAGGAATAAACCTACCTAGGGAGACAAAAGACCTGTATGCAGAAAATTATAAGACACTGATGAAAGAAATTAAAGATGATACAAATAGATGGAGAGATATACCATGTTCTTGGATTGGAAGAATCAACATTGTGAAAATGACTCTACTACCTAAAGCAATCTACAGATTCAATCCCTATCAAACTACCACTGGCATCTTTCACAGAACTAGAACAAAAAATTTCACAATTTGTAAGGAAACACAAAAGACCCCGAATAGTCAAAGCAATCTTGAGAAAGAAAAATGGAGCTGGAGGAATCAGGCTCCCTGACTTCAGACTATATTACAAAGATACAGTAATCAAGACAGTATGGTACTTGTACAAAAAAAGAAATATAGATCAATGGAACAGGATAGAAAGCCCAGAGATAAACCCATGCACATATGGTCACCTTATCTTTGATAAAGGAGACAAGAATATACAGTGGAGAAAAGACAGCCTCTTCAATAAGTGGTGCTGGGAAAATTGGACAGCTACATATAAAAGAATGAAATTAGAACACTCCCTAATACCATACACAAAAATATACCCATAATGGATTAAAGACCTAAATGTAAGGCCAGACACCATCAAACTCATAGAGGAAAACATAGGCAGAACGCTCTGTGACATAAATCACAGCAAGATCCTTTTTGATCCACTTCCTAGAGAAATGGAAATAAAAACACAAATAAACAAATGGGACCTAATGAAACTTAAAAGCTTTTGCACAGCAAAGGAAATCATAAACAAGACGAAAAGACAACCCTCAGAATGGGAGAAAATATTTGCAAATGAAGCAACTGACAAAGGATTAATCTCTAAAACATACAAGCAACTCATGCAGCTCAATATCAAAAAAACAAACAACCCAATCCAAAAATGGGCAGAAGACCTAAATAGACATTTCTCCAAAGAAGATATACAGATTGCCAACAAACACATGAAAGAATGCTCAACATCATTAATCATTAGAGAAATGCAAATCAAAACTACAATGAGATATCATCTCACACCAATCACAATAGCCATCATCAAAAAATCTACAAACAATAAATGCTGGAGAGGGTGTGGAGAAAAGGGAACCGTCTAGCACTGTTGGTGGGAATGTAAATTAATACAGCCACTATGGAGAACAGTATGGAGGTTCCTTAAAAAACTAAAACTAGAACTACCATATGACCCAGCAATCCCACTACTGGGCATATACCCTGAGAAAACCATAATTCAAAAAGAGTCATGTACCAAAATGTTCATTGCAGCTGTATTTACAATAGCCTGGACATGGAAGCAACCTAAGTGTCCATCGACAGATGAATGGATAAAGAAGATGAGGCACATATATACAATGGAATGTTACTCAGCCATAAAAAGGAACGAAACTGAGTTATTTGTAGTGAGGTGGATGGACCTAGAGACTGTCATACAGAGTGAAGTAAGTCAGAAAGAGAAAAACAAATACCGTATGCTAACACATATATATGGAATCTAAGAAAAGAAAAAAAAATTGGTCAGAAGAACCTAGGGGCAAGACGGGAATAAAGACACAGACCTGCTAGAAAATGGACTTGAGGATACGGGGAGGGGGAAGGGTAAACTGGGACAAAGTGAGAGAGTAGCATGGACATATATACACTACCAAACGTAAAATAGATAGCTAGTGGGAAGCAGCCGCATAGCACAGGGAGATCAGCTGGGTGCTTTGTGACCACCTAGAGGGGTGGGATAGGGAGGGTGGGAGGGAGGGAGATGCAAGAGGGAAGAGATATGGGGACATATGTATAACTGATTCACTTTGTCATAAAGCAGAAACTAACACACCATTGTAAAGCAATTATAGTCTAATAAGGATGTTTTAAAAAAACACACACACTAAGAAACATGAGGCCTATTATTCCCTTCTGGAAAGTGCTCTGGAAACTTACGTTATTTTGGGGGCTTAATTAGAATCAAGAGTCCAACACCTGTAGGTCCATAATAGACTCCATTGTCAGGATTTTCATTAATAAAGTAGTTAAGTGTACTGCCCTCAAAGGAACTGCTTAAGTGATAGGCCATTTCCTTAACCCTTTTAACTCCCCTATTCCCTAGTTTCATTTGACACCTAATCTCATATGGAGAAAAAGACCATCTCAGATGCTCACCTGTGTCAGAGACTAAGCTAGCGACACCCTCTATATGGTCCTGTCTAAGGCTTAGTGGGAATTCCTTCTGAAAATAGAATCTGAGTGATGAGTGATAGAGAAAATTAGGCTCATCTGCATGTGTCTAAGTACAGTGACTCTGTGTATTTTCTTGAATAGTCCCCTTTCAAATATTTTATCCCATTTCCCCCATATGGCAGCAAAATACACAAAATGTCCCAATATTTTGGCAACAAGATCACACCTTTCTGAAAGAACATATACACTTACAAAACCTCTGTCATCATTCAAAACTCAGTTTTGACTCAGAGATTAAGGCAGGAAACTTCCTTTCTCTTCAGTACAACATAGGCAGCAAGTGTAGGATAGCAAAGAGTGGGCACTACATATAAAGAAGATGGTGCACAACCAGTGGATCTCCTCCCTTAGTGTGTGTTGGATATCTTGGGATATGGTCATGAGGGCAGAATTATCACCAAGAGGACTGATTTTACTTTCAGTGTCACCTGCCTGGTAAACTAAATTTCTTTTATGCTCATCCATGTGACTGTGACATCTAGGGCACAACTCTGGTTGCCTGAAAAACAAAGTTATTAGGCAGACATCACCACTGATCCAGAAGAGGGAGTGATACTCATGGGCAGAGATGCCAGGGTCTACTGCTACAACTGAAAACTTGGAAATCGAGTGAGACCCACACACATCACAACTGCCAAGCAAAGAAACCAGCAAACAACAACTGTTAAAATAAATGTGGTGTAAAAGACGTTTATCCTATTGGTTCTTACTGGGTAGTGGAATGCAGTGCTTGAATGTCCAAGCGTGGTATTGCACTTGGTTCAGAGAACAACACCACAGATTAGGAGAAGATCTGGATTATAAAGTCACAAACCCATTTTGACTTTGCCCAAGTTATTCTGCTCATGGGTCTCAGTTTCCTCACTTGTAAATAAGGAGGCATAACTGGAAAATGCTGAAGACCCCTTTCATTTCTAATATCTTGTGATCTGGATGGTCTCACAGTCTATGACACCAACGTGGCTATCCCCCCAGACTGTGAAAAAGTCACCTAGTCCAAAAATATTTCCTACAAGAAAAAACTATTTAGGATATTTGTCAAAGATGTTGACCTTTGCACATAGAAACGTGCATGTCATAACAGAAATGGTGAAGTTTTTAACTCTTACTCATTCTTTTCCAAACAAAATTTAGACAAAAGAACACAACATATTAAAAATGATACAACATAGAATTTAACCCCAGGAGTGAGGATTTGTCACAACACCAGTAAAATAATAAACAAGAATCCATTATAACAAGAAAATACGTTTTAAAAATCATCACCTCATTAGATGTTGACTTGGCATTTGTTGAAAGACAAATGTTGATTTTTTAAATTAAGACTACAAAAGTAATGAAAATTTTTTCACATGATAAAAGAGACCTCATAATTTCAGGGTTGTATCGAAAACAGAAACTACACAAGGACGCCTTCTATTTTCATGCTAATTCAACAGTATTTAAAATGCTTTCAGCGGTTTTCCAGTTCCAAAAACAGATAAATATAAAATCCCAGTAAGACATTTTATAGAAGTTGACAAACGAATAGCAAAATTCATCCAGAAAAATAGGTAAAACTTCAAAAAAAGGGTGTTGATACTGCTATTCATGTATACTTGAATTAAATAATTAAGTAAATAAATGGCAGGTGGTAGGAGCCAAGATTCTCACTGTTGAAACAGGAGTTTGCAGATAAGTAAGGGAAGAAGACTAGAAAGATCCATTTGATAACAGAGTTGGAAACGTCAGTATGAACTCATGTTTAGCTTAATATAGCTACAGATGGTTACATATAGAAATATTTATAGATATGCGTATACACATGGGTTAGAATGCATACATATATTTCCTTGCTATCAACTGAGAGGGCCTGAAGCAACATATCAGTAGCAACAATCACACTGACCACTCAGATCTTGGTTTCTAATACAATTCTCCAGTAAAAGGAACTAGGGCTCCTTGGAGAAATGGCTGATTCTACAGCTAAGACACAGAATATACAAGATCAGCTTGAAACATCTTGTAGTACCAAAGAATAGGAAAGTGCTAAAACACACACACACATGCACACACACAAAATGATGGGTGTATATCAAAGGAGCACAGGAGTCAACTGAAAAAGGTCTCAATGACCAAAGCCAGAACAATCTGAGCACCAAATAAAGTAGTACTGGATTATAGCACAAAATGTGTGAGATCATAGTGATATAAATAAATGATTGAACAGATAAAAAAATGGGGGAGAAGAAACAAATCTCCCATGTAGAATTTCAAATAATTTATGTAAATACTCTACCCTCGAGTAGGTGAAGAATAACTCCTCATTCCATAATTGTGAGCTACACATAGTGACTTCCTTCCAAAGAGTAAAGTATGAAAAAAAAGAGTCAACTTGGAGGAAAAAGAGTAACTTTACAGTGGATAAATCTGAAAAACACTATCTGAGACACGTGACCTAGGTAACCTTCAACAGTGATAAACTTTGTTGGTAGTGTGTACTCTTGATATAACATGATGAAAATGGTACTTTACCTCTATGATCTTCCTCCCCAAAACAAATAACCCCAGTCTAATCATGAGGAAAACATCAGACAAGCTCAAATTTAGGGACTTCTTCAAAATATCTGCCCAGTACTACTCAGAAGTATCAAGGTCATCACAAACAAGAAAAGCCTGAGAAAACTGTCACAACCAAGTAAATCCTATGGTGACATGACAACTCAATATAATGTGGCATCTCTGGATAGGACCCTGGGGCAACAAAAAATGAGGACATTATGTAAAAACTAAAGAAATCTAAATTTTAAAGTATGGAGATCGATTAATAATTTTCAATATTGTTTCATTAATTCTAACACATATTGTATGAATGTAAGATGTTAATAGGTGAAACTAGGTGCAAGGAATGTGAAAACTATACTATCTTTTTGATTTTCTGTAAATAACTACTCTAAATTTCTAAAATAACTGTTCTAAATAATAAAGTTTATTTAAATCCTAAAAGAAAAATAATAATGGTAAATAACAATTGATAGCTAGTTATATAGGTTTCTCACTGTGGTACAGGTAAAAAATTCTGAAATGCCTCTTTGTATTTTAGAATTTTACAAAGGATTTGGAGACAAATAGGAGCCAAGGTTTTTACTGTTAGAAAAGAGAATACCAAATATGGAAAGGTAGAAGATAAATCTGTTTGTTTATATAATACATTTATATGAATGTGTTTATAATTATACATAAACCCATTTTTTCCTACCTCTATCTGGTAAAAGAGTCTAGAGGCAATGACATAACAATACCAATAAGCTCACCTAGCACCCAGATCTTACTTTCTAAATACTATTTTCCATTTAAGGAACCAGAGTATCTTGAAATAAAGACTGATTCAAGGCTAGGGCAAGAAAAGTGCAAGATGAGTCTTTCTGTACTCTAAAGGGAAGTGACCAAATAATGATGAGACACAGCAAAAGGAAAGAGAAGCCAACTTGGAGGGGAACCCACTGGGCATATCTGAGACAATTTGAGCATAACAATAAATAATGATAGTAATTGATTATAATCTATTAAATAAAATAAGAACCCATGAGTCTGTACTGAGAAAGTGAGGAGAGAGACAGACAGAGACACAGAAATAGGAAGAAAGGAAAGACCCTACCTGCAGAAGAATGTAAACTAATAAAGAAGGAATGAAGGAGTTAGGAAGTTATTAAAGGATATTAAAGCTATGGGGTAAAAGTTTAATAAGGAACAAGATATTTACATAGTCTCAAACTACCTCTCTACAAATTATTGATTACAAAGGCAAAAGTAACTTTACAGTGAAGAAAGTATGTGAACACCAGGTGAAACATTTTTAGGTTTTATATATATATATATATATATATATATATATATATATATATATATAAAATACTTACAAATATATGTCTAACATCATATGTATGTAAAACTTACAAAATACACATTTTATACATAATATATATTCTAACTTACAATAAAAATATTTTTTTAAGAAAACAAGCAGGATAACTTGAAGAAAACAAGAGTTAATACTTTATGTTCCTGAAATGAATTAACAATCAAACTTAACCAGAAGTTGTGAAAACTAAAGGAAAAAATAAAAACATATTTAGATTTTTTTTACATCTTATCTTTATGGTATACACATATTTTTCTCCCATAATTATGTTAATTCCATCATAATATCTAAATTTGACATGTATGTCATTTAGATTACATTCTATGTTAATTAGAGAGAATAGAAATAAGACTAATGTGGAAAGCTTGAGGGACCCAATTTGGGTTCAACATTAGAATTTTTCAATAACAAAATGCTCTGTCTTTCCTAGAAAACTAGTGGGGGCAAAAATACAAAAACAAAACATAACTACAGAGTGATCTTTCCAAAATGAAATATATTTAACTAACTCCTCAGTTTAAAGCACTTCAGTGATGCTCCATCACCCACATAATCAAGTCCAAATTTCTTTACATGGAATAAGGAATACCCGATTACCATGTGGTCCATTCTAACTTTCTACCCTCATAATTTTCCTCACCAGTCTGTCAAAAATTATTCCACAGGCACACCAGGTTACTTTCTGTTCTTGGAGTAGGTCACATTTTTTCATTTGGGACAATGGATATATAGTGCCGTTACTCTACCCTCACTTGGAACTTGTCTCAGCTCAATTTTCCAAACCTTGGCATAACTCTTACTCATCCTTCTAGTCTATCTCACATATCACCTTCTCAAGGAAGCACTTCTTTATCTGCCAGGTTGGAATACAATTCCTAAAACACACCCTACTTACACTGATATATTTCTTATAAAGTAATGTTTTGACTGATATATTTCTTATAAAGTCATATTTTGTAGTGATTAACTCTACAGGCTCTGGGTTAGGCTCCCTTGATTTGAAATTTATCTTTGTTATTTAACAGCTGTGGAATTTTGTACAAGTTAGCTTGGCATTTCTGGGCTTAAGCTTCCTCATCTAGAAAATAGAGATAATAATTATTATACTCATCACAGTTTTTGAGACAATTGAATGAAATAATATATGTAAATGTAATATATGATAAATATAGTTCATAAGAGGATGCCATTCTATTTTAATATCCATAAAAGTAGACATAAATAACTTCTGGACCCCTGACACTGCTGTAATGAAACAGTTTAGTCATGTCAAAGCATTCAACATCATAGTTTCTTTAAATTCAATGTTTTTAACGGAATCTGTTTAGGGATTTTTTTTTTAATATTATTAGAATAATGCCCTAGTATAAAGTGAGTGCATTGGGTAAAATTACACCCAAGGGCATTTAAATAGCAGTTCTTGGTTGTCAGACTGGGGTTGCGACAATAATTTTCTTTTTCTAACCAATACCTTATAATGGAATTCAACTGAACTCAGCACTCTTTGGCTAAACAGTAATAGTGCACCTATACATTCTGTATAGAAAACAGAAGATACTTTTGTTTTCATTTTTTATTAGTAAAAGGAAATGAGAAATTGGCAAGGATTTACTTTCCCTTCCCCCCACCTTCTTTTTTTATTGGTGACCTACAGAAAATATTTTTATATTTATGATCTGTAGAAAATTTCTAAACCCATATGTGATGCTTTTAAAAACCTATAAACAGAAGTCCACTTTTCCAAAAACATGGATTTAATACAGTGTTCTTCTCTAGGATACATCCTGCATAAATCTTGCAACCCTTGGGGCAAATCATAAGACCAGTTTTATAACAGGGAAGAACAAATCTGACTCCATATTAGATCTGTTTCTTTTACTTTAACCTTTGTATTCTATTGCCTTTGCTTCCAGTTAAGAATGTTGCCTATAGCCTGAAATATACAGGATAGCCCATTCTCAAGGCTCTGACCTTTAAGGGTGTAACATTTTTCCATTCATATAGAAATAAAAAGTTGCAGAACAGAGAATAACATTTGTCTTGTTGGAGGTTTACAGGAACATCATGACCTGATCTACAGGGACAGCTATAAGAACAAGGGATTCTGACATCAAGAAGTTTGCAACAACCAACCACACCCCTCCTTCACCTGGCCTTCAAAAACGCTTTGCAGATCCCAGTACTGGGCATATACCCTGAGAAAACCATAATTCAAAAAGAGTCATGTACCACAATGTTCACTGCAGCACTACTTAAAATAGCCAGGAGGACATGGAAGCAACCTAAGTGTCCATTGACATATGAATGGATAAAGAAGATGCGGCACATATATACAATAGAATATTACTCAGCCATAAAAAGAAATGAAATTGAGTTATTTGTAGTGAGGTGGATGGACCTTGAGTCTGTCATACAGAGTGAAGTAATTCAGAAAGAGAAAAACAAATACCGTACGCTAACACATATATATGGAATCTAAAAAAATAAAATGGTTCTGAAGAACCTAGGGGCCGGACAGGAATAAAGATGCAGACGTAGAGAATGGACTTGAGGACACGGGGAGGGGGAAGGGAAAGCTGAGACAAAGTGAGAGGGTGGCATGGACATATATACACTACCAAATGTAAAATAGATAGCTAGTGGGAAGCAGCCGCATAGCACAGGGAGATCAGCTCAGCTCAGTGTTTTGTGACCACCTAGAAGGGTGGGATAGCGAGGGTGGGAGGGAGACGCAAGAGGGAGGGGATATGGGGATATATGTATACGTATAGTTGATTCACTTTGTTATACAGCAGAAACTAACACAACAATGTAAGGCAATTATACTCCAATAAAGATGTTAAAAAAAAAAAAAAAAGGATGCCTGGAGACCTAACTGTAATTTCCTTAAGTCCAAACATTTGTTGAGTTGAGGCAATTCTGTGAATTAAACATGAATTCAGACTTTCCTCACCTTTCAGGTAAAATACTATTTTCAAAGAGTAAAGCATATATATTTAGAGGAAAATATACATATGGAGACCTAGAAAAGACATAGAAAGAATAGTGTTCATATAATCTGTAATGTTTCAACTTAATCTGTTTCATTATAAAATTTTTTAAAAAATGCTTTGCTGAAACCCTTTGGGGAGTTCGGGGGTTTGGGGGGGCATGAGTCACCCATTCTCCTCGCATGGACCTGCAATAAACCTTTCTCTGCTCCAAACTCTGACGTTTCGGTTTGTTTGGCCTCACTGTGCATCAGGCACACAAACTTGTGTTTGGTAACAGTTTTTCAAGGCAGAAACTGGAAAGTTGGGAATGTGTTGGCGCCTTAAGAGAAAATATTTAAAATATCCCAATTATGCAAGAAAAGATACAGAATCCAAGTAGCCACTGTACAACAAACGTATTTTGGCAGCAACTGTGTAGTACTTGGCCATAGCTGTAACAAGTGCCTTAGGACATTGTCTGTCTTTTGCTGAACAAGCCTGAACTATATATACTCAGAGAGTTGAATATTTATAAGAGAAATTAATAGAAGCAGTCACTCAAATGTCATCTCTGAATAGGGAATGGTACGGATCCCGATATTCCTAAAGGACTTTGTTGAAAGATTTAGAAACCTGGAATAGGAATATTAGGACCACTGTCAATGCATGTAATTTTTCTGGGCATAAGAGAAAGGTGCAGAGGTGGACAGGGAATGGTTTGCCAGCTCTTGTCAAGCCAGATTTCACCCCCTTTCTTTCTCCCTCCCCCAACAATCATTTGAAAAATGAAAGGAATTCCTCTTCAAATCACCTCACACTACCTAGTTATCTCAGAGATGAAAGTGGAACATCCAGAGAAAGGCAACCAAGAGCCAAATGACAGAGAAATATTTGATACAGCCCGAACTAAGATTTTTGGGGAATTCAAGGCTTTACCTACAAAGTTAGGCCATCATTCTAGAAATCTCATGTTTTCTGAGTTATAAAGAATGTAGACACCTCACTCCTGATCATGTAGAGCCAGCTTTATCTATCAACATTCCTTTTGAGAACTAGAAAAAGATAAATGAAACGCAAAAAGTATTTGTTTGAAAGTATTGGAAAGTCTAACAAGGCTGTCAAGAGTCAGAGAACAAGACCTCAGAGGGAAGAGTACTGAGACGAACTTGATATTCCGTATTAATTGTCTCCTCAAGGCCTTTGTCTATGTGTAAGTGGTACATGGCCAAGAGACTGAGAAGCCTAGCAGAAACTGATAGCTAAGAGGCTGAGAACCTTAGCTGAGCTTTTGGCAGTTCATGGGTATATGGACACAAAACTTAAAATTCAGGGCTACCAAGGCAGGCAGGATTCGTTGGGTCAAGATCCCCAAAAGAAGCAAAATGTTTTAAGGTGAGCCCAACATTCTGCATCAATTTTCCCCATGAGATACGTAAATGCCATATGTAGCACATGATAAAAGGGTAAAAACCTGAACAGAAAGTAGAGTCTATGAGTACAGTTATATCTGAGAAGCCAAGCAGATATAACTGTAGTTTGAAGTTGGAGCTGAGGGTCCACCAAGAAGAAGTGGAAATTACCCCTTTAGCTAGAGCCATGGAAGGTCACAGAAGCACTATACCACAGGAGTAATACTGAACAAGAAATAGAACAGTCTCACAACAATTTGGAAACACAATTCTGAAACAGCTCAATGCCAGATTGGATTAAGATGATTTGACTCTAAATGCCTGCACAAAGCAAAAGTCATCCTTTTCTGGACTGAGATAATATCAGCCAGAGTCTCAATTTCATTTCTAAAAATATCAGGTATTCCTTAAGACGGGACCAAATGACCAAAAAAAGGAAAATAAAAGACCATAAAACAGATCCACTGGAGATCTCAGATATTAGAGTTATTAGACATGCATTTTACTTTATTTCATTTTCATATTCATTCATCTATTTGTTCAATAAACAGTTGCCTTTTTTCTAGCTTTATGTAATTGACAAACAACATTGTGTGAGTTTAAAGCACACAGCAGGACGATTTGATATACATGTATATTGTGCAATAATTACCACAATAAGGTTAACACATCCATCGCCTCATGTAATTACCATTTTGTGTGTGTGTGTTGAGGACATTTAAGATCTACTCTCAGAAAATTTAAAGAATGTAATACAGTGTATTAACTGTACTAGATTAACTAGTCATCATGCTGTACATTAGATCCCCAGAACTTATTCTTCTTATAATTGGAAGTTTGTACCCTTTGACCAACATCTCCTCATTTCCCCCAACCCCTGGAAAATAGTATTTAGAGAGGAAGATCTGGGTGCTAAGTGAGCTTATTGGTATTGTTATGTCATTGCCTCTAGACTCTTTTACCAGATAGAGGTAGGAAAAAATGGGTTTATGCATAATTATAAACACATTCATATAAATGTATTATATAAACAAACAGATTTATCTTCTACCTTTCCATATTTGGTATTCTCTTTTCTAACAGTAAAAACCTTGGCTCCTATTTGTCTCCAAATCCTTTGTAAAATTCTAAAATACAAAGAGGCATTTCAGAATTTTTTACCTGTACCACAGTGAGAAACCTATATAACTAGCTATCAATTGTTATTTACCATTATTATTTTTCTTTTAGGATTTAAATAAACTTTATTATTTAGAACAGTTATTTTAGAAATTTAGAGTAGTTATTTACAGAAAATCAAAAAGATAGTATAGTTTTCACATTCCTTGCACCTAGTTTCACCTATTAACATCTTACATTCATACAATATGTGTTAGAATTAATGAAACAATATTGAAAATTATTAATCGATCTCCATACTTTAAAATTTAGATTTCTTTAGTTTTTACATAATGTCCTCTTTTTTTGTTGCCCCAGGGTCCTATCCAGAGATGCCACATTATATTGAGTTGTCATGTCACCATAGGATTTACTTGGTTGTGACAGTTTTCTCAGGCTTTTCTTGTTTGTGATGACCTTGATACTTCTGAGTAGTACTGGGCAGATATTTTGAAGAAGTCCCTAAATTTGAGCTTGTCTGATGTTTTCCTCATGATTAGACTGGGGTTATTTGTTTTGGGGAGGAAGATCATAGAGGTAAAGTACCATTTTCATCATGTTATATCAAGAGTACACACTACCAACAAAGTTTATCACTGTTGAAGGTTACCTAGGTCACGTGTCTCAGATAGTGTTTTTCAGATTTATCCACTGTAAAGTTACTCTTTTTCCTCCAAGTTGACTCTTTTTTTTCATACTTTACTCTTTGGAAGGAAGTCACTATGTGTAGCTCACAATTATGGAATGAGGAGTTATTCTTCACCTACTCGAGGGTAGAGTATTTACATAAATTATTTGAAATTCTACATGGGAGATTTGTTTCTTCTCCCCCATTTTTTTATCTGTTCAATCATTTATTTATATCACTATGATCTCACACATTTTGTGCTATAATCCAGTACTACTTTATTTGGTGCAAGCCTGCAAGAGATTCTCCATGAGCTGCGACTCAGATCCTTAAGCAGGGTGCTGCCCATCTATGCTGCCATCTCAGGAGCTCAGAGAAGGGGTCTTACGAAGCTGGGAAGGGGAGCTTCCTTGTTCCTGCTATGGCTGAGAGGGCATGAGGAAGCTAGTTCCAGGAGTGCTGAGAAAAAGCTGAAAGTGGAACCCCAGCTATTGCTGGGGTGATGCGAACAGAAACAGCAAGTAGTCTCCCTTTCGTGCCACAACCTAAGAGGAGCTGGTTGTCAAAGAAGAAAATACTTTCCATATTCTGCACATCACAAAGCATAAGGGTGGGTTTAGAGATAAGAGAGAGTAGTTTAATAACCACTACGAGCCTCGAGCAAGATAAATACAAAAGAAAACAAATCTAGGCATTTATAATAAACTACTAAAAACTAAAGGCAAAAAGAAAAAAATTTAAACAGCCTGAGACAAAAGACAAATTACCTTTAAACAGTACTGAGACAGGCTGGGAGCTGGGGCCTGGGACCCCTTGCCGCAGTGCTTGCACCTGGACAAAGTCTCCTCCAGCAACAGAATATACAGAAACTATAAGGGGCTGAAAATAACTGCAGGCATGTGCACCTGGGGCAAAACAGAAAGACCAAAACCCAACTGCTACATCTGAGGTGTCAGGAGCAAACACAGGGTACTACCCATGATCCCTGCACACAGCACCACCAAGGGAGTGGGCAGACCACCTAAGCCACCCGCTCGCCTGACCCACGGATCTGCCCCTACCCTCACCCCATTTAAGGGACCAGCTCGCCCTCAGTGAGCGAGCAAGGGCACCTGTTACTTGTTTTCACTCCCTCGTGCTGCAGCACGAGTCCCAGTAAAGCCTTGCCTGAATTTCTTGTCTGGACTCTTATCAATTTATATTGATTAGGTAGTCTAAGAACCCAGGTCCATAACAGTACCACCTTTAGACACAGGCAACTGTGGTCCAGGCCTGGACTTCTGTTTTAGGGCTTGTTTGGCTTCCTTCCCACCCATCACTCTTCACAGGGTGAGGGTCCTGCAGAGTCTAGCTGATACACCCACCCACAGCCGGCACACTCTAAATCTCCTGCTCCAAAGAGCTGGACCTCAGAAATCCCTGCCCAAACAGCCTCAGGTCCATTTCCGGTTCTCACAGCCCTCTTTCCACAGGAGTGTGCACACCAGGCGTGAGGAGTGTGCAGGGAGCTCGACGGTGTGTGCTGACTTATGGAAGCATGCACTGACTTTCTCAGTTCATGAAAGACCCAACGGTGCGACAAAAAAGAGCCTTGGGTCAAGGAACTCCGTTTGTACTTTTTACCCGGGAAATAAGTAAAGGCGAACCTGCCTTTGAAGGAACCAACTTTAGACTGAAATTGATTTCCCAACAGAAGTGATAGAAGCCTTAAGACTTATGGGTTAATATTCTGATAATGATGAAATAAATGCAAACTAGAGTTCTATACATCAAAATGTACCTCAAAATGAAAGAAAATGTACCTCAAAAATGAAGGTAGAGCTCCTCCGCCGCCCCACGCCCGGCGGGTGGGCCCAGGAGAGGCGAGAGGAGGCCCAGGCCCGGCGCGCGGGACGCCCGGTTTCACACCACCGTTTCCACGTGTTGTTTGGCAGCAACAGACTGAGCCCGCTCCTCCAGATCAGGTGGCGGGTGACGAGGAGGGAGAGGACAGGGAGGCAGGCTGGAAGCTTAAAAGGCAGCCCGCCCCAGGACCTCCGGGAGCGTGCCTCTCCCGCTGCTCCCTCCGCAGGGCCAGCCGGCGCCCTGGCTTCTGCGTCCAACAACGCGGGCCGGCTCCGCCCACCTGGCTACACCATAGCAACCGCGATGAAACAGCCTCTTCAAGCTGGTGGAGCGCTTCCTCGACCGTGGTCGGTGCTAGAGCACATCATGGAAGACAAGCTGATGGCAGACGTCAACACCTGGGAGAGCGAGGAGCAGAGGCGGAACCGGGGCATGGCATCCTGAGAATCATGAACCCCGCAACCACGTGCTGATCCTGTCCTTCCCCATCCTGCCGACGGCGGCTCCTGGGAGATTCCTGAGGGCTACCGGGCCCAGAGTAGCCAGCACTGCACGCCCTGCAAAGGAAGGGTCCGCTACTGTGAAGATGTGAGTGTAGATGAAGTAAAATCTTTGGCTTCTCTGATGACGTATAAATGTGCTGTGGTTGAAGTACCATTTGTGCTAAAGCTGGTGTTAAAATCAATCCCAAGAACCACACTGATAATAAATTGGAAAAGATCACAAGGAGGTTCACCATGGAACTACCAAAAAAGGGTAGTTTATTGGTCCTGAGGTTGATGTGCCTTCCCCGGTCAGGGGCACAGGTGAGCGAGAAGATTCCTGGATTGCTGACACCTATGCCAGCACCATAGAGCACTTAGATATTAATGCACATGCCTGCTATTAATGGTAAACCCATCAGTCAGGGTAGTATCCACAGATGTACCTCTGCCACTGGCCGTGGTGTTTTCCATGGGATTGAAAACTTCCTCAATGAAGCTTCTTACATGAGCATTTTATGCATGACCCCAGGGTTTGTAGATAAAACATTTGTTATTCAGGGATTTGGCAATGTGGGCCTGTACTCTGTGACATATTTACATCATATTGGTGCTAAATGTGTTGATGGTGGTGAAGCTAATGGGAGCATATGAAATTCAGATGGCATTGACCCAAAGGAACTAGAAGACTTCAAATTACAACATGGATCAATCGGGGATCAATCCATGGATCAAAGCGTGGTGGAAATATTCTCGTTGTACCCACAGCGGGTTCTAAAACAGAGTATCAGGTGCCTCCAAGAAAGACATTGTGTAGTTTGGTTTAGTTTACACTATGGGATTTTCTGACAGGCAAACCATGCCCATGGCCACAAAGTATAACCTAGAATTGGCTGCCTATGTCAGTACCATTGAGAAAGTCTTTGGGGTATACAGTGAAGCTGGTTTACTTCTTCACTGCCTTATTTACCTGTAACTTCTGCAAACCTATCAGAAGTTTTGTAACCACAGAAATCTTTTTCTCTTATGGACATTATTCTCAACAAGTCAATCCAAATCAGCCCTTTAAGAAAGCAATTAAGGTTAAGATAGCATATACAGGTTGACGAGTATGAAAGTAGAAATTACCTTTGCCAGAGGGCCATTGGGATATTTTACCTTTAACTAAAAAGTCTCTTTTCATCTCCTATACCCTCTTGTTCCATAGCTTGTTCTCAACATGTTAGTTACCTGTTGCTTGAGCTGAGTAATCAGTTGCTTGCAATATTTTTCTCTGGCCAAGTCTGAGATGGGACCTGCTGTAACTTTAATGCATTTAAGAAGTGGGTGTGTGGCATTTTCAGAAGGTGGCATGATCCTAAAATGAGTTATTGTTATTTCACATCAGCAAAATAACTGAATTTCATGGGTTGCAAACAAAAATAACAGTTGTTTCTCTTTATGCATTTTATTCTTTTAGAATGAAATAAGTACATGCTGCTGTAATAAAATTGCCTTTAATTACTTAACAAGCCTAACCTGGAAGCAATGAGTGCTTATAAACATGAATTTTAAAAGTTAGCATTTTTATGACATAAAACAGCATCATTTATAGCTCATCAGTTCTGTATTATTATCCAAAAACATAAAAAGCTAGATGGATAATTGTTATATTCATAACTGCAGATGATTGAGGCTGTTTTTGTTATGGCTATCTGAATTTGCTAAATGTAATTATGACATGTAGTCCAAATAATGCAGTAACCTCCTTATCATCTTAATTAATTTTTCATTTCTCTAACGACCTATTGTTCTGAGTGATTGAACAATAACTCAAGTAGAGTAACTCAGAAAAAAACTACTTGGTCTCCTTGTCTGGAGTCTGCCTGAAAGCTCTAAGCGTTGCCAATGTCCACAGCCCTGCCTGATTTTGTATTCCTTTTGTTTTAGAGGACTCACACGTGCACACAAGCTTAATTAACACAGTGGAGCTTAAAACATTGGATTGAGTGTTTTGTTTGGGATTTTTTGGTTAAGGCCTTTTGAACAGTATACCAATGAAATACTAGACATTATTTATATAATGAATGAGTCATTTTTTTAAAAACAGTAATACTCTTTCAGAAATTTCTAATTACTTTGTAACTGCATGACTTAACCTAGTAATAAAAGTAATAAAATAAATTTAAAGTCTGCCTTTTCAAAAAAAAATGAAAGGAAAATATTTTCAGACAAACAGTAGCTGAAGACATTTGGCACCAGTACACTTTCACAACAGAAATACTGAAAGGATTTTTTTACATAGAAGGAATATGTTCCTAAATGGAAACACTGAAGTAGAGGAATGAATTTAGAGCAACTGAAAGTTTGAACATATAGGTAAACTTAAATGAATATTGATCTGTGTAATAACAGTAATATCTTGAGGCATTACACACACACATACATATGTATACACACACACATGCACACATATAATCAAAATACATGATAATAACCACACAAAATGTTGGAGAGGGGCAAAAAGTGTTAAAACTATGCTGAGATCCTTATATTGCCCCAAAAGTACTATAAAGTACTAATTTATGGGATGCATGTGCTAATATCCAGATTAACAACTAAAACAAGGGTAAAAGATTGCCTCTTAATAGAAAGAAAAGAATGGAGTGATTTAAAAAAAAAAAAGGTTAATCCAAAAGAAAGTAATAAAGGGGAGAAAAAGGAAAAGAGCAGGTATGACAGTAGTGAGATGGGACGTTAAATCCAACTACATCAGTAATTATATTAAATGTAGATGGACTAAATACTCTGACTAAAAGGTAGAGATTATCAACCAAATGCTGCTTAAAAGAGTTACACCTTAAATATCAGGTACAGAAAGGTTGACAATAAAAGGATGAAAAATGCTACATCTTAAAAATAATAATAAAACAAGAAAGCTTGTAAAGCAGCAACAGGAATCTTGTCAGAGCCTGTCCTTTGTCCTTTTCCAGGGAGAGATGTTAAGAGTTGGAGAGGTAAATCATCAAAAGATTATTGAAGTGGGGTGGCACTTACAATCAATTCTAGTTTGTATAACAGGCAAGATCAATAATCTATCCAGAGGTGCCTTAGGAAAATATGCAGTCTAATTCAAAAGAATAGAGATAGTAACATTTGAGAAGCAATGTTCCCCTTAGCTCAAACATGCAGATATAGTCCTGAGCCTGGGACCACTGGAGCTGATTTTTTAAAAATTAAATTAAAATTAAATTAATGTTTTTAAAACCCAATGTCCAGCAATCTCTTTAAGAAGGTTCCACATTTACCACTCCTCATTTTCAGGTCAGACACAAATTCACCTAATTGAGCTAGGAAGCCCTTTATGATCTTATCACATCTTTAATAAGAATGTCTGAATCTCCCATTCCAATTGTTCAATTAAGTCACTGTTCTATACATCTTAAAGGTCCTTAAAATGCCTATTGCCAGGACCTTAATGGTATTTCAGCTGCTATTTCAGTTAAAGAGTAAGCAAAGACCAAAGAGAAATAAGTCCCTATTTTTATTGAAATTCTTTTGAATCCTTCAGAAACACAGGCAGTGGCCCCATGTCAACCACCTTTTAGCATTCTTGGGAGATTCTCCCCAAGACCAATTTTGGGTAGTTTTTCTCCTATTATCATCCAGGAAATTACATTAGTAACTTCCACAGCAGTGACTTTGGTGGATGACAATGGAATATGTTTTTGTAACAAACATCATTGCATGGCTTGGACACTTCCATGCCTGCTCATATCATGTATCCAAGTGGCTACCTGCAAACAGTCGACCAGGTCACCACCTTGGCATTCTGGTTCTCCTCTGAGCCAGTAATTGAGTTCTTTTGTTGAGCATCCCTATGATCTACTTTAATTTTCTTTCTGAAATTCCATAGGCCTGCCACAGCTGTGTTCTTCACACACAGTATTCTTTAATTGTTCATCCATCAAACATTTATTAGCTAGACCATTGGGCCATTGGCTATGGCCTAATAGTCTGTGATATCCTGACTTTTGTATGTAGCATTCTATGTGAATTGGGACTTTGTTCTAGAGCAAAATTACTTTTGTACTGCTACATGAATTGCTTTCAGTTCAGCCCATTGTGCAGAATACTTTTTGCCTTTTTCAACTAGGAATTTACTGTCTGCTAGGCAAATAGCAGCAGACTTCCATACAAAATGTCATTTTTCAATACTTGAGCTCCGAATGGTGGAGCAAGCAGCCTGTTACACTTCACCGAAGGGAGTCATAAGAGTCAGATCATTCACAAGCATGAGTGAGCATTCTGTCATTGATCCTACAGATAGAGAGAGGCTACCTACTCATGGATATGATACACACACTCCATCTCAGCATATTCCTAAGTTTAACATTTACATTCTATCAAGGAATTGTGTTGTTCAGCTCTCTCTTTATATGAATGTCTTTCTTAAATCACTCATATCAAAATATATATCTTGGTAATTAATTGTCCTTCAGCCATATGAGCTATTTCCACCACAGCTTAAGAGCATGCTAGTAATTGTGTCTGAAGTGGGTTGCACTTAGTCACAGAATAGTTTTCTAATTCAAAATACCAGTAACTGCCATTGGGTGGCAGAATTAGACTTTTGCTAATAACTTCAATCTGCTTGAGTTTTAGTAGTAGACATGTATAAAATCATCGGTCCATTAGTATTACATAGTCACAGAGGTACAGCTTGTATTATTAATTACCCTTTGACTATTCTCAAAGATTTCCTTTGTTCTTGCTTATTCAAATTTAGGATTTTTTTCTAGTTAACTCTATATGACAGATGACAGGATACCCAAATGTGGTGTGTGTCCACCAGAACCTATATCTCCACAAGACCTTATGCCCTCTTCTTATTAGTAGGACCCACGACAGATAGTAATTTTTTCTTTACTCTTTATGAAATGTCCCTATAGGCCTCCACTTAGGATATCCCCAAATATATGACTGATTTACTTCAGCCCTAAATCAACCATCCTTGACTACTCCTTCACACTATAATTTCCAAATTCTTTTGGCTTCCTCTTCCAAAGAGGAAATTATCATGATATTATCAACGTAATGAATCAACTTACTTTTGAAAGTGGTCAGATCCAAATCTCATCTTTTCAGGTTGTGACAGTATGATGGATATTCAGGTACCCTGTAGAAGCACAGTGATTGCATAATGGAGTCCATCTCACAGGAAGAAGAACTGTACTTGACCTGCTTTCCCGAATGGGGTACAAAAACCAAGTCACTTTAAGCAAATCAGTCACCTTTAACCTGCTGAACTGTCCCCATGTCTGGCATAGCAAAGGTTATGGATAGAAGTACTTTAAAAATTCACCAGTCAACAGTCAGCTGTGCAATGTTTTTCATACGCCATATAGGAATATTATAGAGAGAGTTAGAGGAGACTTGCACTCCTTATTCTACGGATTCTTAATAAGGGCTGAGGTTCACTGTTTTCTTGTACTCAGGTACTGCCTAATAATTACTATAAAAGAGGGTGCAGGCAGTGCTAGTGGATCCCATTTAGCATGTAATTGGAACCAAGCAAAGGGTGAACTTGCCCAACATTTGACTACAAGCTGGTAATAGCAAAGCCCTTTACTCGTGCATCACCTCTCTTCAACACCTTTGGGCCAATGTGATGTAACCACCGGATATCTCTCACTTCTCATTTCCCTGTCTACACTTTTACTCGATCTTGGTACCTTCTGCCACAAGATCAGCATACCACCGCAAGGTTTACCTTGGGCCCCTGAAAATTGCTTTCTGATTTCCCTGCAAATATAACAGATATCATGTACCAGAATCCCTTGGGAAGTTAATATGTTTTCAGTGTTAAAAAGCATGGAGAGTATGATGATCCCAATTTGGGGGTAATCATGGACAAATCTAAGAGATGAGATCAAAAAGTTTAGAAATGAGGTTCTCCGTGCCTATATCCAGACCTGCCAGAGCCAGGTGTCTTCAACAACCATATGGTTTTAAATGTAAAAAAAAAAATTTTTTTTTTTTTGCTTAATAAGGAATCATAAGTAAAGGCACCATACCAATTAACACAGCCTGATCTAATTTATCTCCCTCCTTCCCTGGTCCAGACCAACAGAATCTATTTCCACATGTACTCTCTAGTTTTTGCCAATATAAATTAGCAGAATCTTGCAGTTCCCTATGACTGTAAGCCCTCTTCTCTCATATTTCACTTTATAATTGCCCCACTCCACAACCTGAGATTATTCTGGGACCTGACTCCATTTGCAATTCTTGAAGTAATGAGGAGCGGTTTTGAAGCTGGGTTATATGGGGAATTGATATCCTTTTGCAAACTGTAGCAGTTAATGGTGCAGTACAAACTACGAAATCCTCTCTGGTTAGTTGAAGCAGAAATTGAATCTATTAGTATTTATTAGTTAGCTCACAGAAGCTGGTACTCGACTGTTCACCAGGTCCAATTACCATGAAATCATGAATTAGCAGTCCAGTTTGTTTTCCTACAGAATATCAAGATGATCAAGGTCTCGTGATAGAGAGTTAGCACACCCTGGATCAAGGGGAATGACGTGAAATTCTGTCCTTCCTACATAAATGTAAATTGCTTTTGTTCCTCTTCCCTGATAAGGGTTTTAAAAATACTTTTGACAGATCAACAGCTTCACATTAAGTGCCAAAGTCTCTGGTGATAGATTTTAGTAAAGAAACCCAATTGGTTGAACAACTCTGACTGGAACTCACCCTTAATTAACTTTATATAGTGTACTGCCACCAAGTCAGGGACAATGCCAATGAATTAGATAAAATGGAGAAACCTTTTCACCCTTCCATTCTGTGAGTCTTTGAGGGTGGCATTAATCTTTACAATTCTAACAGAATGAGATAATGAGATAACTTGGCTGAAGTTGGAAGGAGATCAGATTCGAGAGCTCCTCTTTGGCCATTCCTACTATAAAAGCTTAAAACCATAGGTCAGAGAACCAATGTGTGAAATCTGCCAGCTCCTAAGTATATCCATCTCAATTACTCTTTAAGGGATCCAGGATATCACTGTTGGATAGGTTCGCAGACCCACAAGACCCACTTTGAGATGTTTTGGGCCAGTACAACATTTATTACCTATCCTACATATTCTCACATTATGACATGAGGACTTGGTGGTGTTTCATGTCCCAGGTGTCAGGGTCCAGCTCAGACCCTGTACACAACAGTCCTCAAAAGATCTAGATGTTTTGCTTTCCTCGGAAGACAGTTACTCTGATGAATGGTTAGAGAAAAGTTTGGGAGAAGAATTAGGATAATATTTATTGAATATCCTGTATGTGATTTGCGGGTCTTCCTTGAGGGTGTCTGGCTTTCCCTTAATTAGTTGGACTCTGGACACTGTAAACATTGAGAAAGTATTTACAGTAATTTTGGTGGCAGAATAAAGAGAGAGGATGACAAGTAATTGTAACAGAAACACATGTAGCAAGACATCGCATGACTTGATTTTAAGAACTTTCTGACTGCTCATAATGTCAAATTTGGCAAAATTAATCAGAAATTACTAAAGAAAAAATAACATAGACAGATTATAAAGTGGATCATTCAGTTCAGTCTTACTCAGAGGCAAAAAATTGATTAAATATTCATGTGACACTATAAAATTTTGCTTAGAACATGTTCATCAATATTTCTTATCTGTTCTTATATATATATTAAGGTGAGTTTGGTGTAAATTATCTATCAGAATTGATAGTTGAGTTTGAAAAAGGCACTGAAAGCTATAGTTTTCCTAAATAGAAAATTGCCTGAATCTTTGAAGGACAAAGGTCATAAGTTCATAGGGCCATTGGGTAATGAGTTCTGGTCAAAACTGCAGAGAGAGTGAGTCATCATAATGGGGCTGAAGCCATCCCAGACGTTTGCTCTTACAGGGAGCTTAAGCTGGGAACTAGGCCTGTGGAGAATTCCACTACTAGAGTAGCAGAGCAAACCTAACGATTTCCTGGATTTAAGTAGGGCCCACAGCTGCAGGGAGAGAGACACTGCTGGAAAAAGAAGACAGGAAAACACAGAAGTACCAGAGCATTGCATTCCTGTTTCTAAAATGAGCAGATACAGGTTAGGTTCTGGGCAGAATTGCAAATAGGACATGGTCGGTGGCTTCTTCCTTTTCTTTGTGGATCCTTTCCAATCCTTGATGCCTCTTCCTATCTAACTGTTCTGGGCAACGTTTTTATTCCCCACAGGAATCTTGCATTTCCTTAGGTGCCCAGTTGAAAAATAACAACTCATTGAAACCGAATTTTCCTAAATGTCCTTTATCTCAATGCTGCATTTCTACGGTAATATACTTGTTTAGATTCTATCATCAAAATATTTTAAAATTTCTTATAGGAGAGAAACATTTGAGCCCCTATAGTATTTGGGGATGTTTTTTGCTTGGCTTTTGGAGAATTTGAAGGATTTTTAGCCAGTTGAGTCAAAGGCATTCTATGTATACATCATCATTTTAAATGCTTATCAGTAGTAGGCCGTCCTTAACATACGATTCATCAAGTATGTATTTTTTTAAAACTGTTTCTCTGGTTTTTTCTACTTTTATTCATATTTGTATACACATTATAGCACAAGAAATTATACATCAATTTAACTGCTGCTCAATATTCATTTCTGAATAATAAGGTATTGCTCTATGGACAGCAAGTATGACAGACTGTAATGGCTACAATAAAGCATTTGCTGTTCCCTTTCAGTTAACTTTTCACTACATTCAAAATAAAAGGTTTGTTACTAGCTCATGTAATACACATTACCATGAACCAATGTTTTCCAATTTGAAAGAAATAGAATTTAAGTTATCAAAAGTTTCCAAACAGAGAAATGATAGGTCAGTCTCCCCTCCTTTCATGAATCCCTATGTTTATAAGTAAATTTCTTGTTGCTTCCTTTACTTGATATCCAGGAAGGAAGTCACCCATCTCTCACCTACAATAAGGAGAGAAAATGTTTGTCCATCAAACATATTATACTTCCCCACAAGGACAAAAGCATCAAGGCTCACTCTCCCTCCGCGAAGACCTCAGAATTTCTTTTATGTATTGTTCAGTGTGTTAGAATAGTAGTATCAGATCTTTTCTAACACCTGTTAGAAAGCTGAGGGGGAAAGGATCCAGTCACAGCTGCTGACGGTTCCATTTAAAATGAGGAAACTTAGCATCTATTCCACTGCGAGCACAATAAATACATTAAATATGGTCTGTCATAGCTGATTCCAATTTGTAGATTTTCTTAGAATCTCTTTTAATACTATGAGCTTCTTCTTTTGAGAGACAGCACGTTAATTTTTATGCATTCAAATATGGTCAACTTTTCTCATGAAGATTCTTTTTTCCTAAGCTTAAAAAATTCTTTCATTAATATGAAACAAATAATAATATCAAACATGTTTTGAACTCAATTTGTCTCAGAACTCAAATACCTTACATTCACCCTCCCATTAATTATTGACATTATACATTATTATATATAAGGTAAGTTTGATCAATCACATTACATGGATAAAGAAACTGATAGTGAAAGAGGTTAATAAAAATAACTCAATGATCCATATTAAATGGTGTAACTTTGAAATCAAACTAGGCAGCACAGAATCTAGAGACCATGTTCTTAAATACACAAAACAGAAAAATTGAAACAGATTTGAATTGATTCCACTTATTGATGTAAATAATGACTTGCTCTAGCTTTACACACACACACACACACACACAAACACACACACACTTAGAGGGAACTATTCATTGTCCACTTGCACAGGTAACCAAATTTCAAGTCTGAGATGCTACAAAGAAGCTCTGTAATATAGAAACTTCTTTTTCTCATATAATCTTCATTGTCTCATGAGGAAAACTTCTTTTCCAATTCCTTTTTATTTTCTCATCCATTCTTCTTATGGTGTGAGGGTGCATTCATTTGTAGAACATAGGCTGCATATAGTAACTCAGATTAATCATCTGGTTTTGTTCTTATCTTTAGTGGGTCTTGAGACCAGCTTTGTGGTTCTCTCTTTGTCAAATAGGCAACTAATGAATGTTCAGTGGCTGGTGTGTTTGATGATTCTAATGCCATTGCTTAAGTCTGCTACAAGAACTCCTAGCTTTCTAAAAATTACAAGTACATTTTAACATGCTTTGCATATTTCATTTATATTTAAAATTATCTGATTTACTGTTATTATGTGAAAAGTAATGCTAAAGGAATAAGAATTTCAGGAAGTATTTAATGTCAATTTATACCTTTCTCAAGCCGCTTTTACAAACTCATATTTGATGAAATTGACTCAAATACTGTCCTTTCTTACTCTTTTGATATTTGACCTCCTTCAAGTGGAGTCTTTTCACAATTACTACTTTAAAAAAATGAACAAGTAAACAAAAAACATTCTGAAATCTTTATAACCTTCCATAGAATGCTCCAGTTGTCCACCTAATATGGGGCAGTTTAGGGTTGCCAGATAAAACTGAATTTTAGGGCCAGTCAAAACTGAATTATTATTCACTCTCTTGATGTTTATTTTGGTGGGCAGTTCGTAATTGTTATAAGAAAAAATTCATCTATCTTTTCTTTTATGTTTAATCAGACTTTTTCCTTATTTAAGGATCATTGCACATCTGAAATTCATGAAGAAATTATCTTATTTTTTTCTCTACAGCCTTTATTGTTTCACTTTTATATTTGTGTCTCTGCAATATTAATTTTGTTTATAATCTGAGATAGGAGTCAAGGTTTATTTTGTACATAACAGTATATTTGGTTTGCCAAAAAGACTGTTATTACCCCCATTGAATTTCAATGTAATCTTTGCTGTAAGTCAGATGATTTTATACAAATCAATCTGTCCCTAGACTCTCAATTCTCTACAGTTTGTCTATGTCTCTCTTCACCAATATGACTCCATGCTCAAAGCTTCACACACTCTTGTTCTTTAAGATTATCTAGGCTGTTTTAGGTCCTTTGCATTTTTATATAAATTTTAAAACAAGCATGTCAATTTTATACAAATTACCTGCTTGACTTTTACATTAAATCTAGAGATCAATTTGAGGAGAAATGACAGTTTACATTTATTGAGCCTTCCAATACATGAATATGTATATTTGTCAGTTTATTTAGGTCTTCTTTAATTTCTCTCTGCAAGTTTTATAGTTTCATGTGCAGAAGTTGTCTGTGTCTTTTGGAAAATTTATTCCTAGGAAAATAATTTTTTTATTCCATTGAATTGGAATTATTCTTTAATTTATTTTTCCAGCTGATTAAAACTAGTAGTTATAAATAAAATAGATTTTTATATAGAGAGCTTATAATCAGCTACTTTGCTTAATTTACTTGATTCTAGAGGGATTGGTGGAGACTTTAGGATTTTTTTTACTTTCACAGTTATATTATCAGGCAGGTTTTCTTCTTCATTTCCAGTTGCTATACATTAAGTTTCTTTATCTTATTTTATTGCACTGACTAGGAACTCTAGTAAAAATATTTAAAAGTGATGAAAGTAGACATCCATTTCATTTTCCTTAATTCAGAGGGAAAAGTATTTAATAATTCACCCTTAATAATGTTACCTATAGATTTTTTGGTAGATGCCTTTTATCATATTGAGAATGTATCCTTATATTCCTAATTTGTTGAGAACTATAGTCATTATTGACTGCTGAATACTGTCAATTGCTTTTCACAAATCTATTGAAACGATCTTATATTTGTATTATGTTTTTAATTTAATAAATTACATTGGTTGATTCTTTAAATTTTAAAATTGTGGTAAAATATACATGACACAAAATTTACCATTTTAACCATTTTCAAGTGTACAATTCAGTCCAGATGCATTAAGTACATTACATTGCTGTGTAATCATCACCACAATCCATCTCCAGGACTTTTTCATCTTCCCAAACAGAAACTCTATACCCATTAAACAATAACTCTCATTTCTCCTTCCCACAGTCCATGACAACCACCATTCTACTTTCTGTCTCTATGAATATGATTATTTTAGGCGTCTCATGTAAATGAAATCAAACAATATTTGTGCCTGGTTTATTTCACTTAACATAATGTCATCAAAGTCCATCTCTATTGGAGCATGTATCAGAATTTCCTTCCTTTGTAAGGCTGAATAATCTTCCATTGTATGTATATACCATGCTTTGTTTATCCATTCATCCACTGATGGACATTTGGGTTTTTTCCACCTTTTGGTTATTGTGAATAATGCTTGCTTTGAACAGTGGTGTACAAGTACTTGTTCGAGTTCTTGCTTTCAATTCTTTCGGGTATACACTCAGAGGCGCAATTGCTGGACCACGTGATAATTCTGTGTTTAATTTTTTTGAGGAACCATCATACTGTTTTCCACAGTATCTACACCATTTTAGATTCCCACCAGCAACATATAGGATTCCAATCTCTCCACATCCTAGTTAACACTTCTTATTTTCTGGGTTTTGTTGTTGTTGTTTTGTTGTTATAACAGCTATCCTAATGGATGTGAGGTGTTTTCTCATTGTGGTTTAGATTTTTATTTCCCATTGATTGATTTTTGACTACTGTTAGATTAATTTGGCATTCCCAAAATGCACTCTTCATTATAGTGTGTTATCTTTTTTTATGCACATACTTCAACTCTTCTAAGTTTTTATTTTGAAATATATATACTTTTTTTAATTTTTATTTTTTGTTGAAGTATAGTTGATTTACAATGTTTCAGGTGTACAGCAAAGTGATTCATTTATACATATGTATATGTGTATATATATATATATATATATATATATATATGTTCTTTTTTAGATTCTTTTCCATTATAGATTATTACAAAATATTGAATATAGTTCCCTGTGCTATACAGTAGGTCCTTGTTTGTCATCTATTTTATGCATAGTAGTGTGTATCTGTTCATCCCAAATTCCAAATTTATCCCTCCCTCCTCTTTCCCCTTTGGTAACCATAAGTTTGTTTTCTATGTCTGTGAGTCTATTTCTATTTTGTAAATAAGTTCATTTTCATTTTCTTAGATTCCACATATAAGTGATATCACATGATATTTGTCTTTCTCTGTCTGATTTACTTCACTTAGTATGATAATCTCTAGATCTATCCATGTTGTTGAAAATGGCATTATTTCATTATTTTTTGTGGTTGGGTAATATTCCATTGTATATATATATATCACATCTTCTGTATTCATTCATCTGTCAGTGGACATTTAGGCTGCTTTCATGTCTTGGCTATTGCAAATAGTGCTGCTATGAACATTGGGGTGCATGTATCTTTTCAAATTAGAGTTTGCTCCAGATATATGCCCAGGAGTGGGATTGCCAGATCATATGGTAACTCTAGATTTCGTTTCTTAAGGAAACTTCATACTGTGCTCCAAAGTGGCTGCACAAATTTATATCTCAATAGATGCACTACTTACATCTCAACAGATGCATGAAAAGCTTTTAATAAAATTCAAATCCATTCATGATAAAAACTCTCCAGAAAGTGGGCATAGAGGGAACATACCTCAACATAATAAAGGCCATATATGACAAACACACAGATAACATCATACTCAACAGTGAAAAACTGAAAGCATTCCCTCTAAGATCAGGAACAAGACAAGGATGCTCACTGTCACTACTTTCATTCAACATAGTTTTAGAAGTCCTAGCCACAGCAATCAGAGAAAAAAAGCAAATAAAAGAAATCCAGATTGGAAAGGAAGAAGTAAAACTGTCACTGTTTGCAGATGGTGTGATACTATACATAAAACATGCTAAAGGCAATACCAGAAAACTACTAGAGTTCATCAATGAATTCGGTAAAGTTGCAGGATATAAAATTAATCTACAGAAATCTGTTGCATTTCTAATACTAACAACAAAATAAACAATCCCATTTACCATCACACCATAAAAATGAAATATCTAGGAATAAATCTATCTAAGGAGGCAAAAGACCTGTACTCCAAAACTTTTAAGATGATGATGAAAGAAATTGAAGATGACACAGACAGATGGAAAGATGGATTGGAAGAATCAATATTGTTAAAATGACCATACTACCCAAGGCAATCTACAGATTCAATGCTATTGCTATCAAATTACCCATGGCATTTTCACAGAACAACAAAAAAAAAAAAAAACAACTAAATTTGTATGGAAACATAAAAGACCCCAAATACCCAAAACCATCTTGAGAAAGAAGAATGGACCTGGAGGAATCATGCTCCCTGACTTCAGACTATATTACAAAGCTACAGTAATCAAAAAAGTAAGGTACTGACACCAAAAAAAAAAAAAAAAAACAGAAATATAGATAAATGGAACAGGATAGAAAGCCCAGAAATAAACCCACACACTTATGGTCAATTAATCTACAACAAAGGAGGTAAGAATATACAATAGGAAAAACACAGTCTAAATCTTTAATAAGTGGTGCTGGGAAAACTGGATATGTAAAAGAATGAAATTAGAACATTCTCTAATACCATATACAAATATAAACTCAAAATGGATTAAAAGCATAAATGTAAGACTGGATACTATCAAATTCCTAGAGGAAAACATAAGTAGGACACTCTTGGACATAAATTGCAGCAAAAATTTTTTGAATCCATCTCTTAGAATAATGGAAATAAAAACAAAAATAAACAAATTTGACCTAATTAAACTTAAAAGCTTTTACACAGCAAAGGAAACCATAAACAAAACAAAAAGACAACCTATGGAATAGGAGAAAATATTTGCAAATGATGCAACTGACCAGAGATTCATTTCCAAAATACACAAACAGCTCATACAACTCAATATCAAAAAACAAACAATCAAACAACCCAATCAAAAAAAAAAAAAAAAAGGAAGAAGATCTAAATAGATATTTCTCCAAAGAAGACATACAGATGAGCAAGAGGCACATGAAAAGATGTTCAATATTGCTAATTATTGGAGAAATGCAAATTAAAACTATGAGGTACCACCTGACAACAATCAGAATGGTCAATCATAAAGTCTACAAATAATAAACACTGGAGAGGGTGTGGAGAAAAGGGAATCCTCCTACACTGTTGGTGGGAATGTAATATGTTATCTTTTTAATAAATTGCTTGGCTATATTTGCTGTGTTTTGTTTGCAATTTTTCCACCCATGTTCATGATACTTAGTAAACTGCTATTTTCTTTTCTTTTAATGTTCTTGTCAGATTTTAGTTTTAGGGTCATTACCGGCCTCATAAAACAGGTTGAGAACTGTTCCCACTATCTCTATTCTCTAAATAAATTTGTGTGTTTAATTGGTAAGATTTCTTTGCCAGTGAAGCCATGTAGGCCTGGAGTTTCCTTTATGGAAAATTTCATAATGACATATTTAATTCATTTTACATATGGCAGCAATCAAATCTTATATTTCTTCTTATGCTATAATTGTTAGATTGAGTTTCTCAAGGAATCTGTCTGTTTAATATGTTTTCAAAAGTATTTGGTAAATTTGTGTATAATATCTTGTCAATATCTTTTTGATGTCTGTAGAATTTGTAGTAATGTCTTCCTTTCACTTCAGATATCACTAATTTCTGTTTCTTTCTTTCTTTTTTTCTTTCTTCCTTCTTTCCTTCCTTGTCAGCACTGTGAGGAGTTTATCATTTATACTAATTTTTTAAAAAAATCAAATCTGGCTTTGCTTATTTTCTGTTGTACATCTGCTTTATACTTTGTGTTTACTGTTCTTGATTATTTTCCTCTTTCCACTTTTTTGGTATATAATTTATAGTTTTTTTCCCAATATTCTTTAGGTGCAAGCTTGGAAAACTGAATTTCAATCTTTCTCCTTCTCTAATAGATGAATTTAATGATTTTGTGTCCCTCTTAGCATTGCCAACTCACAGGTTTTGTTATATTATTTTCATTTTCTTTTAAATCAAAGTATTTTCTTATTTCCTTTGCAATGTCTCTTTTAACCCATGTACATTGAGAAATGTATTGAAGGCTTTTCTATTTATCTTTCTGACATTGATTTCTAGTTCAATATCCTTTTGCCAGAAAAAAATATTTTATTTCAAAGCTTTAAAATGTGGTCTATTTCAGTAAATTTGTTTTATTTAACTTTATTTATTCAAATTCTGTTTATTTCTATTTCTATTTCTTTTGTCATACTCTTAGTTGATATTTTGTTCTTCTCCAGCTCAGTTACCCTTTTGCATTTGGCTCTTTCTGGCTTTTGATTGAAAACATTGCAGAAAATTTTACAAACCATTCAGAAACAGACATATCAATCAAATGTTTGCAAAATACAAAATATGCCCTTCAGAATAAGAGAAATAGAATTGTATGGTAAATATTCAAAACGTATTCACTCTAGTGAATAGAAAGTGAAATATAATTTTTGGTCAATAGATGTCAAAATTAAGTGTACTAATATTATTCAGTGTTGGTGAAAATCTAAAGAGAAAAGCATAATTACGTGCTTTAGGCCAAAGTGTAAACTGGTTCAACATTTCTAGATATTGTGTGGTTATATGTGTCACAAAGCTCATATCCTTTTCCCCTGCATTTGTAGGTTCAAATAATTAACCACATATTGCATCAAAGTTTAGCCACAAGATTGTTTATCATAGAATTTTTCATGATAGTGATGAAAATTGTAAACTCTTTAATTGATCTATTAGGGAATGCATAGTTTGATTAAGGTAAACCCATGCTATTTAATACTATAATCCATATTTTGAAATCACATTTAGAGAAGTATCTAATGTAAGGAAAATTTACATGTTAAAATGCTACATAAAAATGATGCTAAATTATATTTGGATTTAATCCACTGTATACCAAACTTTTATGCACAAATGAAGATGTGGTGAATGTAGATCATAATTTGATAAAGCAAGCATGGGGCCTAAGTGTCTGATTTTCTAACAAATTCCCAGATGATGTAATTAATGCTGGCCCATAGACCATAGTTTGAATTGAGTAGCAAGGGTGTATCAATTTTGAGGGGAAAATAGATGGTAGATAGAGAAATGGGTAGATGGATGATAGATGGATGGATAGATAGATAGATAGATAGATAGATAGAATTAAAGGAAAAATACCTTAATACCATAGTATTTGTCTCTGTGGCAAATAGAGAGGGCTTTATATTTTCTTAAGTTTTTCTTTTACTTGAACTTGTGTTACTCTTGTTCTGACACATTTTATTTTCCTATTTTAATAGTTGCTCAATATAGAAACACAGAGAATCCCCTTAAAAGGAATAGATAATGAAAATAATATATAATACTGTCCATCAAGAGATAACTACTATTAACATTTTGTCCATGTTCTGCAACAAATGCAGACACCATGCACGTATAAAAATATGCAAACATAAATGCAGGGGCTTCCCTGGTGGCACAGTGGTTAAGAATCTGCCCACCAATGCAGGGGACACGGGTTTGAACCCTGGTCTGGGAAGATCTCACATGCCGCAGAGCGGCTAGGCCCGTGAGCCACGACTACTGAGCCAGCGCGTCTGGAGCCTGTGCTCCGCAATGGGAGAGGCCGTGACAGTGAGAGGCCCGCGCACCGCGATGAAGAGTGGCCCCCGCTCGCCGGAACTGGAGAAAGCCCTCGCACAGAAACGAAGACCCAACACACCCAAAAATAAATAAATAAATAAATTTTTTTAAAAACATAAATGTAATTAGTCATAAAAACATTCTTAGATTATACATTTAGCTTTTATAGTCAGAGAAATGAATGAGAACGTTACTTTTTGCATAGATTTTTCTTTAGAGAAACAATCGTCTGGACCTGAGCTGTCCAGTGTGGTAGCTGCTAATCACATGACTATTTGAATTTGATTTTTCATTAACTAAAATTAAGGAAAACAAAAAATCCGGTTCCTCAGTCTCACTGGCCATATTTCAAGGGTTCAATAACCACATGTGTCTAGTGGCTACTTTATTGGACAGTGCATGTATAGAACATTTTCCTCATGGTAGAGGAAAAATAATAAAAAATAATAACCTGGTATCTGAGTTTGAACAGGTATACCTCACAGACACAGGATAAATTCACAACCAGTAGAGTAAACATTCTTACCCTAATCTCTTTTTCTTTCCCAACAGTGGAGAATCTACAGCTTAGAAGTGGGAGAAGAAAAAGATGTCCGAGAGACAGACAAGGCCACTTGTCTCTATTTCGAGTGCTTTGAGTGGGATGAGGAGCAGAAGAGGGGAAAACCCTCTGGTGCACTGCACCTTCCCCAAAGCACAGGTCAAGCCTATGCTGGGGAAAAGGGAACAGGTACAATGTGCGTTGAGTCTGAGATTAAAATATTTGTGTGCACAGACTTTTAATAATTGAAAGTAACTGGGAAGTTGTGAAATAATTCCGAGGGATCATTAAGGGATGGAAAAGGAATATTGGATAAAGCAAGGGGGAAAACAGAGATTGGAAAAAAATTAAGTTTTGAGTTAAGACTTGCTTGACAATATAGTTATATATATATATATCTCCCACCCACTCCATCCATACACACACACCAAGCTTGTTTTAAAAACATTTGGTGACTACTTTTTTATTTTATATAATTCTGCATCTTTTATTTTTAATCATATGCATGCATTATTTTGTAAGTTAAAATAAAGTGCAACTTTCATGGAAAAAATTCATTATTATTATTTCTTGAGATTGAGTCTAGTGTCTAGGCAAAAGTCAAATAAATTCTTATATGTAGTGAAGCACTATCAAAGATCAAATTTATTGCTGCTAATGCTGCTGTTTTCTTATTACTTTATGTGCCTTTATGAAGAGAGGTGTAAGAAAATCACAATGAAATCACTAACGGTAGCTGCCCTCCTCTGCTCATGACCCTAACTGTAAGGTAAATTGGAGGTTTATAATTATTTTGGAGTGAAGCCTGTCTTCACTTTATAATAACTGTGGGTGCCTTCACAGAAAAGAGGGCAGTAATTGCCACTCATAGGTGTAGCTGCCAAACTGTAGAGATGTCAAACGGGAGAGAAAGTGGTTGAGACTCAGTGTAGACCCTTGGGCCAACCTAGAAAAGCATTACTAGGATGTATGTATATCCTAGAATAGGCTGGATCTCTAGAAAAGTAAGCAAGAGGAATGCTTGAAAGTGTTTCATGCCAGGGAATAAATGAATGGGCATCCTGGCTGTAGCAGCAGCTAGAATAGAGGACTCTGCCCAGTACTATACTTTCTGGACCTCGTTCCTAGACAGCATAGTAAGCAAGTTTGGGAATTTATCCTTTAGGACAGTGAGAGTTTGACTCAGAGCTCTTACCTTCTGTTGGAGACACCCACTGCAGCTACTCTCTGTTCCCCAGGAAGAAATCTCCACCCAGTATTTTTTCTCTGATCAAATTCAGACACTTGTTTAAAATAGGAACAGAACATTCAGTCCTTTCTATTCCTCTTTTGTACAGATATTTAGATGAACTTTTTGACTTTTATCCTGAGACACTGTCCTCAGTCTCCATATTCCAAATTTCTCCTTCATGGCCAGATCCTGTTCATGTCTCTCAACTCTGTTTCTCATAAGTCTTCAGGTCTGGATTACAACAATGCTGTATTTCCTAGAATACTGAATGTTTATCCATGATTTCCAGCTTTGGCTTTACACCCTAAAATCTGACCTTGGTCACCCATAGAACTTATTTTGGTGGTTTAGTCAGTTTCCTGGTCCTGTCCATTCCCAGCAAGTCCAAAGTTCAACCAAGGGGAAGTTCTGATTCCTTAGTTAGTAACCTTTTAGCCATAATCCCAGACTCAAAATCCTTCCCATACCTCAAACACGCATTACCTGTATTTCTTGCCATTAAGAAAATCTGCTCTCCAACTTGGCTCTGGGATTTTTATTTAGATTCATCTACTAGGAAGAAAGATGAGCTAGAGAATGTGGTTTCTAAGTCTTATATCATGGTAGAATTTATAAAATCCTACTGATGATGAAATGTTTTACTCAATTCCACACTAATAAAATTAAATAGCCATAGAACAGTTCCTTTTTCAAGAAGTCTCAAATATGCTTTCGTTTTCCCTGTTTCTAATGTCACTTCTTAGCCACACATAGTATTGTTTTGATTTAACCAGTCTGCAGAGTAGCTATGTTTAGCCAGCTGTTGGTTTGATTCCATGCTCTTGGCAGGCCAGTTGATATCAAGGGCATTGGTTTTTATATTATATAGTTACAACCTGAAGTTGGATTTAGTTGTCAAGAACTTTAGCAACACTGACTTTTTTAGGACAACTGGGGATCTCTTCTGTGTGATCTTTGGAATATCTGGGTGATGCAATGACTTGTAATCATTAATTCTAAGCTCTTCTGAATCTAGTGGGAGATGAAAGTAGGCAGAGTGGCCAAAGGGGTATTTGCCTGGCACCCTAAGCAGGAAAAGAAAAGTTTTCAATTTGCACTCTAAGGGTTGTGTCTTCTCTGAAGAATTTCTCAGGCAAAATCGCCTCCAGTTAAATTTGGTGTATAAAAGTGATTTGTTGATCAAAGTGAAAAGAAAAAAATAAGTTAAGCACAGTATTTACCTAAACTGTCTATTCAAATCTACTTGCTTTGATGGATCCAATTAGATTCCCACACAGGGCCCTGTTACAATTTGTGTGCTCCAAGATTTGGGTGTATTTAGGAAAGCATTTGTTTAATAAGTTTATTATAGTCTTACGTAGGAAAAAACTGTTTTATAGATGAAAATATCTACTTATCTATTACAACGAACTATAAGTTTCAGTCAAACTAGACTGTTCTGGCATAATATTTTTTCCCCACTGTCACTTATCAATTAAATAAGTAACCAATGGTAATGTAATGAACGGCTGGATGTTTGGAATAATCAAGTCCACTTTTCTAAATATTTTCTTTCTTTTTTAACTACATGGCATTGTAAAGTATTTTATTTTTAATTTATTTTTCTGATTATAATATTAATTTATTCATATATCTTAGAATTTATACATGCATGTATGTGTATATAAAAGGATTCTATGAAAGTTTAATATGATTATTTGCCCCATATAAAAATTATATAAATACATCTTTAATTTTATATATATATATACACACACACATATATGTGTGTGAGTGTGTCTAAGTATCGAGAACATGATTCAAAGTGTTATGGTAGCTTTGGTATAATAATATATGATGAATGATATTTATTGTACCTTCCTTGCCAGTTATTTCCTAAAATAAAAGATTAACTAATTGGGATTCACTAAAATTAAAATTAAGAATTTCTATTAAGAGAATGACAACATTAGGAAAGTGAAAATAAACCAACAACTGAGAGAAGATAAATATAGTTCATATAGGTGGTAAGAAGATATATGTAGGATATAAAAAGATCTCCTTCAAATAAATAATAAAATGTCAAATAGCCAATTTATAATTAGGCAAAAGAGTTAAACTGTCCTTTCACAAAAGAGGATTTCAAAATAGCCAGTAAGCAAATTAGTATATGCTCAACATTATTAAGGAAATGCAATTTAAATCACTATGAGACAATGCTATACACACACCATAATCAGTCATTTACACACTTAAAAATTATTTATTCTTATTTATTTTTATTTAACTATAATTGATTACACCATATTATATTAGTTTCATGTGTACTACATAGTGATTTGACATTTGTATACATTGTGAAATGATCACTACAATAAGTCTAGTTGCCATCTGTCTCCATACAAAGTTAGTAGACTGTGTTTCCCATGCTGTACATTACATATCCATGACATTTGTTTTATAACTGAAGTTTGTGCCTCTTGATTCCCTTCACCCATTTCATGCCTCTCAACCCCCCTCTCCTCTGGCAACCACCAATTTGTTTTCTGTATCTATGAGTCTGACATTTGTTTTGTTTTGTTTGTCTTGTTTTGTTTTTTAGATTACACTTATAAGTGAAATCATGTGGAACTCTCATGCATTGTTGGTGGAATGTGAATTGGTATAACCGCTATGGAAAACAGTATGGAGATTCCTCAAAAATTAATACTAGAACTACCATATGATCCAGCAATTCCACTTCTGAGTATCTATCCAAAGAAAATGAAAACACTACTTTGAAAAGATACTTGCACCCCTATGTTCATTGCAGCACTATTTACAATAACCAAGGTATGGAAACAACCTAAATGTCCATCAATGGTTGAATGGATAAAGAAGATGTGGTATAGGGTTACTTGAGGAATTGGATTAAGAAGCCAGAGTAGAAAGATCCTGAGCTCACTTTCTCCCATGGACATATCAAAACTGCAACTACATATAGAACAACCCGAGAACTATCTCTGAGAACAACCTGAAGACTAGCAGAACAGGCTTTCTACAACTAAGGATATAAAGGAAAGGTCACATCAAGATGGGTAAGAGGGGCAGAGATGCAGTCTAGTCACAACCTACATCCCCAGTGCAGTGACCCACAAGCAGGAGGGATATCACCACTGTGGTGAGGAGTGTCCCTACTGAGGAGTGAGGGGTTCAAGCCTCATGTCAGGCTCCCCAGCCTGGGGGACTTGCACTAGGAAAATGTGCCCCCATAGTGTCTGGCTTTGAAAACCAGCAGAGCTCAAGAGCCAGAGGGCTGTGGGAAATGGAGACTCCACTATTGAAGGGCTCACACATAAACTCACTTGCTCCAAGTCCCAGTGCAGAGGCAGCAGCTTCAAAAGAGCCTGGGTCATAAGCGGCGATTCATTGACTAAAACAAAAGTTAGCAATTCACTAGCATTAACATGGAAAAATTCTTATGATATAATAATATTCAGTAGATAAATCTGGATACACTATTGAGCATATTGTATGATTGTTACTGGGCATAAAAATGCAAAATATTATAAAAGATGTTGATTTGAACTTTTCCTGCCATGCTAAAATTGATAATAGAGTTCACAGAGAGAGTGGCATATATTTTAAAGAATATTGACAACAGTTGGGGCCAGACCCTTTTTTCCTGGACTTACTTATGAGGTGTCAGTACAGATTTGCCATCATCAACTACCACATCACACCCATTTCCCAATCTATGTAAAAAATCTTGGGAGAGAAGAGAAGAATGAGGGAGGCTACAATGTCTTAATTCTGTGGGAAAGTGCAGTTTTACTTGGCCACACAATTCTTCCTCGTATGTTCCTCCCCTACCTAGGTCAGAGATGACTGAAAGTAGAGTAGAATGAAAACTCTTTCCTCTCCTTGTAGACTTTTGAAAAACTATATTTTTCATTGGAAAATTAAGCATGCTAGTATTAGAGGATCAAATTATTATGTTTTAAATACAGTGAAAATTAAATGAAATGCAACTTCAACTAATTTAATCTATACATTCTGATTCCACTGGCAGTAGAGTAATTTATCACTATACAGAAAGGAATATGTGGTAGGTGCTATGATTGACAAGCTCCTAGACCAAAAAATATAATCATATGTGAATAAGACAGCTTAAAGGTAACGAAGTTTCTAAAAACATATTTAATATGTCGTGTAACACTGTCTACTTGCTGATAAGCACTTTTTAGAATATAGTCTGTAGGAGAAAATGCAACTGGTTAATAATTTTTGAAATTATTTTTGCAAAGGAGAAATACATAAAATGATATTAGAGGCAATGAAATGTATCTATACAAAATTTGCATTATGACTTAAAGAATGTATTGTGTTAGAAATTTGTTATTGGAAAAGAGGACATTTAATGTTTCCTTTTGAGTAACTTGTTATTGATAAAGTAAGCAGCTAGTGAGATGCTGGGAAAGTTCTGCAGAGAGTAGAGAACAGAACTGGACGAAAAGGAACTGGGGGCACAAAGGGTAGGTAGAGATCATCTACACTGTTCAGTTTTTAAATTCTGCCCAGAACCCACACTGTTTTCCCATGTTAAAAAAAGTGATTGTTGACCCCTCCTATCCTATCCTGGTCTCATTTCTGAGCTTTATTGCGGAGTTCTGATGAGAAAACCTGACTTTCACCTGCAGGACAGGCAGGTGCTGGTTCAGGGACCATCTTGAAACAAACCACAGCTTAGGTCACCCGCAGTTCTACATTGTACCAGTGGGTCTGTTTTCCTTGTTGCATCTTCCTAAGAGAGTCCTCCTCTTTAGGGATGTGTGCCCAGGTAGAGTCTGGAAAGGAGAATGATCAGGACTCCTGTGCAGCTTGAGATGTGGAATTTTGCATGAGCCAATGCTGGCAAGAAATAGCAGGGTCCTTGGAAGGTTTTATGTGAGCCTGTCCTCTGTCCTAATATGGGAACTCATTGTCTTCAGAACCTTTACCTCCTTCTTTTTGCCTGTCTCCAAGGGCCCACTCCAGTTGATGTTCATTTTTCTCCTATATCCTGATCCAAAAATCTATGACTCTTTTTACCCAATATCTGAATACTCTCTTAATAGTGAAATTACAGCTTTCAGTGCCTTTCCCTAAATTCAATTAAAAGTAATGATTCAAAACAAGTATTTTACCTAATAAGCAGAACTAAGTGATTATTTGGGGAGTACTGAGAATGACGAATCAATACTTTCAAGACCACGTTTTCTGAATCAAGTTAGTTGTTTAACCCATTGTTTTCCCTCTATTTGGCCTAAGCTAACACCTCTCTAATATCTCTGTGTTCACTTCTTTGCACGGTTAATTTACCTTGTAGTATCTGACGTTGTGTAGAGCCAGGAGGTTTTTCTTAATGTGAACTCTCACAATATCATATTATCCTGATTCTTCATTTTCCTCTGGCTTTATTTTTTCATCTGAACATGGCAAGTACTTTCCCAGTGTTCTTCTCACAGCTGCCTTCACCTCCTTTTTCTTCAGGCTGTAGACAAGAGGATCAGCATGGGAGTGACCACACCATACTGCACAGAAAAGATCAACTCCAGAGGGGATCCTGAAGTTGGCATGAGGTAGCAGAGAAACCCTGAGCCAAAGAAGAAACTCACTGCGGTGAGGTGGGTGGAGCAGGTGGAGAAGACCTTGCTTCTGCCTGCGGTGGAGCTGATGCTCAGGATGGTGGAGACTATACGAGCATAGGAGGAGACTGTTGGGAGGAGGGTCCCAAACCCATGCATCAGGCTGGAGCAAAGCAGGACTATGAGGTTGGTGGAGACATCAGAGCAGGACAGAGACAAGAGAGAGGGCACCTCACAGCTATAGCGGCTAATGGTATGATTCTCACAGAAGTGCAAGTTGGCAGCTAGAAGGGTGTTAATAAATGTGCTTAAAGCACCCAAACCCCATGAGCCCCACACAAGCTGCACACACAGCTGTTTCTTCATCATCTGTGCATAGAATAGAAAGTGGCAGATGGTGGCATAGCGGTCATAGACCATCACTGAGAGCAGACAGCCTTCAGTCCCTACAGTAATAAACACAAAGAAGCCTTGAACCAGGCAGCCCTTTACTGAGATGGTTTTTGTCTCAGACAGGAGGTCCTTCAGCATCTTGGGCACAGTGACTGAGGATAAACAAAGATCCAGGAAAAAGAGATGACTCAGGAAGAAATACATGGGCGTGTGGAGGTGAGAATCAGCCCTGATCACCAGCACCATCATAAAGTTCCCCATTATGGTCAGGAAGTGAATCTCTAGGAACAACACAAAGAGCACAGCCTGGATGTGGAAGTCAGGAGACAGCCCAAGGAGAAAGAATTTAGTGATGGTGCTGTGGTTCCCCGAAGCCATTCACAAAGGCTGTTTCCTAAAAGTTATATAAAAAATCATCGCAGTGAAGTTTCCTTTATCCTCCAAATAGTTTTCACATTGCATTGATTCTCTTTTATTATACCATTAATCAGCAAATAAATGTATATCTTCTACAGTAGGCCATATTTTATGTCAGTCACTTTAAATATAATGAAGACCTAAGCATGGTCTCACTCATTTTAAAGGTTGCACTTCAGTGAGACACAAATATGAATGCAGGTAATTAGAAACTATTATGATTAGTGCAATGGGAAGTCTAGAGTTGATTTTTGGAAGAGCTACTAATGAGTTAATGTTGAGGTCTTTGAGAAAAGATTTAAAGAAAGAGTAAAGTTTCTCTAGAGAGACATGCAGATTGAGAGAACAGTGCAATCAAAGGTAAAGATAGGAAATGAGATAGCTCTTTTCAGCTGGACCCTATATTATGAATGAGCAGCACAGCATAGTCACTTACAGGTAAGAATCAGTCTAGGTTCAAATCTCAGCTCCACCACTAATTACTTGTGAGACCTTGTACAAATGACTTAATTGTTCTGTATCTCAGTTTTCTTGCTTGTAAAATGTGATAATAATTGTACCCATCTCATAGGGTTTTTGTAAGAATAAAATATATAACATATAAAGTATTTAGAAAAATGCCTACATAAAACTCATTATTATGATGATTATTTTCATCATTTTTATTACAGTAGGCTACAATTGTAGGCAGAAGTCAGGTAATTAATAAATCCTCTTGCAGGGTGATGCACTAGCAGGAATTCAAGTTTTTGCTCTGACAATTACTGTACTTGTTTTGTAAAGGAGGTATAAGAAAATCATGTAGAGATCACCAAGGTAGCTGAAGACTGGCATTTTGAAATCACTCTTGAGTTGTTCCCGTCCAAAGTTAAACCATTTTACAATCACTGTGGGCAATTTCACTCAGAAGGGGAGGGCAGGTGATTGTTCTTGAAAGGAAGAGCGGCTGTAAATGAGACAGGAAGTATTAGGGACTCTCTGTGTATCTTTGGCACTTGCCCTTACATTACTTTCTGGGAAGGATGCATAACTCAGTTGGGCAGAAAACTCCGGACAAAGAAGGAAGCAAAGGACATGAATGGAAATTATGCCAGTGCTCAGAGGAGCAGCCAAGAGAGAAGACCCTCTCTAGAACAAGACTCTGGACAATTCCCTGAGACTGGGTAGAAAAGAGACAATGTAAGAGAAGATCAGGAACTCACCCTCTCAGTCCTGCGACAGCTGGTGCTTGATGGGGCCCCTATCTTCCATTGAAATCACCAGTTGCTATTTACTCTGTCCCAAAGGAAGCAGATCTCACCTTTCATTCTCCAGTCTAGAAAGGCTGCTTAAAACATTCAGTCCTGTATGTACCTCAGGTGTGTACTTCTCTGATCTTGATCCTTATACACTTTCTGTGTTCAGGTCCAGTCCCTTTTCATGACTAGATTATATTCCTGTCCTTAGATTCTACTTTTTTTCTAAGACTCTACAACGAGTTTATAACATCAGGGAGTCTAGTTAAACATGGTTACCCAGTTTCTAACTCTGGTCTGATAGTGTAGGGCCTATGCTTTAGGTAACTCTCAGGATTCATCATGGTGTCCCAGCTTGATTCCTGGTTTTGCCTAATCGTGAGTTGCTTGGTACCTGATAATGCAAGATCTGTCCCAGATTTAATTACCTAGTAGGGGTGAGCCCTTACTTACTAATTCTTCATCCATGATCCTGGCTTCAAAGCCCTTCTCATAACCCAAATTCTGATTACCTGTAAATTCTGTCCAGCAAGGCAACCTGATGCCCAAGAAGGTGCAGGAGTGTGATTTAAAGCTAGATTCTATCAAAGATAAGGTGACCATATGTGCGTGGGTTTATCTCTGGGCTTTCTATCCTGTTCCATTGATCTATATTTCTGTTTATGTGCCAGTACCATACTGTCTTGATTACTGTAGCTTTGTAGTATAGTCTGAAGTCAGGGAGCCTGATTCCTCCAGCTCTGTTTTTCTTTCTCAAGATTGCTTTGGTTATTTGGGGTCTTTTGTGTTTCCATACAAATTATAAAATTTTTTGTTCTAGTTCTGTGAAAAATGCCAGTGGTAGTTTGATAGGGATTGCATTGAATCTGTAGATTGCTTTGGGTAGTATAGTCGTTTTCACAGTGTTGATTCTTCCAATCCCAGAACATGGTATATCTCTCCATCTGTTTGTATCGTCTTTAATTTCTTTCATCAGTGTCTTATAGTTTTCTGCATACAGGTCTTTTGTCCCCTTAGGTAGGTTTATTCCTAGGTATTTTATTCTTTTTGTTGCAATGGTAAATGGGAGTGTTTCCTTAATTTCTCTTTCAGATTTTTCATCATTAGCATATAGGAATGCAAGAAATTTCTGTGCATTAATTTTGTATCCTGCTACTTTACCAAATTCATTGATTAGCTCTAGTAGTATTCTGGTAGCATCTTAAAAATAAATAAATAAAGCTAGCTTCTAAGAAAATGAATGGGAGAAGGTAGTTTTCTGCATCCTGAAACATGGTTAAGTTTGTGAAATACTATTGATAATTAAATATATTACTAGAGTCAGCACTAACAACATGAAATAGCCACAGGACAGTTGCTTCTTTCAAATGATCTCAAATGCCTTCTTCCAGGCATCTCTTCACTTGGATTTCCACATGTTTCTTTATAGCATGTCTCAGCCACTCATGTGGTTATCTGGTCTAGCTAATTCTAGAATGGCTGTGTTTAGACAGCCTGAACATTAACTCCCTGGCTTAGCAGTTTAGGGGAATGACAGCTCTGCTATTCCCAGTAGTCACAATTTGAAGCCAATCTTGTACTTAAGAACTTTAGCAACTGTATTCAAGAATGTCAGCAAGTCAAAATTCATAAAGCTTGCCTAGATGTGGCCTTTGGAACTATTAGATTGATGTAATGACCATGAAGCACCACACATGACTCACTAGAGAGAGTTGATTGGAGACAGACTGGGCCAAGAATATTTGACTGGTCCTTACGAGGCAATGGGAATTTACCTGTAAGTGAGTTGCTGACTCTCTAAGTTATTATCAAATTAGTAAAGAGAAGAAAAAAAAATCAGTGAACTCATTTTTCCTAAACAATTTGACTCCCTTTGTATGATGCATCTGTGTAGATTCAGCCTACATAGTTGCTCTGTTGAATTTTGAGTGCTCACAGATTGAGATGTGATGTGAGGAATCATTTGCTTAAGTTATCATCATCCTGATACAAAACAAACTTCCATTTATTTATTAAAATTAATTTTAAGATTATTAATAACATTAGCTCTAGAATAAAAATAATCCTTAATATTTATTAAGAAAGCAAACAAATAAGCTTCCAAGAAAATTGGAAAACTCAAGTCCACTTGTCTAGACTGGTGTGGTCCAAGAGAAGCTTGATATGACTTCAATATTCTTAAATTTACCGTAGCTTGATTTGTGACCCAAGATGTGATCTTGAGGAGCTTTTCATGTGCACTCTGACAGCCCCTGCCCTGAGTCTCTCCACCACCCACCTTAGCCTGGGCCACTTCCTATCCCTGCCTGGTTCAGGACTTTTTCCAGGCCTGCTTGTTACTTGAAGTGAAGTCAGGGGTGGGAAAGGATAAGGAATTGTCCAGGAGAGCTCACCTGAGCCTGTGGACAAATCTTTTCAGCTCTCTTTGTCTCAGTTTCCTCATTTGCCATAAGGGGATGATAAGATTTCTCCCACCTACTTCACAGAAATGTTAGGAGGGATAAATTAAAAGATAAAAAATGACAGTGAAATGAATATCTTTTTAACCAAGCACACCAGAACCCACAAAGAATGTTCCAATGATAATAGCACAATTGCAACAACAACAACAACAAAATTTAATGCTTCTTTGGGAAATACTCCCAGTGACACTTAACAAGATGCATCCAAAAATTTAATCTTATTATTTTGGATTCACATCTTGTGCTAAACACATTTTTATCTTTCACTTTATTTACAAAGTTTGGTTTCTTTTCTAAGGCAAAGAAAAATGCATCTAAAAGGACAAATGTTTATTCCACTAAGCATTATAAAAATAATGTGCTGTGATTCTGGGGTAATTCCCAGAGCCATAAATGTTAGGGAAAATGACAGCATTATTGGACTAGCATACAGTTTTATAAGGAACAATCACCACAAGGTGGGAACATATAGTTGTATATATAGGGAAAAGAAGAGGAAAAAATCCTCATATTATCATCATAACTATTAAGGAAAGACACTTTAAAAAGTATGAAGTGCTACAGAAATGTATGAAATTGTTTTCAGTTCTGACCTGTAGCACTTGATATACTGCAGAACCTCCTTTTTCCTCGGGGCAGTTCCTATAATGTTTTGTGTAAGATCACTCATGTATGGAGGCGTTTGAAGGCAGAAATGACTGACTTCTCACTGATAATTCAGTCATTTCTAGATGTTTCTACCATTAGTGGTTGATTTAGCTCTGAGGACACTTTTTGCAGAGTCCGGGATGGGATGGACTGTGGCTTCCAACAGCATTGTGTTCACTGTCCTGAGCTCAGTTTACTCCTTTGTGCAATTCCTTTCAAGGTACATGACTCCAGCTTCCGACTCAGCCCTGGAGCAAGTGCTGTCAGTGCAGTACAGTGTGGTGACCCCACTGCTAAAGCACCTTATCTACAGTTCTGAAGAACCAGGAGGGGAAGGCAGCTCTGGGGAGGTTGCTGGGCAGGAATCCCAGGCTTACCTTCTAAGTCAGGCTCTACTAACTCCTCATAATAGGAGGAAAAGTTATGGGAAGGAAGAGGAGACAGAAAGAGCTATCACCACTAAGCTATCTTAGCATGAATTCTTGTCCAAGATAGAAGCCTTAGTTCCTCTGACTCCAATGCCCTCCCCCAGTCAAATGAGACGGGCAAACCTCCACAGAACTGATGGCACCCATCCACAGGGAACCCAGTCACTACACAAGAAAATCCTCTCAAAAACAGTATGGAGGATCTTCAAAAAACTAAAAATAGAACCACCATAGGATCCAGCAATTCAACTCCTGGGAATATATCCAAAGGAAATGAAAACACTAACTCAAAAAGATAATCTGCACACCCATGTTCATAGCAGCATCATTTACAGTAGTCAAGACATGGAAAGAAGCTAAGCATACATCAATGGATAAATGGATAAAGAAGTTATGGATAAAGCAATGGAATATTATTCAGCCATAAAAATGAGGAAATTCTACCATTTTTGACAACATGAATGGACCTTGAAGGTATTGTGCTGAGTGAAACAAGTCAGACAAAGAAAGACAAATACAATATGATCTTACTTATATGCGGAACCTAGGGAAAAACCAAACTAATAGAAAAAGAGATCAGACATGTGAGAGATCAGGGATGGAGGGTGGGAGGAAGGGGGATTGGAAGAAGGTGACCAAAAGGTACAAATTTCCAGTGTAAGCACTAGGAAGGTGATGTACAACATGATGACTATAGTTAACACTGCTGTATGATACATAGGAAATCTGTTAAGGGAATAAATCCTTAGAGTTCTCATCACCAGGAGAAAAGTTCTTTCTTTTTTCCTTTTTCTTCTTTCTTTTCTTTATATTGTATCTTTATGAGATGATGGTTTTTTGTTTTTTTTTTTTTAGGAATAGAAAAGAGTTTTATTTGAGCCAAACTGAGGACTGTAGCCCAAGAGACAGCCTCTCAGATAACTCTGAGAAACTGCTCCGTTGAAGCATGGTTTTTAGCATAGACACATACCTTATCAGAACAAAGAACATACATCAAACATGACAGGGGTATATGTCTTCAAGTTTCCAAAAAAGACAGGTTTAGTGTATATAGAGTGAGACAGCAGGACCCTGGTGTCTGGGAAGAGAACCTTATCTTCGAGGGAGTGTTAACGTGGATGTCATAAGAAAGGAGCTTTTTATCCTTATCTTCAAAGCAGACATTCTTTACCTTAATGGTTAAAGCAGATGTGCTGTGTGTGTTTAACACGCTGTTCTAGTTCACACAAAGTTCAGGCTGAACAATGTATAAGCCAAAATTACTTCCCCATACCTCAATGTGTGAAAATTTTCTCCATCAGAGGGAACTTTCAGGATTTTCCTAATTAGGAATTTTGAGATAATGGATACTAACTGAACCTATTGCAATACTCATATATATATATATATAGAACCATCAAACCATCATGCTATATACCTTGAAATTGTACAGAAATGTATGTCAATTATCTCTCTATAAAACTGGGGGAAAAAAGTGAAGAAAATCTTCACAGCTTCACCAGCCATTTCCACAGCTATTGCTTTTTCCTCTCATTTCTTGTCCTTTCTACCCCTCCCCTTTTGCCTCTCCTGCACTCTTTTAATTTTGTCTATGCACAAAGTGTAAATCAACCTATCTGACCACTAGTAAATATCCCACTTAATTCTGGGAGAGTCCCTTCTTAGTACTGAGACCCAATTCCTCCTTTGTTCCCATACCAAAAAATCTCTGGCAAAATCTACAGCTCCAGAGTAACTTAGAAAGAAATGAAATAAAATAAGTGTGTCTCCTGCTGTCTTTGTTCTTAACAAGTAACACTTAAATAGAACGTAGCAAATAATAAATCCTCAATAACTATTTGTTGATTAAGGAGTGAATGCAGGAATGAGCAATGGATCTGTCTGAAGAGTCCTTTCTGTTGCATGATTCTAGGAAACAGGAGGGAGTATCCTCCTCTAAAGTGTAAGTCTTGAGAGCAAAACCCCTAACAGATTCTGTATCCCCAGTGTCTAGTATGTCCTGTCATTTAATATGCTCTCAATTAGTGTGGAAAAAAAAAGAATGAATGAGAGAGAAGGAGGGGGTGAGAAAAGGAACATATGAAAAGAAACAATTTTGTCCAGTAAAATTCCTGCCTTCATGACAATATAGATGACAGAGGAAAGTAGCATGGAGGAGAGATCAGGAGAGAAAAAGAGTCCATATTTTGGGACACCATCCAGGGTCCTCCTCACACAGAGCTCGGTGAAACGTGTGCACTCTGACAGCCTCTGCCCTGAGTTTCTCCACCACCCACCTTAGTCTGGGTCACTTCTGATCCCTGCCTGGTTCAGGAGTTTTTCCAGGCCTAGAGGAAGGAGAAGGAGTTAGAGAAAGCAGAACAAATTCTCAGCTACCACCCCACCTCCCATTCAGCTCCCAAGAGGGTTCTCTGAAAGAGAACAACAGCAGTTTTCTGTCCTGCTTCTACCCAAAGGCAGAGAGGTCTGCATCAGTCAAGACCACATCCATGCCAGCTCCCTAGCTTCTACCTGTTCTTGATCCTTTGACCCTCAGGCTAAGATCCTCTCTGCAATTGTCAGTTTCCTTCAGCAAAACCCTCTGGAAATCATGGCCTCATATATGGTACATTCACAGGTGAAATTTCCAAGATCAAGATATTTCTCTGTAGAATGAAGGCCAGGGCTATGGAGCTGAGCAAAACAGTCCCAGCTTTAGTTGCATTTCTGCTCTGCCCACTTGGTGGAGCTGGTCCCTTATATTTTCCAGAGCATATACCTTCCTGAGGGTGTAACTGAGGCAAAGTAGTAAGTAGATGTGTGAGATCAGTGGGAGGAGTGGCCGTTCAATCCTGCCCTCCCACACACCACCATGCACAGGGTTTATTCCTAAAACCCTGTAGACTTGGGGGAAAGCCTTTTGTCCCATAATTAGGGAGGGAATAGCATGCAATACCCCTGGGAGATGTGTCACATTGTGTTCAAATTCAGACTAAAATCATATGATGAATATCAAGTTATTTCCTGAGAGTTTGTTTTCATTAAGTATAGGAGAGGGATGGCCTGTCCACCCCTTGCCTGGCCCTATAGGTCCCTAAACAGGCCATGGGGAATTCATTTGGGAGCTGCTGATCTCTGGGACAAAAGAAATATGGTCTGAATGCCTAAAGCCCCTGTGGGTATAGAAGGTAGGAGGAGGGAATTAGAAGATATAACTTAGCTAATGCAGAAATGGGGTAATTCAAACTGGAGTCTTGGAATGCTGGATTCTCAAAGCAGGAAGAGATCTCAGAAAAATCACTAGACTAAAACTGTCATTTAAAGATGAGGAAATTGAGCCCCGGAGACAGAGATGACTTGCCCAGCTTTGGACCATCAATGAGAAACAGAAACAGACTTTAGGACTCAAATCTCCTGACTCTCCTTCTTTCACATTTCTCATAATCAAATTAGAATACAGTTCTGCAAAATTCCTCCTTCAAGACCAGCAAAGCAGCAAGAAGGGGTAATGGGTGCAGGGTTCCAACAAAAAGGCCCCAGGTGTCCAGATTCTTCAATTGCTGAGCTGTTCTCGTCTATTGTTTTTAGAAAGAGTTCGTCTCACAGCAATTTATGAAAGGTATTTCATTATCTCAGGGGTAAAGAAATACCTCAACCCCCCTCAAGTCACCCATTTCAGATTCTTGGAGCCCCTGCCCTTGCTGTTCTTTTCCCACCCTACATCTCTACCTGTCAAAATCCCAACTTCAAACAAGCTTAAATGTCACTTCTGTCATGAATCTTTCCTTGAGCCCTTTCCCCACGGCCCCCCACCAAATTTAAATTATCTTTCCTCTTATGAATACTCAGGGCACATTTCTAACCTCTCTCATGATACTTATGACACTCTTTCTTGTATTATAATTATTTATTAATGTTTATCTTATCTTTCCTATGAGTCTTTGAGGCAAGAGATGCTTTTAGCCAAATTTAGTTCCCCTCCATAGTTTTTTAATATGCTAGGCGATCAATAAATATTCATTGAATTGAATTGATACAGAAAGTAATCTGTACCTTTGAGTTATTATAAGTTCAGCCTATTTCCTCTTTAGCAGAGATGAAGGTGGCTATGACCCATGGCCATGTCCACCTACTCACCCTATTTCCTCCCTCTCCCTCCAGGAAGAAAATACAGCCAGCCACTCAAAATCAGGCCCTTTATTCAGGATAGAGGTAGAATCCACTGTTGTAATGAAAGTGCCACTGGGGGCACTGAGCAAGGGTCAAAACTCCAGAGCACCAGTCACTCATCCCTGGAGAATAGTCCTTGCATGTCCAATGGTGTCACTACAGGGCTCAGGGCTCAGAGACAAATTAGCTTCAAGGGAGTACAAAGAAGCAAAACGAGGTAGCCATAGGGAAGAGGAGTTCCAGGAACATAAAGAGGGCAGAAGCAGCAAAGACAGCAGGCGTTCACCACTTCTCGCAGCGCCACTGATCCAGCTTCTCAGAACAGAGTGCTTTATGGGCCAACCTGATCATGAAGAAAAAGACAAGGCAAGTTGACTGGCCGGATCTTAGTTCAAACTTCCATCTAGCTTTATCCTCAGGAGGGACGAGGTGGAAGAGTATCGGTGAAAATTATACTTTCCTAGCCAGATGGCAAGGGACACTGAGCCACCTAGTGGAGTAAGGTCCATTTTTTTAAACTCCAAGAAAATTGTAGGGCAGTGGTACAAAGGGCTTGCTTTAGGGTTTAGGACTATACAAGTAGAATTAAATATTCAAATCCAGGTGAAGGAAATCCTGGGTCTCAGCCCTCTATTAGGGAACACTTGTTAGGAAAATTGCTAAACAGGAGTGGAGTGAGTGAGGCTTAAAACTGAAAACCTGAGTCTGCTTGATGAGTTTTGTTTTGAAGACTACATTCTAGCTTAAAAGACCAGGAAATAGAGGGAAAGGGGAATGGTGCTGGGACTAAAAGGGTGAGAAGAAGGAGGGGAAGGGTAAAGTAGAAAATAGAATGGGGACTCACCAGTAGTTAATTCCTACATTATCCAGAATCTTCTTGACACACATAAGGTCATCAGTAAGGTCATCATCCAGGAACTCTGGCAGGAGTTACAGGGGGAAAAATGAGAGAGCTAAGTATTACCCAGAAAGGTAATGAGTTTCCCTCTTGCCTGGTCCTTCTCTGATCTAGAGGCTTATGCCTTTTGCCTTTCTATTTGAGAAATCCAGTACAATAATGCCTCCCCCTAGGTAAGGACTCCCTTCGCTTCTCTGGGTGCATCTCTAGAGGAATTATCAACTTCATCAACTGACTTACTCTGAAAATGCAGGGTATTAGACTTCAAGATCCCCAAACAGCTCAGATCATCTACCCGTGAACTTTAAGTGACTGTCTGGGGATTTGGTGATAATGAAAAATTCTAACAGCCTCTTACTCAGTACTAACAATTGAAGTCCCACAGTTGATGTGGAGTCCAAGGCAGTGAAGTTAAAGGTGCGCTTGATGCCAAAAAAGGAGATTATCCCAGGAGTAGGCTCCAAAAAAACACAAGAACATGGTAAAAGTGGTCACTCACTGTCACAGGAGATGCCACAGATGTTCCTTGAGTGAGGGATATGGTTGTCTCTGCACCAAATTTTATTATTGATCTGGAAGAGTCCATATTCTGTGCTGCCATTGTTATTTACTACGGTTTGTGTGTCACAACCACTGGTATGAAATACGGTACAGACCCCTGAAAGAAAGATGAAAAAGAGATATCACAGGGATGTCCACATATAGTATAAATAAGGACCTGTATTCCCAGACAGAAAAAGGCTCTCCAGCCAATCTCCAAATATGGCCAACCACAGAGTATCTTGATAAGATGAAGAGCTCCAAAAAACAATCAGACAATGAGAGAAAGGAGAGATAGGTGAATAAATGTAATAAGAGATTAAGCAGATGAGCAGATAAGAGGATTATTAGATAATTGAATTAAAAGTAGAGAAAAAAAGAGGAGGAAGAGAAGCATGGGGAAGACAGAAGAAGATGAAGTATGGAACAAAGCAAGATAGCAGGGAACTCACATTCCGGCAAAGTGATGCCTCCATAGCCATCCAGGTCTTTCAGCCTCTGGAACACCTCACATTTTGTTAATTGTTCGGCCTGGATGGCATGGAACAGGTTGCCCACCAGGAGCAGAGAGACAAAGGACATCATTTTGGCTGCTCCCAAGATTCTGAAATGGGGTCACCACACAACTTCACCTCCTTTTATTTGTGGAGAAAGCCTCAGGGGTCCTGGCATCAAGCCCTACATCCAGGAAGAGGATGAAGAGAGACTGGTCATGCCAACAAAGAAACATTTATCCTGCCAGCTTCCTTCCGTAATTTCACCCCATTATTCTTTTCCTTCCCAGAATCTCTAGACCATACCAGGTATTGTTACCTGTCCAGAGAGAGTTACAAGCATGATCCTGTTTCCCATTTGGCTTTGTTTATACCTTTGTTTCTTGTAGTGTTGGTTCTAGGAAGCAGGATGTCCCCAACCTACTTCAGGAACAAAGGAGGCCTCAGGGGTAATACGAGTGAAGCAATTAGAAAATACAAAAAGGGTCCATGGCCAACTCCCCCTTCTCCTTAGAGAAATACAGAATTTGGGAAAGGAGTGTATATCATCACTTGTCATGGCTCCAGGATCAGAGCTGGCACTTGCCCAGTCGACCCAGGCATGAAACAAAGGAAGAATTCCTTGATATGCCAGTTTGTGGCTGAGGGCTCAGGAATAGAGATAGAATATGGCAACATAGACTGAGAATCAGATATAACGTGGACCCAGAGACTTTCTATTTCACGAAAATGGAGAACTTGAAAAGTGTGTATGACAGTATCTAGCTACCCTATGAGCTATTATCAGCCTCCCCACATCCAACCACCACTACCATTAAATAGCCAGATAACACATTGTTAACCTAAAAGTAATAACTTGTAACAGACTTGTTCATAAACATATAAACTTGTAGACAGCTTCAGAGTTGGCCACAGAAGGTTCAAAAAAGAATGCCCAAGCCAGTGGGAAGATTGGACTTCAAGCACTTTAAGGTTGGAGTAATATATATCTAGAGCCTATAAAACAAGATTCTGGATCTGAGCTTTCGTATCAGTGCCCTTGAGCAGTAGAGTTTAGGATACTAGTTCTGATGATTCCTTCGGCTTGCTGGCATCAAGCTTCACGTCATGGTGCCAATAGCTGTTAGCTTCCTTCATGCAGGGGGTCATTCTCTCTACCACAATGTCTAAACCTGATTTCTTTTTTCTTTTTTTAACATCTTTATTATAGTATAACTGCTTTAAATGTTGTGTTAGTTTCTACTGTATAACAAAGTGAATCAGCTATACGTATACATACATCCCCATATCCCCTCCCTCTTGCGTCTCCCTCCCACCCTCCTTAATCCACCCTTCTAGGTAGTCACAAAGCACCGGCTGATCTCCCTGTGTGATACATTGTTTCCCATTAGCTACCTATTCTACATTTGGTAGTGTATATATGTCAATGCTACTCTCCACTTCGTCCCAGCTTACCCTTCCCCCTCCCTGTGTCCTCAGTCCATTCTCTACGTATGTGTCCTTATTCCTGTCCCTCCCCTAGGCTCATCAGAACCGTGTTGTGTGTTTTTTTTTAGATTCCATATATATGTGTTAACACACAGTATTTGTTATTTTTCTTGCTGACTTACTTCACTCTGTATGACAGACTCTAGGTCCATCCACCTCACTACAAATAACTCAGTTTAGTTTCTTTTTATGGCTGAGTAATTTTCCATTGTATATGTGTGCCACATCTTCTTTATCCATTCATCTGTCGATGGACACTTAGGTTGCTTCATGTCCCAGCTATTGTAAATAGTGCTGCAGTGAACATTGTGGTACATGACTCTTTTTGAATTATGGTTTTCTCAGGGTATATGCCCAGCGGTGGGATTGCTGGATCATATGGTAGTTCTATTTTTAGTTTTTGAGGAACCTCTATACTGTTCTCCATAGTGACTGTATCAATTTACATTCCCACCAACAGTGCAAGAGGGTTCCCTTTTCTCCACACCCTCTCCAGCATTTATTGTTTGTAGATTTTTTAATGATGGCCATTCTGACTGGTGTGAATACCTCACTGTAGTTTTCATTTGCAATTTTCTAGTGATTAGTGATGTTGAGCATCCTTTCATGTGTTTGTTGGCAATCTGTATATCTTCTTTGGAGAAATGTCTATTTAGGTCTTCTGCCCATTTTTGGATTGGGTTGTTTGTTTTTCTGATATTGAGCTGCATGAGCTTCTTGTAAATTTTGGAGATTAATCCCTTGTCACTTGCTTCATTTGCAAATATTTTCTCCCATTCTGAAGGTTGTCTTTTCATCTTGTTTATGGTTTCCTTTTCTGTGCAAAAGCTTTTAAGTTTCATTAGGTCCCATTTGTTTATTTTTGTTTTTATTTCCATTTCTCTAGGAGTTGGGTCAAAAGGATCTTGCTGTGATTTATGTCATAGAATGTTCTGCCTATGTTTTCCACTGAGAGTTTTATAGTGTCTGGCCTTACATTTAGGTCTTTAGCCATTTTGAGTTTATTTTTCTGTATGGTGTTAGGAAGTGTTCTAATTTCATTCTTCTAAATGTAGCTGTCCAGTTTTCTCAGCACCACTTATTGAAGACACTGTCTTTTCTACATGTATATTCTTGCCTCCTTTGTCAAAGATAAGGTGACCATAGGTCCGTGGGTTTATCTCTGGGCTTTCTATCCTGTTCCATTGATCTATATTTCTGTTTTTGTGCCAGTACCATACTGTCTTGATTACTGTAGCTTTGTAGTGTAGTCTGAAGTCAGGGAGCCTGATTCCTCCAGCTCTGTTTTTCTGTCTCAAGATTGCTTTGGCTATTCGGGGTCTTTTGTGTTTCCATACAAATTATAAAATTTTTTGTTCTAGTTCTGTGAAAAATGCCAGTGGTAGTTTGACAAGGATTGCATTGAATCTGTAGATTGCTTTGGGTAGTATACTCATTTTCACAATGTTGATTCTTCCAATCCAAGAACATGGTATATCTCTCCATCTGTTTGTATCATCTTTAATTACTTTCATCAGTGTCTTACAGTTTTCTGCATACAGGTCTTTTATCCCCTTAGGTAGGTTTATTCCTAGGTATTTGATTCTTTTTGTTGCAGTGGTAAATGGGAGTGTTTTCTTAATTTCCCTTTCAGATTTTTCATTATTAGTGTGTAGGAATGCAACACATTTCTGTGCATTAAGTTTGTATCCTGCTACTTTACCAAATTCATTGATTAGCTCTAATAGTTTTCTAGTAGCATCATTAGGATTCTCTATGTATAGTATCATGTCATCTTCAAACAGTGACAGTTTTACTTCTTCTTTCCTGACTTGGATTCCTTTTGTTTCTTTTTCTTCTCTGATTGCTGTGGATAACACTTCCAAAACTATGTTGAATAATGGTGGTGAGAGTGGGCAACCTTGTCCTGTTCCTGATCTTCAAGGAAATGGTTTCAATTTTTCACCATTGAGAACAATGTTGGCTGTCGGTTTGTCATATATGGCCTCTATTGTGTTAAGGTAGGTTCCCTCTATGCCTACTTTCTGGAGAGTTTTTAATCATAAATGGCTGTTGAATTATGTTGAAAGATTTTTCTGCATCTATTGAGATTAGCATATGGTTTTTACCCTTCAGTTTGTTAATATGGTGTATCACATTGATTTGTGTATATTGAAGAATCCTTGCATCCCTGGGATAAACCCCACTTGATCATGGCATATGATCCTTTGAATGTGCTGTTGGATTCTGTTTGCTAGTATTTTGTTGAGGATTTTTGCATGTGTTCCTCAGTGATATTAGCCTTTAGTTTTCTTTTGTGACATCTTTGTCTGGCTTTGGTATAAGGGTGATGGTGGCATCATAGAATGAGGTTGGGAGTGTTCCTCCCTCTGCTATATTTTGGAAGAGTTTGAGAAGGATAGGTGTAAGCTCCTCCCTAAATGTTTGCTGGAGTTCACCTATGAAGCCATCTGTTCCTGGGCCCTTGTTTGTTAGAAGATTTTTAATCACAGTTTCAATTTCAGTGCTTGTGATTGGTCTGTTAATATTTCTATTTCTTCCTGGTTCAGTCTCGAAAGACTGTGTTTTTCTAAGAATTTGTCCATTTCTTCCAGGTTGTCCACTTTATTGACATATAGTTGCTTGTAGTAATCTCTCATGATCCTTTATATTTCTGCAGTGTCAGTTGTTACTTCTTTTTCATTTTTAATTCTATTGATTTGAGTCTTCTCCCTTTTTTTCTTGATGAGTCTCATTGGTGGTTTATCAGTTTTGTTTATCTTCTCTAAGAACCAGCTTTTAGTTTTATTGATCTTCGGTGTTGTTTCCTTCATTTCTTTTTCATTTATTTCTGATCTGATCTTTATGATTTCTTTCCTTCTGCTACTTTGGGTTTTTTGTTGTTGTTGTTGTGTTCTTCTCTAATTGCTTTAGGTGTAAGATTAGGTTGTTTATTTGAGATGTTTCTGTTTCTTGAGGTAGGATTGTATTGCTATAAACTTCCCTCTTAGAATGGCTTTTGCTGCATCCCATAGGTTTTGGGTCATCATGTTTTCATTGTCGTTTGTTTCTAGGTATTTTTTGATTTCCTCTTTGATTTCTTCAGTGATCTCTTGGTTATTAAGTAGTGTATTGTTTAGCCTCCACGTGTTTGTATTTTTTACAGATTTTTTCCTGTAATTGATATCTAGTATCATAGCATTGTGGTCGGAAAAGATACTTGATACATTTTCAATTTTCTTAAGTTTGCCAAGGCTTGATTTGTGACCCAAGATATGGTCTATCCTGGAGAATGTTCCATGAGCATTTGTGAAGACAATGTATTCTGTTGTTTTTGGATGGAATGTCCTATAAATATCAATTACGTCCACCTTGTTCAATGTATCATTTAAAGCTTGTGTTTCCTTATTTATTTGCATTTTGGATGATCTGTCCATTGGTGAAAGTGGGGTGTTAAAGTCCCCTACTATGATTGTGTTACTGTCAATTTCCCCTTTTATGGCTGTTAGCACTTGCCTTATGTATTGAGGTGCTCCTATGTTGGGTGCATAAATATTTACAATTGTTATATCTTCTTCTTGGATTGATCCCTTTATCATTATGTAGTGTCCTTCTTTGTCTCTTGTAATAGTCTTTATTTTAAAGTCTATTTTGTCTGATATGAGAATTGCTACTCCAGCTTTCTTTTGATTTCCATTTGCATGGAATATCTTTTTCCATCCCCTCACTTTCAGTCTGTATGTGTCCCTAGGTCTGAAGTTGGTCTCTTGTAGACAGCATATACACAGGTCTTGTTTTTGTATCTATTCAGCCAGTCTATGTCTTTTGGTTGGAGCATTTAATCCATTTACATTTAAGGTAATTATCAATATGTATGTTCCTGTTACCATGTTCTTAATATTTTGGGTTTGTTTTTGTAGGTCTTTTCCTTCGCTTTTGTCTCCTGCCTAGAGAAGTTCCTTTGGCATTTGTTGTAAAGCTGTGGTTTCGTGGTGTTAAATTCTCTTAACTTTTGCTTGTCTGTAAAGGTTTTAATTTTCCATCAAATTTGAATGAGATCCTTGCTGGGTAGAGTAATCGTTCATCACTTTAAATATGTCCTGCCACTCCCTTCTGGCTTGCAGAGATTTGCTGAAAGATCAGCTGTTAACCTTATGGGGATTCCCTTGTGTGTTATCTGTTGCTTTTCCCTCACTGCTTTTAATATTTTTTCTTTGTATTTAATTTTTGATAGTTTGATTAATATGTGTCTTGGCGTGTTTCTCCTTGGATTTTTCCTGTATGGGATCTCTGTTCTTCCTAGACTTGATTGACTATTTCCTTTCCCATGTTATGGAAGTTTTCATGTATAATCTCTTCAAATATTTTCTCAGACCCTTTTTTTTTTTCTCTTCTTCTTCTGGGACCCCTAATTCGAATGTTGGTGCATTTAATGTCGCCCAGAGGTCTCTGAGACTGTCCTCAATTCTTTTCATTCTTTTTTCTTTATTCTGCTCTGCCATAGTTGTTTCCCCTATTTTATCTTCCAGGTCACTTATCTGTTCTTCTGCCTCAGTTATTCTGCTATTGATTCCTTCTAGAGAATTTTTAATTTCATTTATTGTGTTGTTCATCATGTTTATTTGCTCTTTAGTTCTTCTAAGTCCTTGTTAAACATTTCTTGTATTTTCTCCATTCTATTTCCAAGATTTTGGATCATCTTTACTGTCATTATTCTGAATTCTTTTTCAGGTAGACTGCCTATTTCCTCTTCATTTGTTTGGTCTGGTGGCTTTTTACCTTGCTCCTCCATCTGCTGTGTGTTTCTCTGTCTTCTCATTTTGCTTAACTTACTGTGTTTGGGGTCTCCTTTTTGCAGGCTGCAGGTCCATAGTTCCCATTGTTTTTGGTATCTGTCTCCAGTGGGTGAGGTTGGTTCAGTGGGTTGTGTAGGCTTCCTGGTGGGGGGGACTGGTGCTTGTGTTCTGGTGGGTGGGGCTGCATCTTTTCTTTCTGGTGGGCAGGGCCACGTCCAATGGTGTATTTTGGGGTGTCTGTGAACTTAGTATGATTTTGGCAGCCTCTCTGTTAATGGGTGAGGTTGTGTTCCTGTCTTGCTAGGTGGTTGGCATGGGGTGTCCAGCATTGGAGCTTGCTGGCTGTTGGGTGAAGCTGGGTCTTAGCATTGAGATGGAGATCTCTGGGAGAGCTCTTGCTGATTGATATTACTTGGGGCTGGGAGGTCTCTGGTTGTCCAATGTCCTGAACTAGGCTCTCCCACTTCAGAGGTTCAGGCCTGACACCAAGCCAGAGCACCAAGACCCTGTCAGCCACACGGCTGCCACAGAAGAAAATTTTCTCTCAAGATCCAACTCTCTTTGACAAATTTGTCATTTCTCTAGATGAATTCATTTGTGAACTCCTGATGTCCTAGTGTTACTGAACCAGCTTGGTTTTGCCTGATGGGCAGCAACCAAAACGCTGAGACACTGAGGTTTGCAGCACACAGAGGGCTTATTCACAAGGCAGCCAAGTGACAGGAGTGCCAGTCTCAGATTTGCCTCCCTGAAGATAAGGGGCTCAATGTTTTTTGGGAATAAAGAATAAAAAAGCACAGTGGTCTGAGGTGTGGTGGTCATGAGGCATGCAGGGATTGGAAAAAGGTGCAGAATAAACCTGATTTCTTATATTGCAGTGGGTACCCATCCCAACTGAACAATTTAAGGTTTCCAAACTGAAGGTATTCCAAACCGTTATATTCTACAACTCTTCAGAATCAAGGCAAACTCCTCAGTTTTATCCTATATTCCGTACCATGGATTACCACTATATGAAGTACTGAAACTGAACAGGACCCTATGGGGCTTCTGGGCACAGAAGCCTTTCCGTGTCACCTGTTTCTTGTTTGTAGGGAATAGACTCCAGCCTCCATGACCTTCCCTGAGTTCTAAAGGGTAGATTCAAAAAGTTGCTAAGCAGGGAAAGGAGGGGGTGCAGAGACAAGGGAGGAGCAGCCAAGAAACTATAGTGCAGACTTGGGGGAGTGTCCTGGTTCCACCTCAAGGGATACACATAACAATATCTTTGAGCTCTTTATAGAACTAAAACCCCCAACAAATGGAAGATGTTAGCATTCTTCATTCCAGAGAAGACCACCTGACACCAAATTAAGGAACCAGAAAAGCTCATCAGGAGACTACCTGAGACCAGATTAAAGGAGTGCAGGCACTGCACACACCCTAATATTATCAGCAACCTCACCCTTGAAACTCCTCACCAAATCCTCCCGGGTTGGGCCTTGCAAAGCAATAAAGCTATTCTTTTCTGCTTCACCCAAAACTCTGTCTCTGAGATTTGATTCAGCATTGGTGTCAAGTTTTCGGCATCATTACTATGAGTGAAACAATTGTGGAGGATCTTGGTGTGCCAAGAGAGTTGAGCAGAAATTCCTGATAGCAGAGATACATGTAGAAACACAGCAGAAGTGCTGCCACTGCATTTCTCCTCCACTCCATCCAGAGGCATTGGAGGAGTACATGAAGGACAGTAATAAGAATTCCATCACATTAAGCAAGTATGGTTGAAAATATGGCTGGGAGTGAGAGGATGACCTTGAACCATATGTAAGAGGGATGGATAAGAAATGCTAGTCCTATAGATTAGGCTTTCCAATAGGGGGGTCTTGTGTAAAATTTCTCCTGCCCTGGGCTGTGGACTAAGTTCCTGTGATAGAATAAGATGATGGGCCAGGATAGTCAGGAATCACAGGGGCTTTCTTATGCTTCCAGCCAAGTCAAGGTTTATGGCAGCAGCCTGCTTGCCTACAATTTGGTTGTATCTCTGTCCTTCCCTGAAGCAGTATCTAGGTAAGGAATCACAGCTAAGTGCAAAAAGAAAAGAAATGTGCCTCAGGCAAGAGGAACTATTATCTCCCTAGAAATGTTTATAAAATAGCATATCTGGGGTCATCTGATAAAAAAGATAGAGGTCTCATGGGAACAATTATAAACTTTCAGAGAAGGATGTCGATTCTTGGAGATGAACCAAAGAAGAAAAGCAAACACGATCTCAGCACTGAGGAAGTGTATGGAAAGACATAAGAACAGCTGATGGAGGAAAGCTCCTGCCAAAAGCTCCCTTTCCAGAGACGTAGGGTGCTCTCTGTGCAGGCCAAGATCTGACTTGAGGGAATGAAGAGGCACTTGCAACACATGGGATTTTTCAGAAATATGCTAGGAAGCTATGTTCGTTCCCTCAGATGCTGTGGTAAAAATCAAGGTTTCTCAAACCAGGTTTCTCAAACCAGTCCTATGGAGGACTCCTAGAGATTAAGGAATCAGAAGCATCTGCTTCAAAACACATTTGGCAGTAGTCATCTGAAATTGTAGTTTGTAGATGAGTGGTAATTGATAGAGAGAGCCCAGGGCTACCATTTGGAGGGAACACCCTGAGAACCACAATAATATTGATCATTACTCCTTACAATTAATATCCTCACTTTTTTCTGCTTCCTCTTATAATCAAGGTAAATTATGACTAGGTGAAAAATGAAGCTAGATCTTGGACTTGAAACCCAAATTTAGACAAATTCATAAATGAATTAGAATTATTTAAAGCCAATAAAATTTGGGGAGTGAGTGCTTTTTCTGTCTGACTTATTTCACTTAGCATAATCAGGTTCCATCCATGTTGCTGCAAATGGCAGGATTTCCTCCTTTTTTAAGGCTGAATAATATTCCATTGTGTACCTGAGGTTATATCATCATTATTTTTTATTCTAATAAGCTATGCAGCTTATATTCTGAAAACTATTTTAAAAATAGGATTCCTCTAGAATTTTTATCATTTGAAGTCTAACAATTAAGTCCTTAATCCATTTCGAGTTAATATTTGTGAGTGGTGTAAGATAGTCCAATTCACATTCTTTTGCATGTGAATATCCAGTTTTCCCAGCACCATTTATTGAAGACACTATTGTTTCTCTATTGAGTAATCTTGACTGCCTTGTCAAAGATTAGTTGACTGTGTATGCATTGGTTAATATTTGAGTTCTCTGCTGTGTTCCATTGATCTGTATCTGTTTTTAAGCCAGTACCACACTGTTTTTATTACTGTAGCCTTGCAACATAGTTTGAAATAAGGAAGTGTGACACCTCCAGCTTTGTTCTTTCTCAGGATTGCTTTGGTTATTCAGGATCTTTTGTGATTACACACAAATTTTAGCATCTTTTTTTTTTTCTATTTTTGTGAAAAAAGCCATTGGAATATTGATAGAGATTGCATTGAATCTGCAGATAACTTTGGGTATTATAGGTTTTTTTACTATATGATTTTTATATTGAAATATAGTTGACTTATAATATTATATTAGTTTCAGGTGTACAACATAGTTAACTCAATATTTTTATAGGTTATACTTCATACAAAGTTATAAAATATTGACTATGTAACAATTGGCCAATCTTAAGCCTCCTTTGCTAAGGTTCCTGTTCATATCTTTTGCCCACTGTTTTTTACATTGTCTTCTAATTAAGTTGGAAGACTTTTTGGTATATACTAGATCCAAGTTCTTCTTCAGATATATTTATTGTAAATATTTTCACTCAATCTATGGCTTGCCTTTTTATTTTCTTGATAGAGTAATTTGAATAAAAGTTTTTTTTTATTTTGATCAAATCCAATTTATCACTTTTCTCTTTTCTATTTAATGCCTTTTATAGCCTTAGAAATTTTTGCCTACATACTCCAAGTCACCAAGATTTTCTCCGATGTTTTTCTCCAGAAGTGTTATCATTTTATATTTTTCAGTTAGATCTATAATACCTTTGAGTTAATTTTTGTGTATGGTTTGAGATAGGAGTCAGCATTTGGTTTGGTTTTGTTGTTTTTTTCCCCAATATGGACAGTTGTTCTAAAAGTTTTTTTATATATACCCAGTGGTTCTAGAACATTTGCTGAAATGACAAACTCTCCTCCCGCCAACGAATTACCTTGGCATCTTTATCAAAAATCAATTGAAAATGTATGTGTCCATCTATTTCCACACCTCTTACTTTGCCCGCTATAGTGGAAGCATGGAGTCCTAACCACTGGACGGCCAGGGAATTCCCTCCTCCTATTAATTTTTGAATATTAAACAAATCGTGCATTCCTGAAATAAACCACACTTGCTCATGGCATATAAGCATATTTGTATGTTGCTGGAATTAGTTTGATAAAATTCTATTGAGGATTTTTGTGTCTATGTTCATAAGGTACATTGATCTGTGATTTTCTTCTCCTATAATGTCTCTGTTAGGTTTTGATATTAGGATTATTCTGGTCTCACAAAAAAAGTTATAAAGTGTTCCCTCCTCCTCTAGTTTCTGAGAGAGTATCTGAAGGGCCAGTATTATTTATTATTTCTTACTTAAAGTTTTATAGAATTCACCAGTGAACTTATCTGCGTCTGGAGTTTTCATAGTGGGAAGGTTTTCAATTGTGAATTTAATTATTTTGTATATATACAGCTATTCAGATTTTTATTAATTCTTGTGCCAGTTTTGGTCACTGGTATCTTTCAAATAATTTTTCCATTTCATTTAAATTGTCAAATTTATTGGCATAAGTTTGTTCATAATACTACCTTTTTATTCCATTAATATTTTAAGGGTGGGCTTCCCTGGTGGTGCAGTGGTTAAGAATCCTCCTGCCAATGCAGGGGACATGTGTTCGAGCACTGGTCCGGGAAGATCCCACATGTCGCGGAGCAACTAAGCCTGTGCGCCACAACTACTGAGCCTGCGCTCTAGAGCCCATGAGCCACAACTACTGAGCCCATGTGGCACAGTGCCACAACTACTGAGCCTGCACTCTAGACCCCATGCTCCGCAACAAGAGAAGCCACCACAATGAGAAGCCTGCACATCGCAATGAAGAGTAGCCCCCCGCTCTGAGAAAGCCCGTGCACAGCAACAAAGACCCAAATGCAGCCAAAAATAAATAAATAAATTTAAAATATATATATATATATTTTTTAAGGGTCTGCAGTGATTCCTCTTCTTTCATATTAATAATTTGTGCTTAATCTGTTTTTAATCATCTAGCTGAATATTTATCAACTTTATTGATTTGTCAAAGATCTAATTTTTGCTTTGTTGATTTTTCTCTATTATTGGTTCCTTTTGTATTTCATTGATTTCCATTATTTCATTTTGTATTGCAGTATTTCCTTTGTTCTATTTCTTTGAGTTTACCTTGCTCTCCTTTAGCTTCTCAAGGTGTAAGCTTAGATTAAAATTTAAAAATTTTCTTTTCCTATATAACCATTTAAAGATATAAAGTTCCTTCTAAGCACTGCTTTTGCTGCATCATTTTGATATATTCTAATTTCCCTTGTGATGTCTTCCTTTACAGTCCAGTTATTTAACTATATGTTGCTGTAGTTAATAATACTGTACTGAATACTTGAAAGTTGCTAAGAGAGTAGATATTAAAACTTCTCAAGACACACAAAAAATTTTTGTAATTATGTGTGGTGATGAATATTAACTAGACTTACCATGGTGATCATTTTGCAATATATACAAATATCAAATTATTATGTTGTACACCTGAAACTAATATAATGCTACATGTCAATTATATCTCAATTTTTAAAAGTATGTTGCTTAAATTCTAAATATTTAGAGATGTTCCTAGATATTTTAATGCTATTGATTTTTTTTTTTTTTTAATTCAAGACCCATTTATTCTCTAGTTCTGCCCACATGGAGACACCCTCCTTGAAAAGGGGTTGAATCCTTCCATTCACTTTAACACCTTGTGCTGAAAACACATGTTCCGAGGTTTCAACTATGAGATCCACATTCTTAAAGCACTAATTCTTAAATCTCATGTAGATTTCTCCCCTTGGATGGGGGTAGATGACCCAAACACAACAAAGAACAGCTCAGGACTGTGGGCTCTGCTCGCCCAGAGACCTTACAGTGCCCCTGGCCAGCTGGCTGGAGCCAGGATTAGGGCCCTGAGATGAGGGGCACCTGCTGGGCTGCTACCACCGCCCCCACCCCCAACTCCTGTCCTCTTCACTAGGCTGGCTGTCACCTTTAGTTTCCCTGGAGTTTGGGGATTCCAGACGGTCTCTGCTCACACTTCTGTGTCACGCCTGCTGCCTCAGCACTGCTGATCCCCACCAAGGGGGAAAAGCACACAGAACTGCTTTTCAGCACACCAACGTTCCACACAAAAGTTATTTGATAAGCCTGCAGGTTCTTTTTCATCAGAGGACATTCCCAAGGGCATGACTTCCCCCAGCTCCCCACTGCCCTTGCCAGCAGACTGGACTTGCGTGGCCGCAGTGCTGAGTCGGGCACACCCCCCCTGGCTCCACTCCGGCGCACTCTCCTGGAGGACTGAGGACGGTGCCCTGGCCTCATCAGCAGGATCTGTCCTGAAGCCAGTCCTAGAGTGACAAGAGCCACACCTGCAGGTCTATTCCACTGACCAGCCGCACAGGACCGAGCTGGGCCCATGGACCTTGGTCTGGACTGTGTCGGCTGGTCATTCTTGCCGAGGTTCACAGGCCAACAGCCAGTGTCCTTCCTTGACTGCTCATCACTGCACCAGCGGCTCACTCCTACCTGCTGCCGTCACACGCCTGGCAACCTCGTGTTCCGGGGCCAGCCAAGAACTGAGACGCCAGCAGGCCCCTAGTTCCCAGCAGGCAAACTCCCCATTAAACTACTGCTGCCTAGCCATGTTCTCGAGGCTTCAGAGCCAGGAAAGTGCGGAGAGCGTAGCAAGCCGCAGCGCCCCCAGCTCCAGACCCGCAATGCTCTGCGGAGGCGCCGGAACCTCGCCGCACCACCCCCATCCCCCCAACAAGCGACCTCTGCGCCCGCCTGTCCCGCGGACCCGGGCGCACCTCCAAGCACCGCGACCCAGGACGGAGGCGCAGGGCGCGGGGCTCGGCCGGCGGCGGGCACTGGGGCGGGCGGGGACCCCGGCTCCGACCCCAAGGCTGCGCGGACCCACCAGGCCCACCTCCGTCCCTGCCACCTGGAAGAGCAATGCTATTGATTTTTAATTTACTCTCCTGTGGGCAGAGAAAATGCCCCTTTTATATTATATATCTACTAACATAGATTTATAATGACTTTTTATGCTTTTGGTCTTTAAATTCTATACCAGATTTGAAAATGATTTACACACCTACATTACCATACTATAGGATTCTGTATTTGTCTATAAGTTTACCTTTACCAGAGAGTTATATACTTTGGTATGGCTTTGTGTTGCCGTTTATCATCCTTTTGCTTCAACTTGAAGGACCTTCTTCCGTATTTCTTGTAGGGCAGGTCTAGTGGTTATTAACTCCTTCAGTTTCTGTTTATCTGGGAGAGTCTTGATTTCTCTATTTTTGAAGGACAGTTTTGCTGGATACAGTATGCTGGTTGGCAGTTTTTTTCTTTTAGCACTTTGACTATATCATCCCACTCCCTCTATCTTGTGAGGTTTCTACTGAGAAATAGGATGATAGTATAGTAGGAGCTCCCTTTTATGTGACAAGTCACTTTTCTCTAACTGCTTTCAAGATTCTCCCTTTGTGACTTTTGGCAGTTTGGTTATGCTGTGTCTTAATGTAGGTCTCTTTAGACTGATCCTACTTGGAGTTTTTTGAGCTTCTTGAAATTGTATGTCCAATTCTCTCCACAGATTTAGGAAGTTTTCAGCCGTTATTTCTTCAGATAGGGTCTCTTCCCCTTTCTCTCCTTTTCCTCCTTCTGTGACTCCCATAGTGCATATGTTGCTCTGCATGATGGTGTCCCATAAGTCCCTTAGGCTATCTTCATGTTTCTTCTTTCTTTTTTCTTTTAGCTCCTCTGCCTTGGTAATTTCAAAACTCCTAAATTTGGTGATTCTTTCTTCTGCCTGGTAAAGTCTGCTCTTGACTCCTTCTAGTACATTTTCCAATCCAGTTATTGTATTTTTCAGTTCCAGAATTTCTGTTCGGTTCTTCTTTATAATTTTATCTCTGTGTTGGTATTCTCATTTTATTCATGCATCATTTTCCTGATTTCATGTAGTCGTCCATCTGTGTTCTCTTTTAATTCATGAACATCTTATGATAGTTGTTTTGAATTCTTTGTCTGGTCATTCACATATTGCCATTTCTTTAGGGTTGGTTTCTGGAGGTTTAATCTGTTCCTTTGAATAGGCTATGTTTTTCTGTTTCTTTGTGTGTTGTGTTATTTTCTGTTGGGACTTAAGCATTTGAAAACTCAGCTACCTCTCTCAGTCTTTGTGGTCTGGTTTCCACAGGGAGGACTTTCTCCAATCAGCCCAGCTAGAGAATGTGGAGACCTCTCAAGCCTTTTCTGGGTATGCATCCTCTTTGGGTTTGCACATGTCATCTCCTAATTAAGAGACTTACCAGTTTCTACTTAAGATCTCCTCCTTGTGTCTGTCTGCAATACTTCAGCCTCTCTGGAACTGTAGAAAGTTGCAGTACTGGAGTTCCACCTAGTGTCTATCTGTGCAGACTCTGGTGCTAGGCCAAGCCACCTTGATTGCCTCTGCTCTCTATGACCTGACATCCCATTCCTCTCAGTGCTTAGACTCAGGTAAGACAGAAACCAGTCCCTTGGCAGCACCACAAAAAGAACACTGGATATACGTTCCACTCCATTCCCTCCCAAGGAAGAAGTCAGGAGTTGGAGGTTTCTCTTACTCATGCCAAGTCATGCTGAGGAGAAGTGCTCTGGTGAATGAACGCAAGAATTTTCCTGCTGGGCTTCATGCTTGCCTGGGATGCAGAAATTTCTCCCTCTCTCTCTCCCTCTCTCTCTCTTTTTTAAACACAAAATAGCTTTTACCACTTTCAGGCCAAAAATAGAAATATTTATTTTCTGTTTACCCCTGTTTACAGTCTGCTGGCCTCAAAAGATTAGACATAACAGTTTGTACCCATTTTCAGGAATACACCTAATTGGCATAAGCTTTCAAATCTGAGGTGTTCACTTTCAGAAAACCACAAATGACTTATTCTTACAAATATCCACAATTCTTCCTCTGATATAAGAAATGAGGAATTGGGACTTCCCTGGTGGCACAGTGGTTAAGAATCTGCCTGTCAATGCAGGGAACACGGGTTCGATCCCTGGTCCGGGAAGATCCCCCATGCCGCTGAGCAACTAAGCCCATGCTCCACAACTACTGAAGCCCACGAGCCTAGAGCCCGTGCTCCACAACAAGAGAAGCCACCGGAGTGAGAAGCCTGTGCACCACAACGAAGAGTAGCCCCTGCTCACAGCAACTAGAGAAAGCCCGCACGCAGCAACGAAGACCAAACACAGCCAAAAATAAATAAACAAATAAATTGAAAAACAAAAGAAGAACTGAGGAATGGAAGATACCTTTCTTCATAACCATTTGCAGAGCAGTTTGGTGCCACTCAGGGCAGTTCTGTCTCCAGCTATGATGGAAAAACCTGCAGGCTAGTCTCATGGAATCACCAGCAGGAGAGTTGAGGAAGGATATTTTACCCACTCACCAAACCTGAGGAGTACCAGGGTTTCCCATACCATTGGGACCTGCCAAGTTTTAATGAAGTAAAGTACTGGATTACTCTGTTTACGTTGTTTCAGTTCATCATTTTATTGAAAGGCAAAGAGGGCAGCCAGTTAGTAGCTGAAGCAGAAAAAGAATCTGAACTCCCAAAATCTAACAGGAAGATCTCTATCCAGGAATCTCTTAGCTGGTTTCTGATTTTCTAACAAAAGCAACTTGTTCATATATTGTTAAATCCTTGTCTCCATGGTTGAAGGAAGGTCTGGTGTTTCCTATTCTGCCATCTTGCTGATGTCCTTTATTGCCTCATTTTTCTCTGCCTAGTGGTCACATTTCTCTGCTTCTTTGTATTTCTACTAATTGTTTTATTGGATGCTGGAACATTATGGGTGTTCTGTTATTGAGCGTCTGAATTTTGTTGTCTTCCTTTAAAGAGTTTTGGCTTTGTACTGGTAGACAGTTAGGATACTTAACGTTCAGTTTAATCTTTTAAGACTTGTTTTTAAACTTTGTGAGAGCAGGTCAAGATGAGCCCTTATTCTTGGGCTAATTTAACCCTATTCAAGTGTAGCCTTTCTGAGGTGTCTACTGAATGCTCCCAGTTTTCAATGAGATGTCTCCACTCTGGTTGATTAGACCTTAAACATCTCCCACTCTGTGTGGATTCGAGTAGTTACTCAATTTACACTCCTCATAATACGTAGCTAAAGTCTTGTGGGTATCCATATACAGGCTTCTAGAACTCTGTCTCTGCATATCTCCCTCCTCTGCTGCCCACAGATCCAAACTACCTCTGCCTCCCCAAACTCTGATCTCTGTCTCTTCAGCTCAGCGAGACAGTCCTGCCTTGCCCCTTCTTTGATCTTGGGTCTCAAAAGTGTGTGAAAACAGAAAGCCAAGGTGGTGGCATAGCTCACTTCAGTGGTTTCCCTTCTCTCAGGGGTTACTGTCCGGTGCTGTATGTTTTCCAATAGCTGTAAACAGATACTTGATATATTGTGTCCATTATGTAATTGCTTACATTAGGAGACCTAATCTGGTACCAGTTTACTCCTTAAGAGGTGGAAGCTGAAGACACTTACCCTCATTTTTAACTTTCTAAAACTTTTGCTATCCTTTAAATTCTAGTTCACATTCCACTCTATCCATTCATTTCCTTTACTCCCTTCTCTATGATTTCAATAACTATGTAGCTCTTTTGTGGCAGTTATCCCATTCCATACTGTACCATAGTTATCTACAGGAAAATTCTGTGTCTTGACCAACCAATAATGCCCTACATGTCATGGGGTTCAAAACTACATTTGTTGAATAAATGAGATACCCGAAAATATATTGTCTTCTTATCAGTAGAAATATATAAGAAGAAGATAAATGACCCACCCACTTAGTGGAAGGTTGGAATATATATGGTCTACATATATGGTCTATATATAGATTCAAAGTTTCAATGAAAAAATGGTTAGGCAAATGGTGCTGTATCTACATAATGAATATTGTATGATTATTTTAAATGAAGAAATAATACAAAATGCTGGCACTTCCCTGGTGGCACAGCGGTTGGAAATCTACCTGTCAATGCAGGGGACACGGGTTCGAGCCCTGGTCTGGGAAGATCCCACATGCCACGGAGCAACTGAGCCCATGCGCCACAACTACTGAGCCTGTGCTCTAGAGCCCACAAGCCACAACTACTGAGCCCGCGTGCCACAACTATTGAAGCCCATGTGCCTAGAGCTCATGCTCCACAACAAGAGAAGTCACCACAATGAGAAGCCCGCACACCGCAACGAAGAGTAGCCCCCACTTGCCACGACTAGGGAAAGCCCACGCACAGCAACGAAGACCCAACGCAGCCAAAAATAAATAAATAATAAATAAATTTATTTTTTAAAGAACTTTAAAATTTTTTAAAAATAATATAAAATGCTTACAATAAAATGTTAGGTGAAATATTAGGATTAAAATTTTATGTATGATGATAATTACAACTATATAAAAATGCATATAAAAAAACTGGAAGGAAAAAAATTTTTGGTGATGGAGTTATTTTAATGTATATGTGCTGTTCACATGTTTTTATTGCCATGATCCAAAATTAGTCTTGAAAGACAGTTGGCCTGGCTATCTAGCTACCTTCATGAAGGATGACATAGGATGATCAGTAATTCCAAAAGCCAAACTTTATTTTTATTAAATATCCTCCAACATCTTACTGGATCAAACTAACAGTCTTATTGAGAATATTAGTTCATGTAGTTGCAACAAGTTTATCCTGATGAGTTCACCGAGAAGTTTTACTGTCCTAGTGAGGTATTGTAAGAGTGCTTTATTGAGACTTTGTTTGTTAATGACTGAGACCATTGTTTGATAACATCCACTTTATTTATTTTTTCCAGGATGAAATTTTGACAATCAATAGGAGCCAAGTTAGGGTACATTTCATGTATGTCTGTAGATCTGTGTGTCTGTTCCACAATACTTTGGAGGTAGCAAGCATCTGAAGATAGTCTTTATGGACCAACTTAATCATATTTCCAGGCCAACCCATCACAGTTTTCTTCTTTTTTTTTTTTTTAAATTTAAGTATTTATTTTTGGCTGCATTGGGTCTTCGTTGTTGTGCGCAGGCTTTCTCTAGTTGCGGTGAGCGGGGGCCACTCTTCATTGCGGTGCGCAGGCTTCTCATTGTGGTGGCCTCTCCCGTTGTGGGGCACGGGCTCTAGGTACGTGGGCCTCAGTAGCTGTGGCTCGTGGGCTCTGTAGTTGTGGCTCGCGGGCTCTAGAGCGCAGGCTCAGCAGTTGTGGTGCACGGGCCCAGCCACTTCACGGCACGTGGGAACCTCCCGGACCAGGGCTCGAACCCGTGTCTCCTGCATTGGCAGGCGGATTCTCAACCACTGCGCCACCAGGGAAGTCCCCTCTTCTTTTTCTTAATATCTTCTATTTACCCTTCTCTATTATCCAAAGGCAATACTGTGGAATGTCAGCTTTGAATTTTGGCTTCACCAGTTACTGATTGTATGATCCTGGACAACGTACTCAATCTCTCTATCCTATACTTACCTGATATATGTAAATTGTAGATAATGATAATAACTACCTTCCTCAATTCTTGTGAGGCTTCAATGAGATAATTTTGTAAAACTCTTATCAGAGTGCCTCACACATAAGAGATATTCACTAAATGATCTCTTTTAGTATCGTTATTTTGTTTTCTGGTCTTAACACATCCTCCTCTTTATATTCTCTCCATTCATTCTTGATGCTTATATCAGTTAGTTGATATGAAGGACACAAGAAGCTAGTCCTATGAAGATGAATTTTTTCCCAGGCAGGATTTCTGCATTCAGGAAAGCCAGCTCTGGATGAAAGAGGTTTCTGATGAGGGTAATATGTATCCATCATCAAGACGCGGGTAACTGAAAGCAGTTCAGATAACTCCGCTAACCAAATTTTGTTTTGTTCACTGCCTTATACCTAGAGTCTAGAACAGTGTCTGACAGGTCATAAATACTTGGTAAGTACAATATTTCTTGAATTAATTAATGTATGGCACGGTTTTATACAAAAACTAATCTAATACCTAGGAAACAGCATGTAGACCCTTCATTTCCACTTTAAACTCACAGATAACACTTCAGGGGAAAAAAAGCTGAAATTAAACTTTTAAACACAAGTTGGATATTTTTATTACTATTATCATAAATTCTACATTAATAAACACTGGACTTCCTTTCTACCTGGAAAAGTCTCTTATTCTGTTTCTCAGCTGGCATCTCTCTCAGGCTCTTTACAGCAACCCAAGACTGAGGCAGCCATATTTTACTCTCAGCTACTCTCTCAAAAACAATATTATAGTTACTTCCTTGCAGGTCACCTTTTCATCATCCAAGTCTTTCCACTCTGCCTTTCAGCTGTCAAAGTAAGACACTTGTCCATTCTCCTCCAGGAGGAGCCATTCTAGTCTGTTACTAGGAAAAATCCAACCTCTGCTGTGGCGCTGTGCTGTCTTCCTTCTGGCCTAGGTCCCCTCTCTGCTTTCATATGGAAGGAACTCAGTGCTGTATTCCTGCAGCAAGGTTTCTTCTTTATATCTGTCATTTAACTGCATTTTACTATCTTCCTGGACTCTCTTTAAGAGGACTGACCTGGTTTATGTAAATCTGTGATGTTAAAAACTATCAAACTAAGCAGAAAAAATTATCTACAGAATTATATGGCTGTCAACTCAATGCTTTGTGACCACCTAGAGGGGTGGGATAGGGAGGGTGGGAGAGAGGCTCAAGAGGGAGGGGAGATAGGGATATACGTATACGTATAGCTGCTTCACTTTGTTGTACAGCAGAAACTAACACAACACTGTAAAGCAATTATACTCCAATAAAGATATATTTTTAAATAAAGAATTATATGGCTGTTTTCTCCTGCCTCCTCCCTGTTTAGAGATCAAAGCAGGGCCCAGGTCCTGACCCATGCCAGAATAGGAGGACTGCTAATCTAGCCCTTAGAGGTCATACTCTAGATAATCCGTCCCAATGATGCAAGAACAAATGATAGCATACACGCATTTCACATTGGGGTTCATTCTGAGTATCAGATATTTATCAAATAAGTTAATATTTGCTTTATGAATTATAAAGTATTAAATATTGGTTTTAATCATGGATATTCTTATGTCTTTCCAGTTTTTCCCTATCTCATAAGGAAGAGGTCATTAGATTTGAGTGAAACATATGGATGTGGTCCCTGATGAATGAACCAAAACATTTCCCTGGAACAAAAACATACATGCAGCTGATCTGGTTGACTCCAAGATATGTCTCCTCCTTGGGGAGGCTCTTCTTCAACCCCCAGAAGGGAAGGAGGCTGTCTTGCTCTAGAAAAGGCAGTAGTGTCCATAGCAGCATATATAGAATAAGGTCAACAGTCTTCCATGAGTACCTTGGAGTGGGGAGAAGCCAATAACATGGAGCCTTCACAGGAGAGAAGCAGGAAGTCCACAGACCTGTAAGCTGGCAGAAGAATTTAGTCCAGGGGTAAGACAACCAGGAGAGAAGGCATTGACTCCAAGCCCAAAGCAGGTTATGTCCCCTCTCTACTGAACCTGAGTATCTAGAATTTATCTGGACCCAAACTACTCTCTGCCTCCAGAGAGGACCATCTCTGACACAGCCTAAAGAAATTCGGAAGCATGCCATATTTCTTTAATGTCTTGTGTTTGTTCCAACTACTTCCAATGAATGGGGCCCATATTTGCCAACAAACTTCTGGAGGCTCTAGGAAGAAACTTCATTGTCCCCACTCTTACCCTCTCTTAAAGTGAGCCTTACCTTATTTTCATACCCCAAAAATCATACTGTAAATAACAATTGTTAGCCCCATAAGAATCCCCTCTGTGAAACCAGCACAGGTAGGTGGGTATGAGGTTTCTACCACCACCACCCCCATGGTCTTTGTTCTGCCCTCTGAGCTTCTATGGGATAACTATAATCCCTCTTCTTCATAAAAGTCCCTCCAATATTGAAAACAGCTATCATAGTCTGCCATTAGTTTAGTCTTTTCCAGGTTAAACATCTCCACACTCTTCATATGTTCCTCCTACTTTATACCTACTAAGTCCTAATTCATGATGGTCAAAAAAAAAATCTCAAATCATTTTCACAGAAGTGGCTACCAAGTCAGGTCTTATCCTTCCTGTAATTTTTCAACTGATTGTTAAAACCTATCTGCAGATTTTCTATGTGCCCTTGTTAAATTTCATCTTGTCTTTAGCATTCCAAAAGACAACATTCTTTTGAATTATAATTCTATCACCTATAATATTGGTTACCCTTCTTTGATTCATATCATCTGAAGTTTGATGAGCCATGCATATTTGCTATGTCTAGATAGGTGAATAAGACAAGATCTACAAAACTTTCTCCTTTTCACTAGACATCTTTCTCAGACTTTCAGAGGGTCATTAATGAATACTTTTGCTATATAGTAAACAAGCTAAGAGTATTCTCTTTAAGCTCGCAGTCATCATGTTTTCTGTGAAGCTTTACTGAAATTAATATGCCCTTTTCCTACCCCTTTCTCCTGATCTACTAAATTATTTTTTGATCTACTAAATTATTAATACTATCAATAAAAGACATTATGTGAGGTTTCACACTGTAATTCGCATTATATAGTTCCTAATGATATCTCCTTATGAGAATTCCAAATGTTCTGTAAAACATCTATTTAAGAATTTTAACAGGGACCAAGGTCAAATTCACTGATTAGCAAGAACGATAGTAACTTTTTGATCATAAGCATCGATTCAGAGTCCAGATTTGAAACGTTTTGGGTCAGCTGACTGGTTTGTTGGTTTGGTTAATTTTACTGGCTTCTTCCCTTGCTCCATCTCTCTGCTAAATCCGGAGTCCTATTCCACTCTCATTTCAAGTCTCTCCCTAGTTCTTTAAGAAGTCACTAGTACATAGAAGACAAAATATGTTCAGAAACATATGAAAGTACTCTATTTGCTCTATGTCTGTACCGCCCATGTGACCAATGTGTGTCTGCATGGTGTAAGCTCAAGACCAGAAGAACAGGTAGGACCAGGAAAAGAATGCGAAAACCCTGTGTTCTTGCTGCCATCTGCTAATGTGGAAAGTCATCTTTCTTAACTTCAAAAATGAGAAAACTCTATATTGTGTTGGGCTTTCTGGTTTCTTCAGCTTAACACATACACACACACACACACACACACACACACACACACACACACACTCACCTCTTTGACTTCCACCTACAATCTTAATCATGGTTCCATCTGAAGCTCTGAGTAGCAATATTCCAATATTCCCTCAGTTAGGGGAGGGACCAGAGATTCCTTCTCTGTTGGTAATCATTTAAATGCCTCTTTCTCTAGCCCAAGCATTAATTTCAGATGCTGAAATTTTCCATGGCAATTTACTCTTGGAAATTTATTATAACTAATTCATTTATTTATTTTTTCATATATTCCACAAGTACTTATCAAGATCTTCCTGTGTGTTGGTATTATCTTCCTGCAATAACTGAGAGAAAACAAACCAGGGTAGAAATTTCTAAAGAATCTACAGTTAGGTGAGATAAGCTGAACATTTTGGCTTGTATAGGGAATATAAGGCAGGAGAATCAAGAAAAAGAAAGTATCCCCAGCTTCCAGCAAACTGATTAGAGACTGGGCAAAGTTTGAAAATGGCTTTACCAACAGTCACCAGGCCACTTGTCCAAGGAAAAAGAATGGCTTCCCAGGAGAGTGGGATCTAGGTTAATTCAGATCTTTCTATATGGCATCTCTCATGGAGTAGATGATATACATTTTTTGTCAGGATTTCCAAGTCTCATTTTCTTGGAAAGGGAAAATAGTCTGAGATGAGTGAATGCTTCAGGAATGTGCATGACCTAGAGCAGGACCACCTCCCAAGAAGTCCTGGGCCCTCTTCCTACCCTTCCAGAAGAGTTTACCAGGGATGCTTCTCTTGTTGATGCTCAGCGAAGATTGTCAGGTAAATAGCTGGTTGGAAGAGCCCTATACTGCTCTCTGATATGGACATTTCTATCACTCAGAAAGGATTTCAAAAAGCACTGTAGGATAGTAGTTAGGAGCTTTGGAGTCAAGCACACTTGGGTTCAAATCATGACTCCACCATAATGACCTTGAGTAATCGACTTAAACTCACTGAGTCTCAGTTTCTCTTCTATAAACAGGAGACAATAAAGCCTGTACCCAGTGCTTGCTTGATGAATAAATTAATAAGCCAAACATGGTGTGTGGTCATAATACCGTCTTGGTTAATATTACCTTCCTCTGTTCTCTTGAGGACAAATCTAGATGAGAAAGCAGCCCAGGAGTGACAGCAAGAACCAGACCACCTGGCTAATCCTAGAGGGCTTTGAGGAGCTGCAACACCTGGGCTTTCTCCCGTTCACCCTCTTTCTGGTCGTCTATGTGGTAACAGTCGGGGGCAACAACCTCGTCGTGCTGGCTGTGGCCTCCAGCCGGACTCTTCACACACCCATGTGCTTTTTCCTCTGCCACTTCTCCCCGCTGGAGATGGGCTGTACCTCAAACATCGGGCCTCAGCTGTTGCAGAGCTTCCTGGATGGGAGGGAAACCATCTCGCTGGTCACCATCTGGTCCAGTTCTACTCGTTTGCCTCACTGACTGCAGTTGAGTGCCTGCTACTGTCTGCCACATCCCATGATACTACTTGGCCATCTGCCATGTCCTTCGCTACCCTGCCCTGATGAACAGCTGGTTGAATGGCTGCTGGAGCCTAGTTCAGTGGCCTCTCCTTCTCTGCCTTCACTCTGGCCCTGGCAGCCCCTCTGCCTCTCTGCCCTGGCAGCAGGGAGATCGACCACTACTTCTGTGAGTTTGCTCCAGTTGTAGGGCTATTCTATGGTGATGTGGGGGTCATGTGGGGAGCTGGAGCGAGCACCTCAGGTTTCCTGACACTGGCTCCCCTCCTGTGGATTGTGGCATCCTATGCCTTCATTCTAAGCGCTGTGCTGCGAATAACTTCAAGCTATGGAAAGCAGAAAGCCTTCTCCACCTGTTCCTCTCACCTCCGAGCCTGGAGATCAAGCCTGAGAGCCGCAGGTGGACGCCACTGGTGCCCTGGTGCCCTCTAGTGGCCATCTGCTCTAATGCCAACTCTCAGCCCTTCCTCCTGCCTCCCTCCCCAGCCCTAGGGGCTGCACTGGCCTTGGGCACCTGCCAGCCTGATTTCGTTCCTCCTCTCCCTCTAAGTGCAACGAAGTGCCCTACAGAGGTTTAGGATCTCTTGAAGAAAAGAAAAGGATAATCCACCATCTAAAATGGCACAAGATGTTTGCAAATCATGTATCTGATGATGGTCTGTCGCCCACCAGCCAAGTCCCCTGCTGCCCAGTGGGGTACCTGCGTGGCCCCTCCCATCCCAGGTGATAAGGGGATTTCAGGCCCCATAGCACCCAAGGGGTAGACACTGGTCATCCTCAACACCCTCAAGGAGTGAGTGCTGGATTGTTTTGAACCCAGATTACTTCCCATTTCTGCCCTCAAAGGCTGGGGGCTTCAGCATGCCTCCGGAAGAACACACAGTATTTGCAAGTCTTTGAGAACTAAGAGAATAGTCTTCACTTTTCTGAAAAGTGCATCTTATTATTTCATAACAGTGACCGTTTTCAAACTGGCTCCCAGGGGTGCCCTCCCACTCTTCTTCATTTCTCTGAAAGTGGCCATGGCGGTTTGGCTGTCCCCCATCCCCACCCCATGTGACAAGGCCAGTGGGGCCAGCTCCTGGTGGTCCTTACCTTCGTTGGAGATTTACCCAGACTCTCAGCCTTAGATTGAACGTGACGCCCCTGCTGTTCCCTGTCACCACTTCTCATCTCCTTCGCCTGTCTCTTTTCCTCCAGCTTTTCAGTTTCAGAGTTAGCTGACTGTCACCACTCACAGTCCCCACAGAGTCCAGAGATTTCTCCTCGAAGGAAAGGTTCTGGAGAAATCAGAGGCATAAAGAGTGCAGCCAATTCTTGCCTTGTGCCGATGCCCAAGAGGGTGAAGAGAGTGAGTGTTTTCTCGTTAGAATTTTTAAATCCTCCAAGTAATAGATCATTTGGGAGCATCCTGTGTCTTCCTGCTCGTTCTAATAATATGTTGTTCCTAAATTTTAATGAGGGAAATTCTTTATCTCATAAATATGCCAACTGGGAGATCCATTTAAAAAATGGTATTGAGGTAACTCCAAGGGTTTACAAAGAATGAGGACGCAGCATCCTGTGTTCAGACACTGGCTGAGAGCTTCCCGCCTGGAGCCTGGGGCCCATCGGAGGGCAGGACAGACAAGACCCGCCTCCCACGGGTGGGCGTCCTCAGGAGCATCCCGGACGTGGGCCCACCTCATTGCAAACTCCTCATTCGGCCAGTGGCAGGCAGCTGGCTCGAGATGTGGACAAAAGAAAAGTGCCCAGCAGCCTGGGATCACCACAGGGCATGGCCTCAGGAGCCTGGTCCAACCCATCAGCACCTCTAGGGAGCAACACACCTTGGCAGGAGCTCTTCTGGTCTGGGATGTGGCAGGAAAGGGAGAGGGAGATGTGCTGGAGAGGGTGGCAGAAGGCCTGAGAGTTGGCGTTCTAGCGGATGGCCACTAGAGGGCACCAGAGCACCGGCGGAGCCCACCTGAGGCTCTGGGGCCCGATTTCCAGCCTCGGAGATGGGGTTGGCAGACCCCAAAGAGGTGCCCAGAGGAGAGGGGTTGATTACCGGACGCCTCTGACTCTCCAACCCACATTGCTTCGCCTCACAGAGGGGACAGAAGTCTGCCTTCATCATCTGATGGGGGCACTTCCAGCCTGGTCGAGTGGCCCAGTGGCCAGACAGCCTCTGACTGCCTTTTGTTTCTCCAGAGGCAGTACTCTGGACCCAGAAATACCTGGCTTGACTCGTGCTTGCAGTTTTCAAGCATGTGGAAAACAGGGATGGTGGACGTGAACTTGGAACATGTAAAAGTGGTGGTATTTTGGTGGGCAGGCTGTGTTCTTCCCTGTGCCCTCTTTCTGGAGCGTTCTCCCCAAACTTCCTTCTTCCCTTTCCAGCTGAGCCTCTTCCTTTTGTCCCCACACCCCTGCTGGATGGAACAGACACATGCACCCCAATGTTCCTAGCAGCATGAGTTACAATAGCCAAGACATGGAAGCAACCTAAATGTCCATCAACAGAGGAATGGATAAAGATGTGGTATTTTTATATATAATGGAGTCTTAGTCATAAAAAAGAATGAAATAATGCCATATGCAGCAACATGGATGGACCTAGAGATTATCATACTAAGTGAAGTAAGCCAAAGACAAATATCATATGATATCGCTTATATGTGGAATCTAAAAAAAATGATACAAATGAACTTATTTACAAAACAGAAACAGATTCACAGACATAGAAAACAAACTTATTGTTACCAAAAGGGAAAGGGGGGTGAGGGAGGGATAAATTAGGAGGTTGGGATTAACATACACACTGCTATATATAAGCAAGATAACCAACAAGGACCTACTGTACAGCACAGGGAACTCTACTCAATATTTTATAATAACCTATATGGGAAAAGAATCTGAAAAGGAATATATATATATCTGAATCACTTTGCTGTACACCTGAAACTAACATGATATTGTAAATCAACTATACTTCAATTATTTTTTTTATTTTTTTAAAATTTTCGGTTAGCAGGAAAAAAAAAAAATCTCTTGAGTGTCCAAACCAACATTTGCCTCAGACCAATATCTGATTCTGATTCTCTAATGAATTCTCTGCAAAAAGGAGACACAGTGAGCTTCCCTTAATGTGGGGGAAAACAGCCCCTTTAAATGGTCCTTCATACTATCTGCTGTGATTAATGAGCTGAACAGAAGTTTGAATCACCAGTCCTGTAAGCATGTGTAGCCCATATCCAGGGACAAGCATACACTGGTCCATTAACTTGGGGCCATTCGAGTTAGCCTGTCCTTCCCTTTAGCAGGGAATGGGTCACTGCCAGAGGATCTAATTAATGGGGAAGGGAATAAACTGTGAGGATGAATTCTTGAGAACTCCACAGAAAATCCCCAGGCTCAAGCTTCACCCACCATATCATGATGAATATTAGTATTCCACGTGTTATTAGCTGTTCTGTGGAAACATTTTAAGACATATTCCATATTGCATTCTAAGGAATTCAAAATGTTTATTACAGTAAAGTAAATCAACCTAGTTATTTTGACCAAATAACTTTTAAATTCTCAAATGAACATCACTGGACACTAACTTTATGAGATATAATTTGAAAAATGGAGCTCTTTGGCGTGTGATTATAGCTGAAGGGCCAGTTTTTGCTACTGAGAGCAAAGGAAGAGGTCCTATAAAGTTCAACAACAGGAAAACACTGGTGGTTTCAGAATTCAATAAAGTGGTTGCCCTGGGGGAAATACGTTCTGGAAGGGTGGTCATGGGCTCTGCTGGGACACAGTAATATTTCTTTTCTTGGTCTGGTTCCTGGTTACCTGAGTGTATTTACTTTGTGAAAAGTAATCAAGCTTTACACCTATGATTTTTACATACACCTCAATGGATATTATACTTTAACAAAATTAGACTTCAAGAAAAGAGCTGCTTTGAGGTGGAGACAGGAGTTGGAGTTACACCTGTGGGCCACCTGGCACCTACACTCTGTGGCAAAGAGGTGAGGAGCTTACAAAGGTAGTGGAGGGCACTGGCTAAAAGCACTGTGTTCAGAGCCAGATAGAACTGGATTTGAATCCCCGTTTTGTGACTCCTGGCTACGTAAGCAACAAAGAGAGCAATAGATTAGGCCAGATACAGTCAGGGTCCAGACCACGAAAGACCCTGTAAAGTCAAGATAAGGATTTTGACAGTTGTAAGTATTAGAATATGTTGAGAAATCACCGGGAGGGAGAATCATTGAGGGAGAATGAATAAAATGGATCAAGAAATTTTATCCAACCAGATTAGTACTGTTATATCTTTTTTAAAAAATCCTCAAATATATAAAAAATTTTTCCAGAGAAATAAAATTGGAGCTGTGCTTGCATTACATCAAAAGAATACCAACCATTATGTTGATTTTTGGGAACTTTGACATATGTGCTAATAAAAAAAAACTACAAGAACTTGTATAACACCCATTAAGTTCTACTTCCATAGACTTATAAGCAGGCAATTTTTGTTCTCAGAGAATAGGATAAACAATTCCACAATATTCTTACTGTAATTGTGAGGTATATAAGAATATAAACATTGATAAAACATGCTAAACCTATATCTTTTAACTATTAAAAATTATCTTGTGCTAAACTGACTTTTTTGAACTGATCATCTTTCTTAGGGGCAAGATGAACAATTTAATCAATTAGTCTTGACTACATGTTCTCTGACCTTTCAGTACAAATGCAAGAATGGATCCGGATAGTGACATTTCTTTCTTTTTACATTAATTGCTGGGTCTGTTTCTCCATATGGAAAAAAATGAAAAACACTAATTTTTGGTGTCATCACAGAGAGAAAAGAAAACCTGCTTTTACATATCCAGTGTCATCACTTCACACATTAAAACTAAGTGACAACTAACACTCCAATCTCACTTTAACAAGCAAGCATCTCGGGTATACTTTAGAACAGGATGACCCAGAGAAATTATCAGTGTGGTGTCCAAAAGAGAGTGTGGTGTCAGAGTCCAAGTGTGGCTTTGAGCACTGGCTTTGCCAGTTAGCATCTTAATGGCACTACTAACACATTCTAAACCTACCAGAACCTCGTTTTTCTTAACCATATAACATCACTAACAATATCTACCTCCTAACATTCTTTAAACAATAAAACAGATAACATGAAGTTGTCTAGCAAAGAGTTGATATTACATAAGTTTAATATTTTCTTTCTTTCCCTTGTATATGGAAAGAAAATTTAACAATATCATGGTATTATTTATTCACAACATAACTTTCAAAGTAGCTGCTCTTCTAGGTAGAGTCTTAGAAACTGGACATTAACGCCACATGATTTGAAGTAAGATGATAAATCTTATTCTTGTTTTTTAATTGATCTATAAGATGAAAGATGATATATACGTTTGCTAGGGCTGCCATAAGAAGATTCCACAGACTGGGTGCCTTAAACAACAGAAATCTATTTTCTCACAGCTCTGGAGGCTGGAGGCCCAAGATAAAGGTGCTGACAGTTTTGTTTTTTCCAAGGCCTCTCTCCTTGGCTTGCAGATGGCCATCTTACTGCTGTGCCCTCACGTGGTCCCTCCTCTGTGCACATTTCTGGTGTCTCTCTGTGTCCTAATCTCCTCTTCTTATACAGACAACAGTCATACTGGATTAGAGCCCACTCCCACAGCCTCATTTTAATTTTACCTTAATTTTACCTTAATTACCTCTGTAAGGGTTCTACCTGCAAATACAGTCACATTCTGAGGGACTGGGGTTTAAGGTTCAACAGATGAATTTGAGGGACACAAATTACATTGTTGGGGTGTGTAGGAAAAACTTCAATATTTTCAAATATTTAAATGATTTTAATCCTAAGAAGGAACAAAATGATACTTTAATAGAGACGTTTTCTCCCCTACAGTATTATTTTTTTCCCCTACGGTATTATTTAAGGTGAAAGATGATGCCTGTGGAAGATGATGTTAAACATCGCTCACTATCTGTGCCCCCGTCCTTCAAAGCATGAGCTCCTCCCTCTCCCACTGTATTTACTCTGAATATTTGGGTTAATTTTGGAATAGCATTTACAGCTGATTTAAAAAATAAATTACTTCACAGCAAATCTACTGTAGATAAAAAATACCTCCTAGTATCACATGGACATTTCAGGGATGGCCTGGCCCATGACAGCAGGTGCGCTCTCTGCTTTGGGCTGATGTTCTTTTGTATACATCTTGTCTTTTTTCTTTTCTTTCAGCTAAGGCTGGGGTTCTTAACCTGACAGCTGTGGGTGAGGGTTAAGAGAGCCCATTGCTTCCCTGAAATGTACACAGAATGGTGTGCGGACCCGTGTCATTTCCCTGTGGAGATGCTTCATGTGTTTTTGCAGATCATTGAAAGTGTTTTGCATTCTGTCCTTCAATCATTCAACTAATGATTATTATGGTAATGTTTATTACTATATGCTGGGCACAGTTCTAAATTGCTGGTAATACAGTAATGAACTACAAATACAGCAGCCCTGTTCTTACGGAGCTAACATTCTCAATCCCAAAAAGGCTAGGAAGCCCTAATCTAAAGCTTAAGGTAACTTGTTATGGCTGTTCTCCTTGTATTCCAAAAATGAATAATTACTTGATTGTCTTATGAATGGAAGTCTTCTGAGTCATCTTTTTGTTGTTGTTATCATTAAAGTAGTTATGGGAAATCATGTTTACTACTAAAATTTTATCTATCTATAAAACTACATCTACCTATGCATGCATAAATATACACTTATATATTAATTATATATATTTGTGTATATATGTGATTGTACAAAACCTTTTCTGTTTTAAATTATTTCACTACTATGCCTTTCCACCTCCTAAATAAAATGGAAATTTTATATCAGTTTAATACTCTCTTAATGTCTTAGCAATTAAACGGATTTTGCTATCAGAAAACTGGACTTTATTCTCCACGGACTTAGAAAAAAATCAATAACTTACATAGCATAGATATTCAGCAAATCTTGGTACAAAGAATAAAAGAGTTGCAGGATGGATGAAAGGGTAAATAAATGACAAGTCTACATTTAGAAATAAAGGGTTTTAAAAGCTGAACTCCTTTGTGGTTATACATACCAAGAGTATACAAACTAGTAATTCCAGGACACCACTTCATGTGAGAAACACAGCTGAAAACCATTTCCTACAGGCAGCAGGTTTTTGGCCAGGTTACTTTCAGCAATCTAAGATGCCTATAAAATGCCTATTATAGAACGAAGGAAAGAACAACTAGAACTTCCATCATATTTAACCTTGCCTATTATGTAAACAGAAGCCATAAACCCTTTGTGGTACTGGGTCACCCTCTCTCCACAGTACATTTCTTGAACCTAGGGGATATCATTTAGCTTTTTTTTAAAACAACGTTGTAATTACAGGGCTGCTTACAGAGCCACATGCAAGGGCCTTTGAAGCAGGAGCATTCAGTGGGGCAAAAATCACACTTCTAGACTTGAATAATTTTCTCTTTTCTACAAAATGAAGTATAGCATAGAATTTTTAAGGAATAAAATTGAAATGTAGCAAAAATTGTTGGAGTCATATTCAAATTAATCGAGTTTTGACTTTCCTAGGTTGTGTTAATTTGCTAGGTAGTTTTAGGTAATCAGATGATAGAGGCCAATAGGCCTATAGAGATATTACTGAAATTTTCCAGAACTCTTTTTTTTTTAATGTAATAATTGCACTAGCCCAAAGGAATAGATGACATCCAGAAATAATGAACTATTAAGTGGGCGAGTTAGCGCCAATAGGAATTTCTAAACCAAACTCTGAGCAGGCTACTCTTAAGGTAAGAAGTGTCCATTACTCGCACTCGTACAAGAGTACCATCTGCTATTGGATGGTATCACTTATCTCTCTGCAAAAAAAGCAGCCTTTAGGGATGGTAGGCCTGAGGTTCTGGACTAATTATAAGTTAGATGATCTTGCGTAGCTACATTTCCCAAGCAGTTTTATCTAAATTTCCTGCCTGACCCCTATTTTATTTTATTATCTACTCTAACTCTTGCCAAGAGCTAGAATGCACAGTTAATCCGCCCCTTGACTTGGGAGCAGATGTAGTGACTGCGCCATCCCATCTGTGGGCTAAATGACTCCTGACAACACTGGGATGTTATCCTCTAAGCAGTGATGGAGACAGAGAATCTGGAACTGGTTTGTAAAGGACAAAGGGTCCCTGAAGAGGGGAGGGTTAAATTTATTGTGCAAAGTGTCTGATACTGCATTTACATTATAGAAATCAGATTGGGGGAGGGTGTATTTGATTAATATATGGCCATTATAGAAAATAAGTTGAAAATTAGTATTGAATTTACTAAGAAAGGATTGACTGGTCTTTCTTGCAAGGCTACAAGAGCACCAAGATTAAGTGTATCTCCTGAGAGTTAAGATGATGGACCACTTAGGGAGAGGGCCTTGGTACTTTTATTAGTGACATAGGTGTGAAGGGCAAATGGCTTTGGTGACTGGAATGTAAGTCAAACCTACTACTAGGGTAGTGTTACGGAATGGTGCAGGCTGGTAGACTAGAGGGTGATTGCTTCAGATCAAAAAGCAATCACCAGGGGGACTTCCCTGGCAGTCCAGTGGTTAAGAATCCGCTTTCCAATGCAGGGAATACGGGTTCAATCCCCGGTTGGAGAATTAAGATCCCACATGCCGGGGGACAACTAAGCCCATGCACCGCAGCTACTGAGCCCTCACGCTCTAGAGTCTGCACCTCACAGCTAGAGAAAAGCCCGCGCACCGCAACGAAGAGCCTGCATGCCACAATGAAGATCCCGCATGCCACAACTAAGACCTGATGCAGCTAAATAAATAAATAAATATTTAAAAAAAAAAAAAAAAAAAAGCAATCACCGGGTAAGCAGCTGAATTTGGAAGGTCAGAGCAGAGGAATTTTCACCAAAGCCTTGTAGTAGGACACTACTACCAAATTCCACTATTAAAGAACTCAGTGAGGGCTTCCCTGGTGGCGCAGTGGTTGAGAATCTGCCTGCTAATGCAGGGGACACAGGTTCGAGCCCTGGTCTGGGAAGATCCCACATGCCGCGGAGCAACTAAGCCCGTGCGCCACAATTACTGAGCCTGCGCGTCTGGAGCCTGTGCTCCGCAACGAGAGGCTGCGATAGTGAGAGGCCCGCGCACCGCGATGAAGAGTGGCCCCCGCTTGCCACAACTAGAGAAAGCCCTCGCACAGAAATGAAGACCCAACACAGCCAAAAATAAATAAAGTGAAATTCTTTAAAAAAAAAAAAAAAAAAAAAAGAGCTCAGTGAGGTTGCTGTAGTCAGCATGGACTACGGCTTAAAGTGGGGAACTGACCTTTACTGAACTGGGTTAAACATTTCTTTGGCCAAAATTCTGTTTCCAGAAATAAAAATATACAGCTTAAAGTTAAAATGCAAGCATGTGAGAAGAGTTACAGAAAGAAAATGACATTATATTCTCTAAAAATTACATCAAATATGCAATAAAAATATTTGCGTTCTTGAGACAAAGGAAGGGAAAATAATGAAACTATTAAAGTTTGGGGCTGTGTTCACAGGTGCATTATATCTAAGATACAGCTGGGAGAGGAGGGCAGGAAAGTACAGGAAAGGGGCCCAGGATAGACACATGCATCATTAAGAAATTGGTTTAGAATAGGTTTATAACAACCACAACCAGGGAAGCAGACCCTTGAAGACAGAGGACTGGATATAAGCATTCACGTCTTTTTTTTTTTTAATTTTTATTATAGTTGCTTTACAATGTTGTGTTAGTTTCTGCTGTACAGCAAAGTGAATCAGCTATACGTATACATATATACCCTCCTTTTTGGATTTCCTTCCCATTTAGGTCACCACAGAGCATTGAGTAGAGTTTATAATGTGGCTCTCCACATACCTTGCCTGCATAGAATGTGCCGGCTAGTGCATCCTAACCCTTCAGCATTTACTCTTCTCATTGTAAATTAATATAATGGCATTTTGATTTTAGATCTCAATGTTACAGGCTCTGATTATATTTGAAATCAAACTACAGCGTGCTGATAAATCAAGTTCTACCATAAGAATCTGACTTTGAATCATAGAAAACTCATTAAGGTAACATCAGCTATCTTGAGAGACAGCCTTTGAGACATCTCCATGTGATCTGATTTCAGCTCCCAGAATTTGATGCAGCAAGCTAAGTTTCTCTTCCTTTCTGAAACTCCTATGCATAGGCAAGCATTTCATCTATACTGTACTATCCTAAGAAGTTGCTTCAGATAAAAATCTCTACTAAATCCTTTCTAATATAAGTGAAGCCCAGTTTCTTTGTTTTTCTACTTTCTCATTAAAAGTGAAATTTCCAAGGTGGTTCAACATTTTTATTTTCTCAAGGACTTCATTTTTATAGACCTTTCTCCTACATGTAAAACTCCAATTATATTTCTCCTCCTCAGGTCATTTATGCTTTCTTTTATTTCTCCGAACCATGCCTACACATATTTTCTACATTTTGCCTGAGTTGCATTGTTCCTATCTCGAGGTGTTACTCAAGACAGGATAACAGCAATTCTGAGTGGTAGTAGAAAAATTGATTAAAATTTTTTTGGTTATACATTTTCACACTATTCTTATCCCAGCTGATTTTTAAATTTATATTTGGTCTATGTTACTTTAGATATTTATCTCTCATATTTGACCAGAGCCAACCCCTCCCCACTGAATATATCTCTGTTGGTAAAATACTCTGGTTTCAGATGTATGGTATCAGGTAACATTTAGTTTTAAATTTTTCCACCTCTGTCACTTTTAATTTAAATTCACTTATAGTTATCAATTTAGTAAATAACAACCAATCAGCCTGATTATTTTCCCCACAAATGCCATTGTCAACTTTAATAGCAGACACCTATTCCATATACGTAATTTGATTCATTTGCATTTCAAATATGCTCTGTGTATTGTTACTTTCAAGAAGTCTGTGCCATAGGGACTTCCCTGGTGGCACAGTTGTTAAGAATCCGCCTGCCAATGCAGGGGACACGGATTCGAGCCCTGGTCTGCGAAGATCCCACATGCCGTGGAGCAACTAAGCCCGTGCACCACAATTACTGAGCCTGCGCTCTAGAGCCCACGAGCCACAACTACTGAAGCCCGCGCGCCTAGAGCCCATGCTCTGCAACAAGAGAAGCCACTGCTATGAGAAGCCGGCGCACCACAACGGAGAGTTGCCCCCACTTGCTTCAACTAGAGAAAGCCTGTTCTCAGCAATGAAGACCCAATGCAGCCAAAAATTCATTCATTCATTCATTCATTTTTTTAAAGAAAAGAAGTCTGTGACATATAGTATGGAAGCCTATCAGAACTAACCAGTTTCTCATTTCAGGGACAGTTTGATAGAAGAGTTCAATTTGACTAGGTTATTTTTGGAACCATGGAGGTTGTGCGTATGTTTGTGTGTGTGTGTGTGTGTGTGTTATTTATGTATTTAAAACACATATAGATACATTATTATAGAGACAGAGTCATATGCACTGGTACCTGCCCCAATGGGTGAAAAAAATAGAGAGAGAAAGACAGACAGACACTGTGGGTGCTTTGCTTAATCTGAACAATATCTATTCCAAGATTGGAAAGAAGAAGAATAAATTGCCTAGGGACAGAAGGAGGAAGAAGTCATTGCCATTGAATATATTGTAACTTCAGTATCATGTTTAGAGTATATTTTTAGATATTGGGTACTCATATCTAAAAATTATGTTAAAACATTCCAAAGCCAAATATTCATCTTAAAATCATCTACTATATTCATTCACCTTTTTGCCACCTTTTGTTAGTTTGGATAATGTATGTGTAGTGATGCCCAATTTAAAAGCTTTGTGCCAGTTTAGGAGATCTATGTGCAATGACTATTCATTCAGGAAGGACACTTTTTTTCTCTGATCTAGTTGGCATTATTTCCTTGATACTTACTATGTTAACATGAAAACCTTATAAATTACAGTAAGTCCCCTACATACAAACCTTCAAGTTGTGAACCTTCAAAGATGCGCTCATGCGTTCCATCAGCGTCAGGCATGAGTGAAATTGCAGCTTGCCCTCCGTCTCCTGTTGCTGACGGTCCTTCAGCTCTACCATCTCCCACTTCTTCTCCCTCCTCCAGTCAGTAACTCTTCTTCCCTGTTCACTCAAAGCCAGCCCCTGTATGCCAGCTGTTATACTATACTACTGTACTTTTCAAGGTACTGTACTATAAGATTAAAAATGTTTTCCTTATTTTTCTGTTTGCTTTTTATGTATGATTTGTGTGAAAAGTATTATAAACCTATATATTACAGTACAGTATTATATAGCCGATTGTGTTAGTTGGGTACCTCGGCTAACGTTGTTGGACTTAAGAACAAATTGTACTTACGAACACACTCCAGGAACGGAACTCATTCATATGTAGGGGACTTACTGTATTCTATCAGTTCTCTTTATGCAAACACATAGCTGGTTTAGAGAGCTGAAACCTCTGTCTGTCCACTGTTATGTACTAAGCTTCATTTAGTAGACTTGAGCACCTCATAATATTGGTCCCCGTGACTTTGTTGCTCTGACCACCTTATCATTTTGAAGTTTTGACATGAAACAAAATTAAAATTTTGGTTTCTAGAGACCTTTACACAGCTACCTTCTAAGAAGAAAGACTAATTGATCTTAACATTTGAGCTGACTAGATTAATATGCTTTTATGAAAATTGTGAGATACTAAATATAATCAACAGTCCGGCTGGACAGAACTGTAGATTGGGCTGTTCTAGTTATTCCCTCTGGCCTCCAAAACACAGGTCCAAACACAGGTTTTGGACATTCTGTGTTTTCAATAGGAGGGTAATAAGTGTGTGAGGCTGCATGGTGGCTGGGGGAAGAGACAGAGGGTACCAATGAGGAAAGGGAAGAAATGAACTACAAGACCAGAAGCACTAAAGGCAAATTGTTTCTCTTACCTCCAACCTAATTCTCCTGGTCCCCAAACTGGGAGTTAAACTTATTTGGAAGTTGCATTTGTTTTTTAACCACCAGAGTAAAATTCAAACAGTAAAAGTTGACTTTGGAGTTTAATAGAAAAATGGAAGAAAATAAAGAAAATAAAGCTGATGGTACCAAGCTATTTTTCTGGCTAGCAATTTTCCCTCACCGCCATCCCCTCCAGGACTGGAGAGTGACTGACTGAAATCTTTGGAATGAACTTCGACAAGGAGCACTTACTCATGAAACTGCATGCAGACAAGCTGACAGGACTCATTAATTGTGCCTAGTGCCCCAGATTTTCTATAATCCTTGGTTGACTTTTCTGGAACTGGAAACAGGGTCCAGTTTTTAAAAAATAAAAAAAAATATTTTTGAATTAAAAAAAATAAAAGGTTGTGATAAGTGACGGTCAACAGAAAAACAATTGTAGGGACTTTAACGGATTTCCATTGCCCACAGCCATGGTTCTCAGAGTGGTCTCTCGCCAGTTTGCTTTCTGGTGAGAGCTCTCTTCCTGGCTCCTCCTCTTTTTATAAGCCACCAATCCAATCAATTTAGGAACGCAGCCATATGGCATCATTTAACCTTAATTACTTCCTAAAAGCCCTATCTCAAATACAGTCACATTGGGGATTAGGACTTCAACATATGAATTTTGGGGGACACAATTCAGTCCATAGCACTTGTTACAAATGAAATACCTGGAGCCCCGCCTCAGACCTATTGAATCAGAAATTCAGGAAATGGAGCCCTGCATTTTGTGTCTTATTAATCTCTCCTGATTATTCACATGCACACTAAAGCCTGAGAAGCCTTCAAGAAAAATTCCCAACATCACATTTCGCTTCCTCCACAGTTGTTCCCATTTTTACTTTCCAACGTTATTTCTTACTGCTCTTTGCCATGAACTCTGCTTCTGCTAAACTTCTTCTCACCGTGGGCTGAAGGATCATCTGTCCTCTGTCTTCCAGACTCTTGTTTACTCTTTCACCAACCTCGAATTGTCGTTCAACCTCTTTAATGAAGCATCACTTTAACAGCCCAGACACAGTCATGTCTTCTTTCTCCAGATAGCAGAAGCCCTGATTGTCTGAACCAATCATTTTCATATTTTACAGATTTTACTTTTTTTCTTTAACATCTTTATTGGAGTATAATTGCTTTACAATGGTGTGTTAGTTTCTGCTGTATAACAAAGTGAATCAGCTATACATATACATATATCCCCATATCCCCTCCCTCTTGCGTCTCCCTCCCACCCTCCTTATCCCACCCCTCTAGGTGGTCACAAAGCACCAAGCTGGTCTCCCTGTGCTATGCGGCTGCTTCCCACTAGCTATCTATTCTACATTTGGTAGTGTACATATGTCCATGCCACTCTCTCACTTCGTCCCAGCTTACCCTTCCCCCTCCCTGTGTCCTCAAGTCCATTCTCTACATCTGCGTCTTTATTGCTGTCCTGCCCCTAGGTTCTTCAGAACCTTTTTTTTTTTAGATTCCATATATATGTGACAATATACAGTATTTGTTTTTCTCTTTCTGACTTACTTCACTCTGTATGACAGTCTCTAGGTCCATCCACCTCACTACAAATAACTCAGTTTCATTTCTTTTTATGGCTGAATAATACTCCTTTGTATATATGTGCCACATATTCTTTATCTGTCGATGGACACTTAGGTTGCTTCCATGTCCTGGGTACTGTAAATAGAGCTGCAATGAACATTGTGGTACATGACCCTTTTTGAATTATGGTTTTCTCAGGGTGTATGCCCAGTAGTGGGATTGATGGGTCGTATGGTAGTTCTATTTTTAGTTTTTTAAGGAACCCCCATATTATTCTCCATAGTGGCTGTATCAATTTACATTCCCACCAACAGTGGAAGAGGATTCCCTTTTCTCCACACCCTCTCCAGCATTTATTGTTTGTAGATTTTTTGATGATGGCCATTCTGACTGGTGTGAGGTGATACCTCATTGTAGTTTTGATTTGCATTCCTCTAATGATTAGTGATGTTGAGCATGCTTTCATGTGTTTGTTGGCAATCTGTATATCTTCTTTGGAGAAATGTCTATTTAGGTCTTCTGCCCATTTTTGGATTGGGTTGTTTGTTTTTTTGATATTGAGCTGCATGGGCTGCTTGTATGTTTTGGAGATTAATCCTTTGTCAGTTGCTTCATTTGCAAATATTTTCTCCCATCCTGAGGGTTGTCTTTTCGTCTTGTTTATGGTTTCCTTGGCTATGCAAAAGCTTTTAAGTTTCATTAGGTCCCATATATTTATCTTTGTTTTTATTTCCATTTCTCTAGGAGGTGGGTCATAAAGGATCTTGCTGTGATTTATGTCATAGAGTGTTCTGCCTATGTTTTCCCCAAGAGTTTTATAGTGTCTGGCCTTACATTTAGGTCTTTCATCCATTTTGAGTTTATTTTTGTGTATGGTGTGTGCGTTGAGTCTTCATTGCTGTGCACACGCTTTCTTTAGTTGCGGCGAGTGGGGGCTACTCTTTGTTGTGGTGCACAGGCTTCTCCTTGTGGTGGCTTCTCTTGTTGTGGAGCACAGGGTCTAGGCTCACGGGCTTCAGTAGTTGTGGTTCACAGGCTCAGTAGTTGTTGGCTGGTGGGCTCTAGAGCTCAGGCTCAGTAGTTGTGGCACACGGGCTTAGCTGCTCCGCAGCATGTGGGATCTTCCCCGACCAGGGATCGAACCATGTCCCCTGCATTGGCAGGCAGATTCTTAACCCATGTGCCACCAGGAAAGTCTGACCCTGAAAATTTCAGTGTGTGAAAAGGAGAAGCAGATATAAGATTGATGAGGTTAAATTAAAATCCTATATAGTTCTGCATTTGAACTAGAAGCATCACTATGAAACCATGATGATGTTATCTTTTTTTTTTTAATTGAAGTAAAGTTGATTTACATGTTGTGCCAATCTCTGCTGTACAGTAAAGTGATTCGGTTATACACATATTGACATTCATTTTTTATATTCTTTTCCATTCTGGTTTATCACAAGATATTGAATATAGTTCCCTGTGTTATACAGTAGGATTTTGTTGTTTATCTATACTATATATAATAGCTTACATCTGCTAATCCCAAATTCCCAGTCCTTCCCTCCCCCACTCCCCACCTTGGCAACCACTAGTCTGTTCTGTATGTCTATGAGTCTGTTTCAGTTTTGTAGATAGGTTCATTTGTGCCATATTTTAGATTCCACATAGAAGTGATATCGTATGTTACTTGTCTTTCTCTTTCTGACTTACTTCACTTAGTATGATAATCTCTAGTTACATCCATGTTGCTGCAAATGACATTATTTCATTCTTTTTTATGGCTGAGTAGTATTCCATGGTATATATGTACCACATCTTCTTTAGCTATTCATCTGTCGATGGACATTTAGATTGTTTCCATGTTTTGGCTATTGTGAATAGTGCTGCTATGAACATAAGGGGTGTGTGTATCTTTTTTTATAGTTTTGTCCAGGTATATGCCCAGGAGTGGTATTTTTGGATCATATGGTAATTCTATTTTTAGTTTTCTAAGGAACCTCCACACTGTTTTCCATAGTGGCTGCACCAATTTACATTCCCACCAACAGTGTAGGAAGGTTCCCTTTTCTCCACAGCTTCTCCAGTATTTGTTATTTGTAGACTTTTTAATGATGGCCATTCTGACTGCTGTGAGGTGGTACCTCGTTGTAGTTTTGATTTGCATTTCTCAAATAATTAGTGACATCGAGCATCTTTTCTTGTGCCTACTGGCCATCTGTATGTCTTTTTTGGAGAAATGTCTATTAAGGTCTTCTGCCCATTTTTCAATTGGGTTGTTTGTTTCTTGGTTGTTGAGTTGTATGAGCTGTTTGTATATTTTGGAGGTTAAGCCCTTGTCTGTCACATCATTTGCAAATATTTTCTCCCATTCTGTAGGTAGTCTTTTCATTTTCGTTTTTTTTTTTTTTAATGGTTTCCTTGCTGTGCAAAACTTGGTAAGTTTGATTAAGTCTCATTTGTATATTTTTGTTTTTATATCTATTGCCTTGGGAGACTGACCTAAGAAAACACTGGTATGGTTCATGTCAGAGAATGTTTTGCTATGCTCTCTTCTAGGAGTTTTATGGTGTCATGTCTTATGTTTAAGTCTTTAAGCCATTTTGAGTTTATTTTTGTGCATGGTGTCAAGGTGTATTCTAACTTCATTGATTTACATGCAGCTGTCCAACTTTCCCAGCACCACTTGCTGAAGAAACTTTTTCCCATTTTATATTCTTGCCTCCTTTGTCAAAGATTAATTGACCATAGGTGTGTGGGTTTATTTCTGGGCTCTCTATTCTGTTCCATTGATCCATATGTCTGTTTTTGTACCAATACCACACTGTTTTTATTACTGTAGCTTTGTAGTATTGTCTGAAGTGTAGGAGAGTTATGCCTCCTGCTTTGTTTGTTTTTTTCCCTCAGGATTGCTTTGGCAATTCTGGGTCTTTTATGGTTCCATAATTTGTTCTTAGTTTCCTTCTAATAAATCTCCCTTCTTGCTTAAACAAAAAGCATGAGTTAAATAAGGGAGGAAAGACAGTCTCTTCAATACTCTTAGAGGAAAAAATAGGCAGAACACTCTGTGACATAAATCACAGCAAGATCCTTTTTGACCCACCTCCTAGAGAAATAAAACAAGAAATAAAAACAAAAATAAACAAATGGGACCTAATGAAACTTAAAAGCTTTTGCACAGCAAAGGAAACCATAAACAAGACGAAAAGACAACCCTCAGGATGGGAGAAATATTTGCAAATGAAGCAATTGACAAAGGATTAATCTCCAAAATATACAAGCAGCTCATGCAGCTCATATCAAAAAACAAACAACCCAATCCAAAAATGGGCAGAAGACCTAAATAGACATTTCTCCAAAGAAGATATACAGATTGCCAACAAACACATGAAAGGATGCTCAACATCACTAATCATTAGAGGAATGCAAATCAAAACTACAATGAGGTATCACCTCACACCAGTCAAAATGGCCATCATCAAAAAATCTACAAACAATAAATGCTGGAGAGGGTGTGAAGCAAAGGGAATCCTCTTCCACTGTTGGTGGGAATGTAAATTGATACAGCCACTATGCAGAACAGTACGGATGTTCCTTAAGAAACTAAAAATAGAACTACCATACGACCCATCAATCCCACTACTGGGCATACACCCTGAGAAAACCATAATTCAAGAAGAGTCATGTTCCACAATTTCATTTCAGCTCTATTTACAATAGCCAGGACATAGAAGCAACCTAAGTGTCCATCAACAGATGAATGGATAAAGAAGATGTGGCACATATATACAATGGAATATTACTCAGCCATAAAAGGAAATGAAATTGAGTTATTTGTAGTGAGGTGGATGGACCTAGAGACTGTCATACAGAGTGAAGTAAGTCAGAAAGAGAAAAACAAATACTGTATATTGTCACATATATATGGAATCTAAAAAAAATAAAAACGTTCTGAAGAACCTAGGGGCGGGACAGGAATAAAGACGCAGACGTAGAGAATGGACTTGAGGACACGGGGAGGGGGAAGGGTAAGCTGGGACGAAGTGAGAGAGTGGCATGGACATATATACACTACCAAATGTAAAATAGATAGCTAGTGGGAAGCAGCTGCATAGCACAGGGAGATCAGCTCAGTGCTTTGTGTCCACCTAGAGGGGTGGGATAGGGAGGATGGGAGGGAGACGCAAGAGGGAGGAGATATGGAGATATATGTATATGTATAGCTGATTCACTCTGTTATACAGCAGAAACTAACACACCATTGTAAAGCAATTATACTCCAATAAAGATGTTTTAAAAAATGATATATCAAAACTTTGTCAATTGATATAGAGGGCTTAGGGGTATTGAAGTGAGTGTTCAATTGATAAAGCAAAGTGCAGAAAATTTTGTGAATATGATTCAAAGATTATTTGAAAAAGTAATTATTTGTTAGTGAAATGCCCAAAATGACACAGAAGGGTGTTAGAGAATGCATGTTTTTGAGAAAGTCAATGCAAGTCTAAAATGTATTAAAGTAAAAAATCTATGTGTGAGTGACCCATCAATAACTCTTTCATTATATGGGCCAGAAGAAATTTGCAGAAGGGGATGTACCAAAATGTTCAGCATTGTTTATGTTAGCAGGCAGAGAGAAACAATCTGAAGTCTGTCAACAGGGGAATAAGTAAATAAAATAAGCTACGTATTTTTCATAGTATCTATATGACATTAAAAGCACTTAATTATTTGTGCACAAAACAATATGAAATCATTTCAAAAGTACGTATGGAAAATAGGATGTGTATAAATATAAAACACATTTACATAAATGTTGAAACAACATGTAGAAAATAATTTATAAACTAAATGATAGTATTTACAGGATAGAGAGGAAAAGAATTGGAAATTATAGTTGTAAGGGGAGATGATGATTGCTGATGATAGTATGCCATGAATTTAGGGGTGGGATTATCTCAATTCTGTACTGAATTCAAAAAACTAAAAAGGCAAACAAGGAAATAGCGACATGTAAACTGATAAGCATTTTCTAAATAAACAATAATTAAAGAGAAAAAATAATAATAATAAATAAATAAACACAGGAGGGAACAAATGGATTAACAAGGTGATGAGTGGCTGAGTGAACTGACAACAAATGACAGAATGACCAGGGAAATTAATTCACGTCCCCAAATGTTCAAAGAATGAAGAGAAACTAGACTCGTCCGGAAGAAAAAGGTCTCTCCACTGGGCTTGCCTCCGAGGGATCCCTCCCTTCGCCACCAGTACACCAGGGGTCTCTATTCTTCCAGGAAGCCATGACAAATTTCTTCGGGGACAGAGAAAGGGCGTGGGGAGAGGAGGATGGGAGGGAGAGGGAGGCGAATGATGAACGGGCTCTATGGAACCTCTACATCATCCTCCCTCCCCTCCATGTGGTCTCCCTCTACTTTCCTTTCAGAGTTCAGACTTGACTTTCAGTGGGAGGGCTTGAGAATCACACATGCCCCCAAGAAGATCTTCTGTAGCAGCAGCAGCATTGGGCAACCTCACAGGGACCTAGAGCCCAGGGTCCTCACAGGCACAGAAAGCCCTGATCCTCAACTGCCCTGGGTGCCCTCAGCAGCCATGAAGGGGAAGGATTTAGATGCACAACTGTGTGATTGTAGACTCATCTCTGTCCAGCTCTGTCCTGGGAGTGCTGTGGTCACTCTCCATGGTGCTCAGGGGCTGACTCACAGCTGGAGGGACATGTTTTAAGACACCAACCACATTACATCAGAGCTGAGGGAGCTCCAGGACCTCATTTTCCCTACTGCCTCATTTTGCAAATGAGAAGGCAGAAGCCCAGAGAGGGGGAGGTATTCCTCAGGGCCACACAGTGGGTGGCAGAGTGGGACTGGAAGCTCACCTCCAGATGCTTCCTCAGACAAAACTTGTTCCCTCTGGGAGGCTCCCAGGTGATGCTTACTACTCAGGACAACTAACAGTCCTGAGAACCCATAGCAGCACGTAGTAGGTGCTCAGTGGACATTTGTTGACTGAATAAATGATTGTAATGGGACAAAAAAAGCAAGTCTTGAGGCTGGGAGTTAATTCCCAATCCTGTCTTCAAACAGGAGGTCTTGCTCCTTTTTGGTGTGGGTGGGTGAAATGGGGCTTAAGAATGGAAGAGGTGCATCAGGAATTCTTCTGTAAACAGAGGACAACGGGGTGTGGGAAGAGGATGTAAGCAGGTACATCCCAGGAAACTGAACACAGAGGACCCAGTGGCTGGACCCTCACCCCTGCTCTCTCAGCATCACACTATCTCCCACCCCAGACACAGAGTGAACAGCTCACAAGTTTCCTGGAGAGGATGGTCACATGACCTCGATCTGGCCAATCATCATGCTCCATCCTTCCTGGCCACCGTGATTGGCTCAGGGCTGGGTGAGCGACCAATCAGGTCCCAGGGTAGAGCCCTGTGCTCGAATCATGGGGAAGAGAATCTCTATTTCTGTTGGGAGCTGAGGGGATGTGATGTCAGCCTGTGGCACTTGGTGGCCATCTTGCTTTCCTAAAGGCAGAGCCACCTGAGCGAAGATGACACCATTAAACAGAGCCCAGAGGTCGGGAGAGACGATCCCTGCTGACATCACTGAGCTCCAGGTACAGCCCTGCCTGAAGCTGTCTGCCTGTGGACTTCTTAGTTACATAAGTCATCCTCTCCTATCTTGTTTGTTAGCTGTTTAAGCCACTTTGGGTTTTCCATCACTGACTTACAAAAAAATTCTGACTGTTACTTCCAGCTGGCTAAATGGAGACCCTGGAACTGCAACAGTGTGGGTTTAGGCTAGCTTCAAGGAAGTACTCCAATCTAATCTGGAGATCTGAATGGATTCAAACAGTATCTGTTGTGGCCATCTACAGTCTGAGCCACTCATGTTACCCAAGTTAATTATCATAGGATTAATCCTGCTAAGGTAGCAACCAATGTCCCCATTTAGAGGACAAAACTGAGCCTCAGAGGAGGGAGGTAACTGGGCTATAGTGAGGAAGTGTGGCACCAGATAGAAACCCCAGATCCTGCTGCTTGAACTCTGGGAAACCGCATGGTGCGGCTTGTCCAACCACATGGTGTGGCTTGTCTATTGATGGGGCTTAGGCACCCAGCCCCACACCGGCTACTGTGGGTGCCTGAAACTTGGTAACTGCCATGCAGCTGCTTTGAGACTCACAAAAGCAATTCACACTGAAGGGAGGAGGGGGACCTTCCTTTACCAGCAGCACCACACCCTCTGGCTCCCCGACACCCTGCATCCCTTTCTCTTACTTTGCATGAAAATTACAGAGTCATGCTCATGTGATCACATGCGCAGTCCTCCGTTCATGGGTTGCCATCTGCTACAGGGGATGCCAAGAGCCTTTGCCCTCACCACACCTGGAGACCTGTCCTTCCTTCGGGCCTTGGGGGACCCTACTCCCCACTTGCACACCAGAGGCCTTTTCCAGAATATGCAGAGAACCTCACTCAGTTTGCAACAGGATGCATCCATCACTGCTCTTTCCACATCTCCCTTGAAACTGAGCCCCTGTATTCCTTTCTCCACATTGTGGTCCCCATGGCGGCCACAGGAGAGATCAAGCTGACGATGAATCCACAGCTCAGCACTGGAAGGCACACGTGAGGCAAGATCTGAGAGCTGGGAAGCTCTGTTTACAAGGGAGCTCACTCTTCATGCTGTAGAGGCTGTGGAAGCCCCCAGGGTCTGGAAACAGCGCTTGGACTGAAGTGAATCCATAGGTGTTTTGATGGCTGGAAGTTTCTGGCCATGGTGGGGGTGGGGCAAGGTCCCTGAGGCTCTGAAGGCCCGCTGTGTACAGGCTCAGGGTGCACAGAGAAGAAAAGGCAGAGGCCTGCCCCAGAGGTATTCATAGACCAAATATAGATGAGCCAGACAGGCAGACAGGGCACCCTAGCGCGTGAGCTGCTTTCATGGGTGAATGGTAAGGGCAGAGGCAGAGACCCAAATTTGATGGTGAACTAGTTAAGGACAGAAATTTTTCAACTGAGACTTGAAGGCTGTATCAGTTAGTTATGTGTTTGGCTGAAGTGATGGAAAACCCTACTGAGAGTGGCTTAAACTACATAGGTATCTTAACATTTAATGTTTAAAGACAATGTGAGACATGGGAGGTCCAGAGGTGGTCTAGTGGCCCAACAATGTCATCAGTGACTCAGATGCCACTCACCTCTCTACTCCACCAGTACCAGAATGTTGGTGTCACTCCCTCATGGATGCAGGGTGGTTGCCTCCACTCCAGCACTAACTAACTTTTCATAATTAGGGCTCAAGCCAGAAGCAAGGGGACACCTTCTTCCCTGCCCATCTCTTTATTTTCAGGAAGGAAAATCTCTCACAGAAGCCCCTGTAGACTTCCTCTAGTGTCCCATTGGCCAGAACTAGGTCATGAGTCTTTGTCCTGACCAATCACCAGCAGGGGAAGCAGTTGCCATGGCTAGCTTGGACCAACCATGATTTCTCCACATTGAACATGCAAACGAAGAAGGGCAGGGTGGGCTGGGCAAAGGCTTCTGGGTGAGCAACCAACACCATGCTGCCATCAAGGGGAAATGACAAGGGAGCTGAGGGTTCAAAGACAAGGGAACAGGAGAGCAAGAGGAGCAGCACATGCAAAGGTGCGGAGGTGCAGGGGACCACCGGGAAGCTCAGGATCACTGGTGGTCCATGGCTGCAGGGACACAGCACAGGTGGGGAAGGTGGGCAGGGCCTCACATGGCATTTTCTGCCTGGAGCGGGGCAGGCCCTAGGCAATGGGGAGCTACTGAGAGGCACTGAGCAAGAAAGTGAGCGTAGGAGCACATGGAAAATCATGGTGTGCGGAGGCCCCTGTGCCTAGGAGCTTAGCAGAGCCTTCTGGGATAAGCAATAATGTCACTAATAAACTCTGTTCAAACAGATGATTGTAACTGATGAGAGAGGACACGTGGCCTTAATTAATGGATTTGCTTGTGGCAGCTACCTGTTTCTGGATATTAGAATGCACACATTCAGCCAGTTCTTAGACAGCTCTGCTGTCACACCTGCTACACCCACACCTCTACCCTTCCACCTGCTCCCTGACTGGCCTACACACCCCAGTGTGCCCAAACAACCCAGTGCTTTGTGTTGTAATTTACATAGGGGTCCCCCACATCTGAGGGAGAGGGTGACTGGGTTCTAGTTTACAGAGGAGAAAACAGAAGCTGGATATGGGTGAGGGGCTTGCTGGTGACTTGGGGGCGGTGGGATCCCAATCCAACCTCCAGTTTATGACATCAGAGTGGGGCAGCCCCCCTACCTCCAGCCAGGTTGCTTGCTGAATGGGGAGGCCTCTTCTCTCCATGATGCTCATCCCTGCAGAGGGCACACGTGTGACCCCACAGATGTGTCATTCCTTCCTTATGACCTGGGGCCGGGTACGAGGAGCGCCCTGGCCTGTGGGGATTGCAGTCCATGGGTGCACACGTGGGCAGGTGTGCCCATGACTGAGAGGACAGCACCCCCAGTTAAGGCCCCCTGATTCCGAGACAGTCACATCCCAGAACTGAGGGGTGCCCAGGGGTCAGGTGGCCAATTCTAGCCTTAAAGGGCAAACTGCTATCATCCAGGTGCTGATTTTTTAAATTAAATTACACATTTACAATCCAATAGTCAAGCGCCCTTTTCAGCAATCTTGTAGGCCTCAGCCTCAGCTTTTATTTCCCTCTGAGACCAAGTTTTTAGCTTCAGATTGAGTCCCACTGTGGACATAAATACTGTCCCTTTCATGTCCCTTCAGTATAAGAGGCCACCCCAAACACCCCCTCCCTTCCCCTTATCAAAGCTTCCACACAGGCGGCAAGCAGGGCTCTATTAATGCAGTTCTGCAGATCTGTGAGCTAATAACGAGGCTAGGAGGGGCCTGCCCCACATGGCAGGGCAGGCAGGAGGGTGGTGTTGATTCACCTGTAAAACCTCAGCCAGCTGAAGTGTCAGGCAGCAGCAGGAGAGCGGCAGCCAAAGGGCTGAGCAGGTACAGAATAAGTGGATTAAATATTTATTTATTTGTTTGTTTGTTTGTTTATTTGGCTGCATCGGGTCTTTGTTGCGGCACCAGGGATCTTTGTTGTGGCATGTGGGATCTTTCATTGCAGCGCTCATTGTGGCACGCAGGCTCTTCCTTGTGGCATGCGGGCTTCTCTCTAGTTGTGGCATGCGGGTTTTCTCTTCTCTAGTTGTGGCGCGGGCTCCAGAGCGCGCGGGCTCTGTAGTTGAGGCACACAAGCTCAGTACTTGTGGTGCACGGGCTTAGTTGCCCCGTGGCATGTGGGATCTTAGTTCCCCGACCAGGGGTCGAATCTGCGTCCCCTGCATTGGAAGGTAGATTCTTTACCACTGGACCACCAGGGAAGTCCCAGAGTAAGTGGGTTAAATGTGTTAATCCAGCAGCCTCTGGGATGGCCAGCCCTAGAGCACAACTGTAAGTGTGGAAGAGGGAGAGTCTCCAGTGCCTGGACTCCGCCTTCTAGAAATCGGGGTTGAGATGTGGCTTTGGAATCAGAACACTGGGGTTCAAAGCTGGCTCCACCACTTGGTTAGTTATTAAAAGCAAAATGAGCCTCAGTTTTCTCATGTGTAAAATGGGAACATTGAGGCCTCTCCCTCCTAGGGTGGGGAGGGGGATTAAATGGGGCAACAGGTAGAGCACAGGAGCTGGCTGGCTGAGCACGCACCCAGGCACGCTGCTGTTGCTTCTATGACTAGTCTTCCAGGGCAGGGTCGGCACACTTTTCCCATAAAGGGCCATTTTAGGCTTTGAGGGACCTGCAGTCTCTGTCACAACTACCACCCTCTGCTGTTGTAGAGCAAGCGCAGCTTCAGCAATAGGTCGTCCATGCACTCACCCCTGCTTACTGAGATATATATTACTGGATATAATTGTCACATAACATTGTTAGTTTTAGGCGTACAGCATTTGATATATGCACATATTGTGAAATGATCACCACAATAAGTTTAGTTAATATCCATCACCGAACGTAGTTACAATTTTTTTTTTCTTGTGACGAGAACTTGTAAGATCTACTCGCTTAGCAACTTTCAAATATACAACACGGTGTTGTTAACTACAGTCACCTTGCTGTACATTATATCCCGGAGACTTGTTTATCTTATCGCTGGAAGTTTATACCTTTTGACCCTCTTCACCCATTTCACCCACCCACCTCAACACCCCACCTCTGGCAAGCACCAACCTGTTCTCTGTTTCTATGAGTTTGGTTTATTTTTTAGATTCCACATAAAAGTGAGATCATAAGTGTTTTTCTTTCTGTGACTTATTTCACATAGTGTAATGCCCTCAAGGTCCATTCGTGTTGTCGAAAATGACAAGGTCTTCTTCTTTTTTTATGGCTGAATGAGATTCCATTTTATATATATACTGCATTTTCTTTATCCATTCATCTGTTGATGGACACTTAGGTTTTTCCATATCTCGGTTTTTGTAAATAATGCTGCGGTGAACATGGGTACAGATATCTCTTTGACATAGTGATTTTATTTCCTTTGGATATATTCCTAAGAGTGGAATTACTGGATCATATTGTAGTTCTATTTTTACTTTTTTGAATAACCTGCACACTTTTTTCCACAGTGACTGCACCAATTTACATTCCCACCAATAGTGCACGAGTTTCCCATTTCTCCACATCCTTGCCAACACTTGTTCTCATGTATTTTTTTTTTTTTCCCCTTCTTCATTTATTTTATTTTTTTTTTTTCACACACACACACACTGTATTTTATTTTTACAAGAGATAAATCGACTGACACCAAGCATTGTACATGGATGACCACAACAAAAGCAACAATGATTGCAATTACCAAACATGAAACACACTCATACTATGTCATAGTATTGACATTCAGTCCAGTAATCCTCCACTGTAACAGCTCCTTTACTTTGCAGTGAAAATTGATTTGTATATTCTTTGCCTCTGAGTCCTTGTGGAATTTTTTTTTTTTTTTTAAATTCAGACAGAAAGTCACAAAAATTATACTCATCCTCATCAGTTCACTCAGTCCCATGTAATTAATTTTTTTTTTTTCATCTTGATCTTTTGTTAGCACTTTTATGAGTTCATCAGTTTTTCATTAGAGTTCTGAAAATGCTTATTCATTCAGTTCAGCAGTACAGTCCGTTACCAGAAACCTGTACTTGTCAGAGTCTTTTCCATGTATTTCTTGAAGATGAAACCCTTTTATAGGAACATATTTGCAAAATCATCAGAGTACACCCAGAACTGTCTGTAAATGACAAAAGACTTAAAAATGACCATGGTTAAAGATTTGATGACAGTTCATAATAATGCAGTTGACAAGAAAATTAGTTATTTCTGAGATATACATTTTAAAGTAATAAATAGGATTATTACTTATAACATTATACCAGAACATATAAGATTTTTAGAAATTTCATGTAATGTCTGAAACATTTATATTAACATATTTCCATACATATTTCCATACAAGTACAAATATAAGATTTTTAGAAATTTCATGTAATGTCTGAAACATTTATATTAACATATTTCCATACATATTTCCATACAAATACAAATATGATTTTTAGAAATTTCATGTAATGTCTGAAACATTTATATTAACATATTTCCATACATATTTCCATACAAATACAAATATAAGATTTTTAGAAATTTCATGTAATGTCTGAAACATTTATATTAACATGTTTCCATACAAATAACCCAATGAAAGTTTAGTATTAGTTGTTTTGTTTGTTTTTTTATACTGCAGGTTCTTATTAGGCATCAGTTTTATACACATCAGTGTATACATGTCAATCCCAATCGCCCAATTCAGCACACCACCATCCCCACCCCACCGCAGTTTTCCCCCCTTGGTGTCCATATGTCCATTCTCTACATCTGTGTCTCAACTTCTGCCCTGCAAACTGGCTCATCTGTACCATTTTTCTAGGTTCCGCATACATGCATTAATATACGATATTTGTTTTTCTCTTTCTGACTTACTTCACTCTGTATGACAGTCTCTAGATCCATCCACGTCTCAACAAATGACTCAATTTCGTTCCTTTTTATGGCTGAGTAATATTCCATTGTATATATGTACCACTACTTCTTTATCCATTCGTCTGTTGATGGGCATTTAGGTTGCTTCCATGACCTGGCTATTGTAAATAGTGCTGCAATGAACATTCGGGTGCATGTGTCTTTTTGAATTACGGTTTTCTCTGGGTATATGCCCAGTAGTGGGATTGCTGGGTCATATGGTAATTCTATTTTTAGTTTTTTAAGGAACCTCCATATTGTTCTCCATAGTGGCTGTATCAATTTACATTCCCACCAACAGTGCAAGAGGGTTCCCTTTTCACCACACCCTCTCCAGCATTTGTTGTTTGTAGATTTTCTGATGATGCCCATTCTAACAGGAGTGAGGTGATACCTCATTGTAGTTTTGATTTGCATTTCTCTAATAATTAGTGATGTTGAGCATCTTTTCATGTGCTTCGTGGCCGTCTGTATGTCTTCTTTGGAGAAATGTCTATTTAGGTCTTCTGCCCATTTTTGGATTGGGGTGTTTGTTTCTTTGATATTGAGCTGAATGAGCTGTTTATATATTTTGGAGATTAATCCTTTGTCCGTTGATTCATTTGCAAATATTTTCTCCCATTCTGAGGGTTGTCTTTTCGTCTTGTTTATGGTTTCCTTTGCTGTGCAAAAGCTTTGAAGTTTCATTAGGTCCCACTTGTTTATTTTTGTTTTTATTTCCATTACTCTAGGAGGTGGATCAAAAAAGATCTTGCTGTGATTTATGTCAAAGAGTGTTCTTCCTATGTTTTCCTCTAAGAGTTTTATAGTGTCCAGTCTTATATTTAGGTCTCTAATCCATTTTGAGTTTATTTTTGTGTATGGTGTTAGGGAGTGTTCTAATTTAATTCTTTTACATGTAGCTGCCCAGTTTTCCCAGCACCACTTATTGAAGAGACTGTCTTTTCTCCATTGTATATCTTTGCCTCCTTTGTCATAGATTAGTTGACCATAGGTGCGTGGGTTAATCTCTGGGCTTTCTATCTTGTTCCATTGATCTATGTTTCTGTTTTTGTGCCAGTACCATATTGTCTTGATTACTGTAGCTTTGTAGTATAGTCTGAAGTCAGGGAGTCTGATTCCTCCAGCTCCATTTTTTTGCCTCAAGACTGCTTTGCCTATTCGGGGTCTTTTGTGTCTCCATACAAATTTTAAGATGATTTGTTCTAGCTCCGTAAAAAATGCCATTGGTAATTTGATAGGGATTGCATTGAATCTGTAGATTGCTTTGGGTAGTATACTCATTTTCACAATGTTGATTCTTCCAATCCAAGAACATGGTATATCTCTCCATCTGTTGGTATCATCTTTAATTTCTTTCATCAGTGTCTTATAGTTTTCTGCATACAGGTCTTTTGTCTCCCTAGGTAGGTTTATTCCTAGGTATTTTATTCTTTTTGTTGCAATGGTAAATGGGAGTGTTTCCATAATTTCTCTTTCAGATTTTTCATCATTAGTGTATAGGAATGCAAGAGATTTCTGTGCATTAATTTTGTATCCTGCAACTTTACCATATTCATTAATTAGCTCTAGCAGATTTCTGGTGGCAGTTTTAGGATTCTCTATGTATAGTATCATGTCATCCGCAAACAGTGACAGTTTTATTTCTTCTTTTCCAATTTGTATTCCTTTTATTTCTTTTTCTTCTCTGATTGCCGTGGCTAGGACTTCCAAAACTATGTTGAATAATAGTGGTGAGAGTGGACATCCTTGTCTCGTTCCTGATCTTAGAGGAAATGCTTTCAGTTTTTCACCATTGAGAATGATGTTTGCTGTGGGTTTGTCATATATGGCCTTTATTATGTTGAGGTAGGTTCCCTCTATGCCCACTTTCTGGAGAGTTTTTATCAGAAATGGGTGTTGAATTTTGTCAAAAGCTTTTTCTGCATCTATTGAGATGATCATATGGTTTTTATTCTTCAATTTGTTAATATGGTGTATCACATTGATTGATTTGCGTATATTGAAGAATCCTTGCATCCCTGGGATAAATCCCACTTGATCGTGGTGTATGATCCTTTTAATGTGTTGTTGGATTCTGTTTGCTAGTATTTTGTTGAGGATTTTTGCATCTATATTCATCAGTGATATTGGTCTGTAATTTTCTTTTTTTGTAGTGTCTTTGTCTGGTTTTGGTATCAGGGTGATGGTGGCCTCATAGAATGAGTTTGGGAGTGTTCCTTCCTCTGCAATTTTTTGGAAGAGTTTGAGAAGGATGGGTGTTAGCTCTTCTCTAAATGTTTGATAGAATTCACCTGTGAAGCCATCTGGTCCTGGACTTTTGTTTGTTGGAAGATTTTTAATCACAGTTTCAATTTCATTACTTGTGATTGGTCTGTTCATATTTTCTATTTCTTCCTGGTTCAGTCTTGGAAGGTTATACCTTTCTAAGAATTTGTCCATTTCTTCCAGGTTGTCCATTTTATTGGCATAAAGTTGCTTGTAGTAGTCTCTTAGGATGCTTTGTATTTCTGCAGTGTCTGTTGTAACTTCTCCTTTTTCATTTCTGATTTTATTGATTTGAGTCCTCTCCCTCTTTTTCTTGATGAGTCTGGCTAATGGTTTATCAATTTTGTTTATCTTCTCAAAGAACCAACTTTTAGTTTTATTGATCTTTGCTATTGTTTTCTTTGTTTCTATTTCATTTATTTCTGCTCTGATCTTTATGATTTCTTTCCTTCTGCTAACTTTGGGTTTTGTTTGTTCTTCTTTCTCTAGTTTCTTTAAGTGTAAGGTTAGATTGTTTACTTGAGCTTTTTCTTGTTTCTTTAGGTAGGCTTGTATAGCTATAAACTTCCCTCTTAGAACTGCTTTTGCTGCATCCCATAGGTTTTGGGTCGTCGTGTTTTCATTGTCATTTGTCTCTAGGTATTTTTTGATTTCCTCTTTGATTTCTTCAGTGATCTCTTGGTTATTTAGTAACGTATTGTTTAGCCTCCATGTGTTTGTCCTTTTTACGTTTTTTTCCCTGTAATTCATTTCTAATCTCATAGCGTTGTGGTCAGAAAAGATGCTTGATATGATTTCAATTTTCTTAAATTTACTGAGGCTTGATTTGTGACCCAAGATGTGATCTATCTTGGAGAATGTTCCGTGCGCACTTGAGAAGAACGTGTAATCTGCTGTTTTTGGATGGAATGTCCGATATATATCAATTAAATCTATCTGGTCTATTGTGTCATTTAAAGCTTCTGTTTCCTTATTTATTTTCATTTTGGATGATCTGTCCATTGGTGTAAGTGAGGTGTTAAAGTCCCCCACTATTATTGTGTTACTGTCGATTTCCTCTTTTATAGCTGTTAGCAGTTGCCTTATGTATTGAGGTGCTCCTATGTTGGGTGCATATATATTTATAATTGTTATATCTTCTTCTTGGATTGATCCCTGGATCATTATGTAGTGTCCTTCCTTGTCTCTTGTAACATTCTTTAATTTAAAGTCTATTTTATCTGATATGAGTATAGCTACTCCAGCTTTCTTTTGATTTCCATTTGCATGGAATATCTTTTTCCATCCCATCACTTTCAGTCTGTATGTGTCCCTAGGTCTAAAGTGGGTCTCTTGTAGACAGCATATATATGGGTCTTGTTTTTGTATCCATTCAGCCAGTCTATGTCTTTTGGTTGGGGCATTTAATCCATTCACGTTTAAGGTAATTATCGATATGTATGTTCCTATGACCATTTTCTTAATTGTTTTGTGTTTGTTTTTGTAGGTCCTTTTCTCCTCTTGTGTTTCGCACTTAGAGAAGTTCCTTTAGCATTTGTTGTAGAGCTGGTTTGGTGGTGCTGAATTCTCTTAGCTTTTGCTTGTCTGTAAAGCTTTTGATTTCTCCATCAAATCTAAATGAGATCCTTGCCGGGTAGAGTAATCTTGGTTGTAGGTTCTTCCCTTTCATCACTTTAAGTATATCATGCCACTCCCTTCTGGCTTGCAGAGTTTCTGCTGAGAAATCAGCTGTTAACCTTATGGGAGTTCCCTTGTATGTTATTTGTCGTTTTTCCCTTGCTGCTTTCAATAATTTTTCTTTGTCTTTAATTTTTGCCACTTTGATTACTATGTGTCTCGGCGTGTTTCTCCTTGGGTTTATCCTGTATGGGACTCTCTGCGCTTCCTGGACTTGGGTGGCTATTTCCTTTCCCATGTTGGCGAAGTTTTCGACTATAATCTCTTCAAATATTTTCTCTGGTCCTTTCTCTCTCTCTTCTCCTTCTGGGACCCCTATAATGCGAATGTTGTTGCGTTTAATGTTATCCCAGAGGTCTCTTAGGCTGTCTTCATTTCTTTTCATTCTTTTTTCTTTAGTCTGTTCCGCAGCAGTGAATTCCATCATTCTGTCTTCCAGGTCACTTATCCGTTCTTCTGCCTCAGTTATTCTGCTATTGATTCCTTCTAGTGTAGTTTTCATTTCAGTTATTGTATTGGTCATCTCTGTTTGTTTGTTCTTTAATTCTTCTAGGTCTTTGTTAATCATTTCTTGCATCTTCTCAATCTTTGCCTCCATTCTTATTCCAAGGTCCTGGATCATCTTCACTATCATTATTCTGAATTCTTTTTCTGGAAGGTTGCCTATCTCCACTTCATTTAGTTGTTTTTCTGGGGTTTTTTCTTGTTCCTTCATCTGGTACATAGCCCTCTGCCTTTTCATCTTCTCTGTCTTTCTGTAACTGTGGTTTTTGGTCCACAGGCTGCAGGATTATAGTTTTTCTTGCTTCTGTTGTCTGCCCTCTGGTGGTTGAGGCTATCTAAGAGGCTTGATGGGAGGCTCTGGTGGTGGGTAGAGCTGACTGTTGCTGTGGCGGTCAGAGCTCAGTAAAACCTTAATCCACTTGACTGTTGATGGGTGGGGCTGGGTTCCCTCCCTGTTGCTGTGGCGGTCAGAGCTCAGTAAAACCTTAATCCACTTGACTGTTGATGGGTGGGGCTGGGTTCCCTCCCTGTTGGCTGTTTTGCCTGAGGCAACCCAACACTGGAGCCTACCCGTGCTCTTTGGTGGGGTTAATGGCAGACTCTGGGAGGGCTCACGCCAAGGAGAACTTCCCAGAACCTCTGCTGCCAGTGTCCTTATCCCCACGGTGAAACAGAGCCACCACTCGCCTCTGCAGGAGACCCCCCAACACCAGCAGGTAGGTCTGGTTCAGTCTCCCCCAGGCTCACTGCTCCTTCCCCTGGGTCCTGATGCACACATTACTTTGTGTGTGCCCTCCAAGAGTGGGGTCTCTGTTTCCCCCAGTCCCGTCAAAGTCCTGCAATCCAATTCCCACTAGGCTTCAAAGTCTGATTCTCTAGGAATTCCTCCTCCCGTTGCCTGACCCCCAGGTTGGGAAGCCTGACGTGGGGCTCAGAACCTTTACTCCAGTGGGTGGACTTCTGTGGTATAAGTGTTCGCCAGTCTGTGAGTCACCCACCCAGCAGTTACGGGGTTTGATTTTACTCTGCTTGCGCCCCTCCTACCGTCTCACTGTGGCTTCTCCTCTGTCCTTGGACGTGGGGTATCCTCCTTGGTGAAGTCCAGGGTCTTCCTGTCAATGATGGTCCAGCAGTCAGTTGTGATTCTGGTGCTCTCGCAAGAGGGAGTGACAGCACGTCCTTCTACTCCGCCATCTTGGTTAATCTCTGTTCTCATGTATTTTTGATGACAGCCATCCTGACAGGTGTGAGGTGATATCTCATTGTGGTTTTGATTTGCATTTCTCTCATGATGAGTGATGTTGAGCATCTTTTCATATGTCTGTTGGCCATCTGTACGTTTTCTTTGGAAAAATGTCTATTCAGTTCCTCTGCCCATTTTTGAATCAGACTGGTTGCTTTTTTGCTGTTGAGTTGTAGAAGTTCTTTATATGTTTAGGGTATTAACCCCTTATCAGACATATGATCTGAAGATACTTTCTCCCCTTCTGTTTATTGTCCCAACCTCTGCTTTCTGGATGACAGGGGTCCAGGCACTCGGGATCCTCTGTTTTTCACAAGTGTTTCCCATAGTGGGTGGGGCTTTGTTCCAATAAAACTGTACATGGCTGTGAATCACTAATCCCTTTTCTAGGAGGCTGGCTATGAAGAGTGCAGTGGTGGGTGGGCATGATTCCTGTGAATTCATCAGTTGGATGGCCACGCGCTCTGGAACTCACATCTCCCAGCCCAAAAGTGATGGGGCAATTTGTAAAGGGAGGGCCTTGCAAATAAATGCTGAGCAGGTGCTCTTGTTTCTTGTTGGAAGGACCTGGAAACCAAGTTGTGGGGAAGAGGGAACTCCCCCAAGTCACAAAAGCTCAGTTCAGACTTCCTGGGATGCTGAGACCTGCTCCGAGCCATTGTCACTGAGGAGGGAACGACCTCAGGCAGGGACGGGAGGACGTGCTGAATTGCATTTGCCCTGCTTGACAAGGATCAGCTCTGTAACGTGTGGCACATGTGCTTTGCTTTGGGCACGTAAGAGCAGCAGTGCTTTGGGAAGGACTGGCTTTTTCCTCTGATTGAGGGCCTACTGTGTGCCAAGCACAGCAGTCCTCTGAGTCAGGGTTGGAAAGCCGGGCACAGAGAGGTCATTTCGCAGGGAACATTTCCAGGTCACACACCTGACAGGGGCGGTGCTGGAGTCTGATGCAGACCTGACACCCAGCCCACACTATGTCTACTTTCCCAGGAGCCAGCATGATCCCACATGTCGTGTCCCTCAGAGAGGCCCAAATATAGGAGCTGGGAGCCTTCCCTGTCTAACAAGCCAGGACGCCATTAAGAGGGAGGATGGAGCATTTCCTGAGCCCGTGTTGCCCAGAGGCTGCTCTCAGCAAGGGGCCCAACACACACACTCTGGGCTGAGTCCTGGCTGTGTCCTCCATACCTCCATTCTCCCGTCCGCACGGGGCTGAAATCAGCAGCCACTTCGCGACATTCTGAGGAACCTACAGGATCCTTGAAGCAGCGCCCAGCACACAGGGACCGCTGTGGCATCAGCTGTACTGGCCTTCTTATCTTTTCCTCTCCTCTTTGCTGGATGAGGAGGAGACCCAGCGGGGGCCGGGCTTGTCCCAATTCTCACCCCCATTCGGTGTCCAGCAGGGGGCGGTGCCGAGCTGGACTCTGTCCTCTGCCCCTCCTGGGCATCCTCACTCCCTGCACCTCGGATGCCTGGGAACTGTCTTCCAGAGGCCTCTCTGTGCCTACCTCCTGACTGCTCAGCATCCCCCCTCCCAGGGGTTATTCCAGCACCCTCTGGCCCTTGGCCCGCACATCTTCTCCGTGTTGGGTGTGAGGTGGTGCACATGCCGTGCCTCCTGGATGGTGCAGGGGGGGCCGGTGCCCCAGTCCAGCCCACGGTCCCGAGAGCCAAGGTGGGGAGCAGGGCTTGTCTTCATGCATTCATTCATCTGCTCAGAGACTCTTAGCACTTACTTTGCTGGGGGGTTACTGGGGACAGAGAGATAAGGTGAACGTAGGAGAGCTGGGCAGAAAGGGGACATCAGCGCAGCATGAGGAGGGGGTGAGCCCGAGCTGGTCTCATAACCCCTCTCAGCCTTGGTTTTCTCATCTTTAAAATGGGAACAGACTGTTGTTGAGGTGAACGGCACTGTCCTACGTGCCTTAGAAGTAGGAACCCTTGGGATTTCCCTGGTGGCACAGTGGTTAAGAATCCGCCTGCCAATGCAGGGGACACGGGTTCGATCCCTGGTGCAGGAAGATCCCACATGCCATGGAGCAACTAAGCCGTGCGCCACAACTACTGAGCCTGCGCTCTAGAGCCGCGAGCTGCAACTACTGAAGGCCGTGAGCCTAGAACCCGTGCTCCACAACAAGAGAAGCCACCGCAATGAGAAGCCCACGCACTGCAACAAAGAGTAGACCCCGCTCACCGCAACTAGAGAAAGTCCGCGCGGAGCAACGAAGACCCAACGCAGCCAAAAATTAATTAATTAATTAATTAATTAATTAATTTTTTTAAAAAAAAAGAAGTAGGAACCCACTTAATCGTCATGGAAATCTATGGGGTAGGTACCAGTATTAACACCCTTTCCTGCAGATGGGAAACTGAGGCACAAAGAGGTGAGGTAACCGCCCCAGATCATGGAGGCCAGGCCGTCCAGCTCCAGCATCCAGGCTTGTGCTCAGTGCCCGTGCTGGGTGACCCTTGCCTCCCTCTACCCTGCACTGAGACCCATGGCCACAGCCTCATCTCAGTGTGATTATTCCTGGGGAGCAGGGCGGGGGTACTACTGGGGGCCAGTTTCTCTGAGCACTGCTTTCCCAGGAGGCAGGCAGCTCAAGGGACTGTGTTTTATTTACTGCTGGACACCCAGGCCCAGGCCCAGGCCAGCCACACGGCAAGGCCTGAATCAACAGGTACTGGATGGACCCCTGAACATCTGCAGGTACGTGCACTGTGCCCACCATTTGCTCATCTCCACGGCATGCCTGGCTGCACGGCTGTCACCTCCATCAGCCCCCTGCTGAGGGCAGTCAGGGGGGCCAGAGCTCAGCCAGCGACAGGCGGCCTCAGGGGGCCTGTGGCTGCCGCAAGTCTCTCCTGGGCTGTCCAAGCCAATCCACAGGGAGGCCCAGCCAGCTTCCAGGAACTGCAACGGGGTCCCTGTTCCTGGGAGTGTTCTAATAGCTATTGAGGGGTGTTTCCTGAGGGTGACTTGGAACCCCATGGGGCACTGGAAGTCAGGCTGATTTCAACATCCATTCCAGGCCTGGGTGCTGCTGGCGGCATGGAGCAGGTCGTCAAAGACACTAACCATGGGGCCTGGGTTGTAGCAGGGCTTCCCTGCTCCCTCTCTGTGCCTCGGTGTCCTCGTCTGTAGTAGAGAATTGGTAACAGAGACCCAGGGGGGCTCACTGAGAGCTGCTCTCATCAGCAGCCCCGTCATTACAGAGGAAGGGGGGAAGGAGGCCCTGCTACAGGGACAGGGTCACATCCCCTCTACTGCCCACACTTTCCGAGCCATTGTACATGCTGTTCCACCAAGCACACCTGGACCCTGTCCCCACCAGATCACACCTGGTGATGTTCTGAGGCCACCCCAGTCACCGGCTTCCCTCCCCTATTCGATGTATCCTCCCTTCTCCTTGAAGCCCTCAGCATCAACTGCCTTCTCATCTGCTGTCATTTGGTCTCTGTGGTCAGATGCCCAGGCTCCCCACAGTCCCCAGAGCTCCCATCCCAGGACCAAGTATACAGCAGGTGCTCAGTATATGTTCTAAGCTTCTGGGAAGGCATACTCACTCTCCTTCACAGGGATTATTCTCTAGGGGAGGTCAACTCTAGCTCTTGAGTGTGCAGAGCAAACCTAGTCTGGTGTGTACAGGGCTGCCGTGTGTGTGTGTGTGTGTGTGTGTGTGTGTGTGTGTGTGTGTGTGTGTGTGTGATGAGGGCATGGGTGGTGTCGAAGCTCCACCTGCCGCAGATCAGCTGAAGGAAAGGGCAGTCCCGGAAGAGCGCCCTGTCCCCTCTATACCCTGACCGGGGTCTGGTTCCTGGGAGATGAAGCTGTCCCCTGAACATCCTGAGGAAGCACCTGATGGGGACACGAGCATGCGGGCTGTGCAGTGACAGAGCATCCAGTCTGGACCCTGCCTTAGGGGGGCCACGCAGTCCACCCTTGGTCACACATCTTAAACCAAGGGCCTCGAACTAGGAACCAAGAACAAATCTAGATTTTTTTTGAATTAATTCTAACATTTAAAAACTATAGAAGATTTCAGACAAAAACCTACGCTTCTAGATCTGTCTGTTTGTTTTCATATGAAATAAGAAGTTCCGGCCTCCTGGGTGACATTGCCTCAGGGCAAAGCTCTTCCGGGGCTGAGTGGGAGCCCCCTCTGGATGGAACTTGTGTCCCCCAGCTTGCCACCACTCCCTAAGCCTCCCCCAGGCCCAGGTTCTCCCCCTGCCTCTCCTTGCCTGGCCCCTGGAGACATCTGAGTTTGTAATCCTCACTCTAGCCCCATGGAGCTTCACTTCTTCACAAGGGACATGAGGGCCACAGCTGTGTGGAGCCTACCCTGACCGCCCAGGTGGGCAGGTTAAATGGGCTGAGAGTGCAGCCCTCAAAGGAGGGGTTCATCACATGCCCTCCGAACGCAGCCAGGAAGCGGTGAGGCTGAGAGAGGCCCAGGGCCAGGGGCTCTGGAAAGTGCCCCCTGGAAGGCCACGTCATCTGACTCCAAAGCTGCACCCTAACCTCTGCCCTTCTCACACTCCCCATGCATCACTGCATCCACGCTTTGCGCCAACCCTGGCCATGCCAGGGCCAAGGTCCCAGGACCAGCACTGAGGGCAACAGTCTCCGGTCCCAGCTCCACCTCTGGCAGTTCAACCTGCTCAGTGTTGCTGTGAGGTGGCCACTGCCACGTCCCTTTACAGTGAGAAACTGAGCCTCCAAAGGGAGAAAGGTAGTCAGGGTCAGGGACAAATCCCGCAGAAGAACAGGGTCCTGAAGGGCAAGGGGCATTGCTAGCTGATGAGTAGAGGAAAGGGGTTCCTGGTGGAGGAGCCAGCCACGTGCAGGCCTGGAGGTGTGATGCAGCGTGGGAAACGGGCTCCCCTGTTGTGGCAGGAGCAGCAGGATGTGAAGGAGGTGGTCCCGAGAGCCCCTAGACGCCCCTCCTCCTGCCTTGACCCAGGCCCTGGCAGCTCTGCCTCCTCTCTCTCCCCATCTCCCCCTTCCTGCTGCCCAAGGCCCAGCCACTGAGCCACCTCCTCCTCCACATCCTGCATTTCCATCTCGCCCAGTCTCCTCTCAGACACAGCAGGGAGATCCCTCTCTTGAAGTGGTGACTAAGTTTCTCACTACTGGGGGGCCCTGTCATGACATGGCTTCCAAGTTAAAAAAATTAAACTCAGACCGTTAATGGTGTAAATGAGCACGAGGGTGAGAGCAGGTTTCTCTGGTTCCTGTCCATGATGAGCCCCTGGTCCTGGAGGGACAGAGAAGGTGAACTTGTTGGATACATGACCCTTTACCCAGCCATAAACAGAAACAAAACTGAGATATTTGTAGTGAGGTGGATGGACCTAGAGTCTGTCATACAGAGTGAAGTAAGTCAGAAAAAGAAAAACAAATACCGTATGCTAACACATATACATGGAATCTAAAAAAAAAGAAAGTGGTTCTGAAGAACCTAGGGGCAGGACAGGAATAAAGACACAGACGTAGAGAATGGACTTGAGGACACGGGGAGGGGGAAGGGTAAGCTGGGATGAAGTGAGAGAGTGGCATGGACATATATACACTACCAAATGTAAAATGCATAGCTAGTGGGAAGCAGCCGCATAGCACAGGGAGATCAGCTCGGTGCTCTGTGATCACCTAGAGGGGTGGGATAGGGAGGATGGGAGGGAGACGCAAGAGAGAGGAGATATGGGGATATATGTATATGTATAGCTGATTCACTTTGTTATACAGCAGAAACTAACACACCATTGTAAAACAATTATACTCCAATAAAGATGTTACATTAAAAATTTTTTTTAATTTAAAAAAAGGAGCAGCTGCAGGTTCTCCCTGCTTGAGTGATAAATTCAAATCTGGCCCTGGGTCCTGGACACCAGTGCAGGTTCTGACTCCAGGGGTGAATCCTCAGTGCTCTGGGTCTCCTTTAGAAGCAGGAGCAAGTTCTCCCTGCAGGAATTGTGGATCTTGGCTTGGCTCTGGGTCTCATGCAAAAGCAAGAGCGGGTAATACCTGGAGGGTTGCTTGATCCTACTATGGCTCTGGTTCTCCTGCAGAAGCAGGAGAAGTTTCCTCCAGCCAGAGTGGTGAATCCTCATCTGGCTCCAAGTCTCCTGCCAAAGCAAGAGCAGATTCCACCTGTACGGTTGTTGAATCCTACTCTGGCTCTCGGTCTCCTGCAGGAGCAAGTGCAGGTCCTCCTTGCAGATTTGTGACTTCTAATCTGGCTCTTGGTCCTGCAATGTCAGTGCAGCTTCTTCCCGCCAGAGTGGTCAATTCCCATCCAGCTCTGGGCTTTCCACGGGAGCAGGTACAGGTTCTCCCTGCTGGAGTCGTTAATTTGAATCTGGCGCTGGGTCCTGGACAGACAGTGCAGGTTCTCTCCTCAGGATGGTGAATCATCATCACTCTGGATCTCCTTCAGAAGCAGGAGCAAGTTCTCCCTGCAGGAGAGGTGAATCCTCATCTGGCTTTGGGTCTCACTCAGGAGCAAGTGCAGGTTCTCCCTGCAGATTTATGAATTCTAATCTGGCTCTGAGTTCTCTGAAACCTGTGCAGATTCTCCCCGCCAGAGTGGTGAATCCTCATCTGCCTCCAGGTCTCCTGCAGAAACAGGGACAAGTTCTACCTGTAGGGTTTTTGGATCCTACTTTGTATCTGGGTCTCCTGAAAGCATAGGTACAATTCCTTACACCTTATTCCTAATTCCTCATCTGGCCCTGTGCCTCCTACAGGATCAGGTGCATTTTTCCTGCCACAGGTGTTAGTCCTCATTGGTTTCTGGGTCTCATGCAGGAGCAGGTGCACTTTTATCCTGCCTGCTTGGTGAGCACTCAATTGGCTTTGGTTTCCTACAGTAGGAGACGCAGATTCTCCCTGCAGGGGTGGTGGGTTCTTATCTTTCTCTAGGTCTCCTGCAGGAGCAGTGTAGCTTCTCCTGGTCAGATTTGTGAATTCTCATCTGGCTCTGGGTTTTCCACAGGAGCAGGTGCAGGTTCTCCCTTCTGGAGTGGTTAATCCTCACTGGCTCTGTGTCTCCTCCAGACGCAAGATTAGCTTCTACCTGTAGGGTCTGGGATTATATTCTGGCTCTGGGGCTCTTGCAGGAGCACGTGCAGATTCTCCCTGCTGCATAGGTCAATCTCACTGACCCTAGGTCTCATGCAGGATCTTGTACAAGTTCTCCCTGCTGTATTCGTGAGTTCTAATTTGGCTCTGAGTCCTGTAAATCCCGGGCAGTTTTCCTCTGCCATAGTGATGAATCCTCATCTGTCTCTGTCTCTTTCAGAAGCAGGAGCAAGTACTCCCTGCAGGCGTTGTAGATCCTGGCCTGGCTCTGGGTTTCCTGCAGAAGCAAGGGCAGGTTCTACCTGTAGGTTTGTTGTATCCTACTCTCGCTCTGGGTCTTCTGTAGAATCAGGTGCAAGCTCTCCTTGCTGGACCGGTGAATCCTCTTCTGGCTCTCGGTCTTCTGCAGGAGCAAATGCAGGTTCTTCCACCAGATTCATGAAGTCTAATCCTGCTCTGGGTCCTGCATAGCAGGTTCAGGTTCTCCCTGCCGCAGCGATTTCTCATATGGCCTGGGGTTCTGCAGGAGTAGGAGCAGGTTCTCCATGCAGAAGTGGCAAATCCTTATCTGTCTCTTGGTTTCCTACAGGACAGGTACAGGTTTTCCTGCTAGAGTGGTCAATTCTAATCTGGCTCCGGGTCCTGCACAGCTGGTGCAGGTTTTCCCCACTAGAGTCATGAATCCTCATCTGGCTCTGGGTCTCCTGCAGAAGCAGGATCAATTTCTACCTGTAGGGTTTTGGGATCCTACTCTGACTCTGGGTCTCCTGCAGGAACAGGAGCAGGTTCTCTCTGCCGGGGTGGAAAATCATCATCTGACTCTGGGTCTCCTACAGGAGCAGGTGCATGTTCCCCATACCAGAGTGGGAAATCCTCATCTGGCTCTGGGCCTCTTAGAGTACCAGGTGCATGTTCTCCCTGACAGAGTAGTGAATCCTCTTCTAGCTCTGGGGTTCCTGCAGGAGCAGGAGCAGGTTCTCCCTTCAGGGGTGGTAAATACTCACCTTGCTGTGGATGAGTCCTATAGGAGCCGGTGTATGTTCTTCATACTGGAGTGGTAAATCCCCCTCTAGCTCTGAACACCTGCAGGTGAAGGTGCAGTTTCTCCCTGCAGGAGTTGAGGATCCTGACCTAGCTCTGGGTCTCCTGCAGGAGCAGGTTCAAGTGCTCCCTGCTGGAGTGGTGAATCTTCGTCTGGCCTGGGCCCTCCTCAGGAGTGGGTACAGTTTCTCCCTGCCGTAGCGATGAATCATTTTCTGGTCTGGGTCTCCTGCAGGAGCAGGTGGAGGTTCTCCCTGTAGGTGTTGTTGATCCTGACCTGGCTCTGGGTCTCCTGCAAGAGGAGGTGCAGGTTCTCACTGCAGTGTTGGAAGATACTCATCTGGCTTAGGATCTCCTGCAGGAGCAGGTGCAGCTTCTTTCTGCTGGAGTAGTGGATCCCCATCTGGCCTTTGTTCTGCTGGAGGAGCAGAAGGAAACTCTCCCTGCTGCGGTGGTGAATCCTCATCTCACTCTGGCTCTCCTGCAGGAGCAGGTGCAGGTCCTCCCTGCTGAGGTGGTGAATTCTCATCTAGCTGTGGGTCTCCTGCAGGATATTCCTCAGGCTCTGGGTCTTCCTTTCTTTTTTCTGTGGCTTCTGCACCTGCACCTTACTCCTTTGAATTTATATATTCTGGAGATGGAGCCATATTTAATTCCTGTGGAAGTGCTGGAGCTGTGAGAGCGGAAAAGCTTACCCAAATGCCTGCCTTTCCATGTGCCTTTCCAAGGACAGAAATCTTCCCAGAAATTTCCATAGACATCTTAGCCCAGGAACTCACAGCAGGCTGTCTTTTCTGACTGCAATCCACCAGATGGGTGGTCTGAAGCTAGTCTTTGCTTCTGCCTTAACACCAGCCTCTGAGGACTCCTCTCTGTGTGGCCCAGCACTCACCCCTCCCCACACATCCACATGCTCCCACCCCTGGCCTTCTTACCTTCAGACTCTGCCTCCCTGGGCTCCAGGTCCTCCAGCTGACTCAGGGGAAGGTTGACATGGTGCTCCAGGTCTGAGCCAGGTGTGCTGAGCTGCACAGAAGCCCAGGACAGGACCCTGAGGAGTGGCCTGAGTGATGTATGGGCAGGAGACCTTCCCCATTCATTTCTGGGCCCTGGTTCTGGAGAACCCTCCGGGGCCACTCTCACCCGGAGCCTGCACTGGCCCTCATCGGCAGTGTGGCTCACCAGCCCTTCACTCGGGGAGATGGATTGGATGTCCCTGTCCACCAGCTCCTCGCTGATCTCAGGGATGCGGCTCTGCAATGACAGTGACCAGCAGCCAGTCTGGCCCCGACGTATCAGAGCTCTGCCCAGCCATCGTCACTGCTTCTTCTGCCCACTCAACCTGCTCCCAGATCAGGCACAGACCTGTGTCTGCTCAGGTATCCACCCGGGAGGAAAGAGATCCACCTAGAGGGCTTGGGATAAACCTCAGGCAGGAGGGCGCTGCCCCAGCTCTCCACATCCCACCCAGCCGGCTTTGACCTGGCACTTGGACATGACCAGCCCACCAGGCTTCTGACCCCTCATCAGCCTGCTCTTGCTTGAGGTGGACCCACCCCACAGAAACCCCCTACCTCCACACGTACAGGGAGGGGACAGAGGGCTACCCAGGTAGGATCAGTGTGGTGACCTGGCCTGGGCTCGTCTGCCCTGGGCCTCCCTGTGTTACCTTTGGGTCCCTCTGGGCAAATGGCCATAGGTGTCTGCAACGTCGGTAAAGGCTCTCACTTCAGGACACAGCAGAACATGTCCACTTGAGCGTCTCCAGCCAAGTGAGCTGGGTAGGGGGCCTCTCTAGAATGTGGGCGCCAGGTTACCCAGGCTCTAATTTCTGCTGAGCTGTGTTGCCAGGGAAGAGAGCTCACTTCCTGGGGACCCCATAAGCGGGCTCCCTCCTTGCACAGAACTCCCCAAGGGCACCTCCGGGCTGCTGACTTCTCACCCACACCCCATGCCACGTCCACGCACAGTGTCACCAACACAGCGCACCCCACAGCCCCCGGGAGGCCTGGGTGCAGCTAGGGCCCCAGCTCTGAGGACACAACCGGGTTCAGAACCGGCTGCTTTTCCTCACCAGTGATGTGACCCTGGACCAGCCACGTGCCTCTCAGGGCCTCTCCAATCCCCCCATCTGCACAGTGGTGGTCGTTCTGGCATCTACTTCTTAGGGAGGCCATCAGGTGTATAGACCTCTAAACACCCACATTGCATGTAAAGCCCGTAGGCTGGTACCACATGCAGCTCATGCACAGACTTAGCAAAGGAAGGCTTACATAAAGGGCTGGTGTAGCACAGAATACAACTGAAACAAGCCTGGGTCTGCTCCGGGGTCTAGGGAAAGTCACTCCCCTTCTTGCATGTTTCCCAGTCCCCACCGTGTGAGGGTTGAAATTAAATGAAATTCAGACATCGTTCCCTCTGGCATACAACCTTCCAGGTCCTCCTGTTATGTTTAGATTCAAGTCCAAGTGTCTCATTTTGGCCTATGTGGTGGGCCGCGCCCACAATGGCTCCTAGCATTCCTACCTCTGGTCACACATCCTTGTGTAATCCCCACCCCTCCAGCGTGGATGGACATTGTGACTGGGTTCTAACATGTAGACTGATTGATGAAAAGTCTGTGACTTCTACTCCTTCCCTCTCTCCTTTGTTCATTCTTTCCCTCTGTCTCTCAGTCCCTCTCTCTCTCTCTCTTTCTCCTCTACCTCCCTATGTTTCCGTCTCTCTCTCTGTCTGTCTCTCTCTCATATGTATGTATGTATTGTTAGGGCACAGGGCAGGTCACTTCAAAATATGCCTTAATGAAGGACTTCCCTGGTGGTCCAGTGGTAAAGAATCTGCCTTGCAATGCAGGGGACACGGACTCGATCCCTGGTCGGGGAACTAAGATCCCACCTGCCGCAGAGCAACTAAACCCGTGCGCCACAACTACTGAGCTCGCACACCTCAACTAGAGCCCGCGAGCCGCAAACTATAGAGCTCACGCCTTCTGGAGCCTGTGTGCCACAACTGGAGAAGAGAAAAACCCACACACCACAACTAGAGAGAAGCCCACGCACCACAATGAGGAGCCCACTCACTGCAACGATAGATCCCACATGCCTCGACAAAGATCCCACATGCCGCAACCAAGACCCGACACAGCCGAAATAAAAATAAATAAATAATAAATCAATAAATCTTTAAAAAAATATGCCTTAATGACACATTGATTATTTTGAATTAATGTTATTTAAGAAAAGCCCCATGCAACTCTTTGCTCTCTGTCTCCCTGAAAGCAGGAAATAAATCTCTCCTATGAAAGGTACACTATCTGGAGGCTGAGGTCTCTCATCTCCCTCTATGAGAGCTGAGGGTTGCAAGCACTCTGGCTCCTGCAAAAATTAATTCCTTCTGGGAGCCTTCTGTTGTACTACTAATGTGCCGGTTAGCTTTGCGATGACCAAAGTCAACTCCTCACTCCACCTATATCTGAACAAGGCCTGTGTCTGAGCTACTACAGATTCTCTGGATTTCTTGGCACATGGACTGACCCAAACCCTCCTAACCTGCCAGACCCCTTGTACAAACACCTCCACTTTGAGAGTTCTTTCACCTCATCCAGAAAATAAACAAAATTCACCTCCAGTACCCAACCAAGAAATAAACAGATATCCAGCTGGTCTCCTTCTACCTCATCCACTTCAGAGTCACTCTCTTAGATATACCTTAAGCTCAATGACTTATGCTGTCTCCCTTTCTTTGGCACAATGCCATCCCTGGATGTGCCCCATCTTACACTGGCTCGACGGCACCACTCAGATGAGCTGGAGACAGTACCCAAAAATGGCCTGATGGTAGCACCGTACGTTCAAAATGACCTACTCGCCAAACCAGCCATCGACACGGTGGCCCAGAGATCAGGGATGTTCATGTGCCTCCGATGAAATCATTACTCAGGGGACCTCAGCATCTATCATCAGTCTTCTCCATGTTCTTCTGACCTTTGCTCTTCCTCTTTTCAGCTGATACCTTGATGGTTCATGGAGAAACCGGATCCTATCTGGCAAGAGCAGAATCATCTTCCCAACACTTGAGAAAAGAATAGGCCGGGGCTGGGTTCCATCTTATCCTCCTCTGCCTGCCCGGCCCACCACGTTGGAGAAAATGTGTGCCTCCTCCTGTCAGGAGGACAGGATGTAAAGGAAACCAGAATATTGTTTTGAGCTAAAGACACTTAAAAAAACCCAGCAAAAACAAAACAAACAAATCCCCCAAAACAGTAGGTGCAAGAAGGGCGTGCTGACCTTTCCCCTTTTCCTTCATGGAGCAGGAGATAACATATCCATCCCCTTCCCCAACCCCCATGGAAGATGTCCTCCCTCCCTGAAAGGAGAGTGGCGTTGCTATCATCAAGGGCAGAAAGTTGAGAATGAGAAAATTCTGTACAAACAGACTTTGTTCAACATAATTCTCATCATCCTTAGCCTCCCCACATAGCGTAGTTCCGTTTCCACAATCACCTCTCTTTGTTCAACCCAATAGAAAAGCATTTAGGTTTTGTCACTTCTCTGGGTCTTTATCATTTCCTTAGAAGGGTATCCTGTGTCACATAAAACTTATGGGAAATAAATACGTATGCTTCTCTCCTGTACTCTGTCTTGTGTCCATTTAATTCTCAGGACCAGCTGTCAAAATTCTAAGAGGGTGGAGGTAAGAATTTGTCTCAGAGACATCTTTCTTGCTGGCATCTTTGAATTCTACCTCGTTCCTTGACTTGATTCTTCAGTATGCTGACATGCTCTCAGCCACCATCTTCAGAAGCTTTGTGAACATGGGCTGCGTCTTTCAAAATGAAGCACATTCTTACCACACAAACCAGCCCTCAAAATACTTGTTATCAGTGGACCCAAATGAGCTCATTTGGGTCCATTGCACCTGGACACTTACGGCAGCCTTATTCACATCTGCCAGAACTTGGAAGCAACCAAGATGTCCTTCAGGAGGTGAATGGACACAAAGACTGGGATACATCATGCAACAGAATGTTTCTCAGCACTGAAAAGAAATGAGAGAGATATGGAGCCACGGGGAGACAGATGGGGTACCTTAAATGCGTATTACACACTGACAGAAGACAATTTGGAAAGGTGGCATACCTTAGGTTACCAACTATATATGACATTCGGGAAAAGGCAAACCATGGAAAGGGTGAAAAGATCACTGGGAAAAAAAATTTTTTAAATACAAAATAAAAAATAAATTTAAAAAAAGATCACTGGGTTGCCAGGGGCTTGTGGTGGGGTTGAGGGGTGAGGGGTAATAAATAGGCTGAACACAGAAGATTTTTAAGGCAGTAAACTATTCAGTGTGATACATTCATGGTGAGATACGTATGTCAAAACCCATAGAACGTACAACACCAGGAGTGAACCCTAATGTAAACTCTGGACTCTGGTGATAATGATGTGTGACCAACACGCAGAATGTTGATAGGATAGTTAGGGAGCCGGAGGCTCTGAGCACCTGTGGTGGGGGGTGGGGTGGGGGCACCAGCAACAGCAGAGCAGAGCATATATGGGACTTCTTTGTACCCTGCCCGATTTTGCTGTGAACTCAAAACTAAATAATACAGCTTATCGAAACAAAGAAAGAAGAACTCCAGTAATATCACATGGCTACTCCTCTTCGAGTCTGCAGTTTGTCTGGGCCACTTGAGAGCCGAACTTCAGCAGACATTGTCCTTTCAACACGCATCCTTTCAAAGTTTCATCTGAAATCCGCTTTTTATCTCACTCTACTCTCTTCTTTTTTTAAGATAGTATTTTTTTCTTCTTTTTTTTTTTTATTGATGTATGACTGACTGGCAACATTATATTAGTTTTCTGGTATACAATATAGTGATTCAATATTTTTATACATTACAAAATGATCACCAAGATATGTGTAGTTATCATTCGTCACCAAATAATGTTTTTACAGTATTATGGACTCTATTCCCTATGCTGTACATTACATCCCCATGACATTTGTTTTATAACTGTGAGTTTGTACCTCTTAATCTTTCTCACCTATTACATTCATCCCCCCATTCCCGTCTCCTCTGGCAACCACCAGCATGTTCTTTGGATCTATGACTCCATTTCTGTTTTGTTGTGTTTGTTCATTTGCTTTGTCTTGTAGATTCTACATATAAGTGACATCACAAGATATTTCTCTTTCTGACATATCTCACTTAGCATAATACCCTCTAGGTCCATTCATGTTGTCCCAAGATTTCATTCTCTTATATGGCTGTGACATATTCCTCTTTGTGTGTGTGTGTGTGTGTGTGTATGAAATCTTCTTTATCCATTGGTGTATCGATGGACACTTTGATGGCTTCCATATCTTGACTATTGTCAATAAAGCTGACATGAACATAGGGGTGCATATTATCTTTTTGAATTCGTGATTTTGTTTCCTTCAGATAGATACCCCCCAAGTGTAATTCCTGCATCATATGGTAGTTCTAGTTTTAATTTTTTGTGGAACTTCCATGATGTTTTCCATAGTGGCTGCATCAACTAACATTTCCAATGAAAGTGCACAAGGGTTTTGTTTGCTCCACATCCTCGTCAATACTTGTTTTTTGTTGTCTTTTGAATGAAGCCATTCTTTCATGTGTGAGGTGATAATCTCATTGTGGTTTTGATGTGCCTTTCCATGATGATAAATGATGTCGACCATATTTTCATGTGTCTGTTAGCAATCTGTATATATTCTTTGGGAAAACGTTCAGTCTTCTGTCAATTTTATAATGGGGTTTTTGTTCTTTGGCGGTTGAGTTGTGTGAGTACTTGGTCTTTTTTGGATATGAACCCTTTATTAGTCATATCATTTGCAAATATTTTCTCACATTCAGTAGGGTGTCTTTTTGTTTTGTGGGTGGTTTCCTTTGCTGTTCAAAAGCTTTTCAGTTGGATGGAGTCCCATTGGTTTATTTTCCTTTTTTTTCCCTTGCTTGAGGAGAGAGATCCAAAAAAATACTGCTAAGACTCATGTCAAAGAGCATACTGCCCATGTATTCTTCTAAGAGTTTCATGGCTTCAGGTCTTGCATTGAAGTATTTGATTCATTCTGAGGTTATTTTTGTAGATGGTATGGGAAAGGAGTCCAGTTTGATTTTGTGCATGTAGCTATCCACTTTTCCCAACACCGTTTGTTGAAGAGGCTATCTTTTCCCCATTGTTTATTCTCACCTCCATTGTCACAGATGAATTGACCATAAAAGCATGGGTTCATTTCTGGGCTCTCTATTCTGTTCCATGGATCTATGTGGGTTTTGCGTGTGTGTGTGTGTGCCAATACCATACTGACTGATGATTCTAGATTTGTAGTACAGTTTCAAATCAGGGAGCATGTTATGTCCAGGTTTGTGCCTCTTTCTTAAGGTTGTATTGACTATTCAGGTTCTTTTGTGTTTCCATACACATTTTAGAATTCTTTGTTCTAGTTCTTTGAAAGATCCCATTGGTATTTTGATAGGAATGACATCGAATCTCTAGATTGCCTTTGGGTGTGGAATCATTTTAACAATACAAATTCTTCCAATTCATGAGCACAGTATATCTTTCCATTTGTTTGTGTCATCTTCAATTTCTTTCATCAATGTCTTCCAGTTTTCTGAGTACAGGTCTTTTACCTCCTTGGTTAGATGTATTTCTAGGTATTTTATTTTTCTTAATGTCATTGTCAATAGGATTGTTTTCTTAATTTCTCATTCTGATAGTTTTCTGTGAGTGTATAGAAACGCAGCAGATTTCTGTACATTAATTTTGTATACTGTAACTTAACTGAATTTTCTTATGAGTTCTATTTGTTTTTTGGTGTTGTCTTCAGGATTTTCTTTTTTTAATATTTATTTATGTATTTGTTATTTTATTTATTTATTTATTTATTTTTGCTGCGCCAGGTCCTAGCTACAGCACGCGGGATCTCCGTTGCAGCATGCGGGATCTTTAGTTGCAGCATGAGAACTTCTTAGTTTCAGCATTTGGACTCCTAGTTGCAGCATGCCTGTGAGATCTAGTTCCCCGACCAGGGATTGAACCCAGGCCCCCTGCATTGGGAGCACGGAGTCTTACCCAGTGGACCTCCAGGGAAGTCCCCAGGATCTTCTATACAGAGTACCATGTCATCTACAACCAGTGACAGTTTTACTTCTTCCTCTCCAATCAGATTTTTGTACTTCTTTTTTTCATCTAATTACTATGGCTAGGACTTCCTAGACCATGTTGAATGAAAGTGGTGAGAGTGGTTAGGGTTAGAGTTAGGTTTAAGCATAACTAGCCCTTTTTCCCTTCCTCCCTCTCCATCTCTCTAAGGCCTCCAGGAAGGACAGAACTAGTCCAGGGTCACCCATGACTCAGGGAGTTGAGCTGGACTATTGCTTTTCTGCCCCCCAGTCCTGGGCATATTTTTGTATACTATCTGTGTATCGTCTTTGGACAGGTTTCCATTCAGATTGTTACCTATTTTTAATGGGGTTGTTTGTGTTAGAGTTCTTTGTGTACTTTGAGACAAATCCTTTATTAGATATGTATTTGCAAACATTTTTCTCCCAGTTTGTGACTTGTCTTTTGATTTTCTGAATAAGGTCTTTCACAGAGCAGAAATCTTTAGTTTTATGAAGTCCATGGTATCACTTGTTTTCTTTGTGGATTGCCTTTTTGTGTTGCGTGTTAAAATTCAAAGCTCATGATCTACATGACGAAACCCAAGCTTCTGTCCATTTTCTTCTATGCTTTCTTCTATAATTTTGAATAGTTTTACATTTCAAATTTGTCTATGAATAATTTTGAATGAATTTGGTGTAAGTTGTAAAGTTTGTATCTGCATTCATTTCATTCCATATAGTTTCCAATTAATTGCTCCTTAACTATTTTTGGAGAAGTTATGGGATATGTAGCTCCATTTCAGTTTGAATTTCCAAAGTTCAATGAGTTCAGCAGTTCTGCCAGCAGGGAGCACTATCTCCAGGGAACTGTGAGCTAGACGCGGCCTGCATTTCCCGCATCAACCACAGAAGGCGCTGAGCCCGCTTCTCTGACCCGCCGTGCAGGTGCCTCCCACCGCGGACTTCGCTCTGCGCGCAGCTGAAAGGAGTTCTATCTCCTCAAGCACCGCCAGGGCTTCCGCTTTGGGACTCGAAGGGCTAGCGTCCGTGCAACAGGAGTTCAGTCTCCATAGGACTCGCTGGAATTTGGGCTTCAGGACAACCTGGGGCTATGTCCATGCTGACAGGACCTGGGTTTGCTCAGGATCCGCCCAGAGAGGCACGGCCAGGAGTAAAAGGTGAGGAAAAATTGAGAAGTAAGGAAAGTGAGCAGAAGCTTCCTGTGTATGACTGACTGCTGGGGGGTGGGGGCGGGGATCCACCTTCAGATGACCCAGGAAGGGCTTGATGTGGAAAACTGGGTTTTTAATCAGGTTTCTGTGCAGTGAAGACTAGTGTCCTGTGTAGTTTTTTGGCGTGTGGTGTCCAATTTTCCCAGCACTGTTTATTGAGGGGACTGTCCTTTCCACTTGGTGTGTTCTTGGCCCCTTTGTCATAAATTAACTGACCGCATCCATACAGGTTTAATTCTGGTCTCTCTGTTCTGTTCTTCTGATGCTTGCACCTGTTTTTGTGCCAATTTCACACTGTTTTGGTTATTGTAGCTTCACAGTATAATTTGAAGTCAGGGTGCGAGATGCCTCCATCCTGTTCTCCTTTCTGAGGATCGCTTTGGCCGTTTGCTGTCCTTTGTGGTTCCACGCAAATATTAGAATGATTTGCTCTATTTCTGTGAAGAATACCATTGGAGTTTTGGTAGGGATTGCATTCACTGTGTACATTGCTTTGGGTAGAATGGACATTTTTATAATATTAATTCTTCCATTCCATGAGCATGGGATATCTTTCCATTTGTTTGTGTATTCCTTAATTTCTTCATGTGTCAAAGGTCTTTCAAGTCCTTTGTTAAATTTATTTCTAGGTATTTTGTTCTTTTTGACGCAATTGTAAATTGGATTGTTTTCTTTGTCTTTCTGATGGTTCATTATTAGTATTTAGAAATGCAGTTGATTTTTGTGTATTGATTTTGTAACTTCACTGAATTCACTTATTAGTTCTAATAGTTTTTTGGTGGAATGATGTAGAAAATTGGAATTCAAAAATCCCACTGTTTCTATCACATCCAGGTCATCCACAACACAGAAGACATAGTGGCTCCTAATATAATCTTCCCACAGTGCCCGTAAATTACAGGTGGACTCCTACCTATGTGGGTGATTAGGTTCATGACTTTGTGTGAACTGAATCTGGGTAAGGCTTGGCCTTTACAAGGAGGTGTGATGTCTTCTCCGGTGTTCTGGCGTGGTATTGACATGGTGTTTTGGAAAGTAATTTCAAACATACAGAAAATTTGCAATAGCAGTGCAAAGTACTGTTTATCTCTACTCAGATTCCCTAGCTGTCATTGCTTTACCACATTTGCCATTTCACACAAAATACTCCAGTGTGTTTTACCCAGAACAAGGACACTCTCCCAGGGAACCAGCACATAACCTCCAAATGAGGAAATTAGTATGATTTCCACATTATAATCCAATCCACAGGACCACTTCAACTTTCACCAGCTGCCCCAACTCTAGGGAAATGTCTTTTTCCATTCTGATCCAGTTTTCTTTTTCTGGAACCACTACTCTTACTTTCCCTCAGTTTTGCAACCTTGATGAACTTAAAGCACACAAGTTGAGTATGATCTGGCTGGCCTTTTCTGTTTGGCTTTTTTCACTTAGGATGTTTTAAGATGTTTTCAATGTTCATCCGTGTTGTAACATGTATCAGTACTTCATTCATTTTTCTCATTGTGCTTAAATGTCATAACATTTACCATTCAAACCATTTTAAGTATACTTAAAATTCTATGACATTAACCACATTCACATTGTTGTACAAATATCCTCACCATCCATGTTCAGAACTTTTCAATTTTCACTAGTGAAACTCTGTAGTCATTAAACACGAATTCCCCTAAGCCCCTGGCAACTGCGTTCTACTTTCTGCCTTTGAATTTGACTTCTCTGGATACCTCATATAAGTGGAATAGTATCATTTTTGTCTTTTTGTGACAGGGTTATTTCATTTATCATAATGACTTCAAGGCTCATATACGTTGTAGCATGTGTTGGTATTTCCTTAGTTTTTATGACTGAATTACATTCCTTTGTGTATATGCCACATTTAGTTCAGTCCATTCGTTCATCAATGGACACTTGGGTCGCTTCTACCTTTTGGTATTGTGATTAATGCTGCTGTTAATATGAGTGTACCCATATCTGTTCCCGTCTCTGCTTTCAATCTTTTGAGTATATACCCTGATGTGGAACTGATGGATCATATGTTAATTCTATGTTTAAGTTTTTGAAGAACTGCCATACTGTTTTCCACAGAGGCGGAACCATTTTATTTTATTCCTTCTATGGCGAATAATATGGCTGTTTATGGATCTACCCCATTTTTTTTTCTTTTCGGCTGCACTGCACAGCATGTGGGATCTTAGTTCCCCAACCAGGAATCAAACCCGCGCCCCCTGCATTGGAAGCACGGAGTCTTAACCACTGGACCACCAGGGAAGTCCCTGGATCTACCCCATTTTGTTTATCCATTTACCCTCTGCTGGACGTTTGCGTTGTTTCTACCGCTTGGCTATTGTGAACAGTGCTGCTATCTATATATGTGTACACGTGTTTTCAATTCTTTGGGGGATATATATATATATATATATATATCTAGGAGTATAGTTGTTGAACCATATGCTAATTGTACATTTATGTTGTAAACATAGGTTGTACATTTTCCCATTTCCACAAGTAATTTTTTTTTTAACACCCAGAACTGTCTGTAAATGACAAAAGACTTTAAAATGACCACTGTTAAAGATTTGATGAAAGTTCATAATAATGCAGTTGACAAGAAAATTAGTTATTTCTGAGATATACATTTTAAAGTAATAACTAGGATTATTACTTATAACATTATACCAGAACATATAAGATTTTTAGAAATTTCATGTAATGTCTGAAACATTTATATTAACATATTTCCATACATATTTCCATACAAATACAAATATAAGATTTTTAGAAATTTCATGTAATGTCTGAAACATTTATATTAACATATTTCCATACAAATAACCCAATGAAAGTTTAGTATTAGTTGTTTTGTTTGTTTGTTGTTTTATACTGCAGGTTCTTATTAGGCATCAATTTTATACACATCAGTGTATACATGTCAATCCCAATCGCCCAATTCAGCACACCACCATCCCCACCCCACCGCAGTTTTCCCCCCTTGGTGTCCATATGTCCATTCTCTACATCTGTGTCTCAACTTCTGCCCTGCAAACCGGCTCATCTGTACCATTTTTCTAGGTTCCACATACATGCATTAATATACGATATTTGTTTTTCTCTTTCTGACTTACTTCACTCTGTATGACAGTCTCTAGATCCCTCCATGTCTCAACAAATGACTCAATTTCGTTCCTTTTTATGGGTGAGTAATATTCCATTGTATATATGTACCACTACTTCTTTATCCATTCGTCTGTTGATGGGCATTTAGGTTGCTTCCATGACCTGGCTATTGTAAATAGTGCTGCAATGAACATTCGGGTGCATGTGTCTTTTTGAATTACGGTTTTCTCTGGGTATATGCCCAGTAGTGGGATTGCTGGGTCATATGGTAATTCTATTTTTAGTTTTTTAAGGAACCTCCATATTGTTCTCCATAGTGGCTGTATCAATTTACATTCCCACCAACAGTGCAAGAGGGTTCCCTTTTCTCCACACCCTCTCCAGCATTTGTTGTTTGTTGATTTTCTGATGATGCCCATTCTAACAGGAGTGAGGTGATACCTCATTGTAGTTTTGATTTGCATTTCTCTAATAATTAGTGATGTTGAGCGTCTTTTCATGTGCTTCGTGGCCGTCTGTATGTCTTCTTTGGAGAAATGTCTATTTAGGTCTTCTGCCCATTTTTGGATTGGGGTGTTTGTTTCTTTAATATTGAGCTGAATGAGCTGTTTATATATTTTGGAGATTAATCCTTTGTCCGTTGATTCGTTTGCAAATATTTTCTCCCATTCTGAGGGTTGTCTTTTCATCTTGTTTATGGTTTCCTTTGCCGTGCAAAACTTTGAAGTTTCATTAGGTCCCATTTGTTTATTTTTGTTTTTATTTCCATTACTCTAGGAGGTGGATCAAAAAAGATCTTGCTGTGATTTATGTCAAAGAGTGTTCTTCCTATGTTTTCCTCTAAGAGTTTTATAGTGTCCAGTCTTATATTTAGGTCTCTAATCCATTTTGAGTTTATTTTTGTGTATGGTGTTAGGGAGTATTCTAATTTCATTCTTTTACATGTAGCTGTCCAGTTTTCCCAGCACCACTTATTGAAGAGACTGTCTTTTCTCCATTGTATATCTTTGCCTCCTTTGTCATAGATTAGTTGACCATAGGTGCGTGGGTTAATCTCTGGGCTTTCTATCTTGTTCCATTGATCTATGTTTCTGTTTTTGTGCCAGTACCATATTGTCTTGATTACTCTAGCTTTGTAGTATAGTCTGAAGTCAGGGAGTCTGACTCCTCCAGCTCCATTTTTTTGCCTCAAGACTGCTTTGGCTATTCGGGGTCTTTTGTGTCTCCATACAAATTTTAAGATGATTTGTTCTAGCTCCGTAAAAAATGCCATTGGTAATTTGATAGGGATTGCATTGAATCTGTAGATTGCTTTGGGTAGTATACTCATTTTCACAATGTTGATTCTTCCAATCCAAGAACATGGTATATCTCTCCATCTGTTGGTGTCATCTTTAATTTCTTTCATCAGTGTCTTATAGTTTTCTGCATACAGGTCTTTTGTCTCCCTAGGTAGGTTTATTCCTAGGTATTTTATTCTTTTTGTTGCAATGGTAAATGGGAGTGTTTCCATAATTTCTCTTTCAGATTTTTCATCATTAGTGTATAGGAATGCAAGAGATTTCTGTGCATTAATTTTGTATCCTGCAACTTTACCATATTCATTAATTAGCTCTAGCAGTTTTCTGGTGGCAGTTTTAGGATTCTCTATGTATAGTATCACGTCATCCGCAAACAGTGACAGTTTTACTTCTTCTTTTCCAATTTATATTCCTTTTATTTCTTTTTCTTCTCTGATTGCCGTGGCTAGGACTTCCAGAACTATGTTGAATAATTGTGGTGAGAGTGGACATCCTTGTCTCGTTCCTGATCTTAGAGGAAATGCTTTCAGTTTTTCACCATTGAGAATGATGTTTGCTGTGGGTTTGTCATATATGGCCTTTATTATGTTGAGGTAGGTTCCCTCTATGCCCACTTTCTGGAGAGTTTTTGTCATAAATGGGTGTTGAATTTTGTCGAAAGCTTTTTCTGCATCTATTGAGATGATCATATGGTTTTTATTCTTCAATTTGTTAATATAGTGTATCACATTGATTGATTTGCATATATTGAAGAATCCTTGCATCCCTGGGATAAATCCCACTTGATCGTGGTGTATGATCCTTTTAATGTGTTGTTGGATTCTGTTTGCTAGTATTTTGTTGAGGATTTTTGCATCTATATTCATCAGTGATATTGGTCTGTAATTTTCTTTTTTTGTAGTGTCTTTGTCTGGTTTTGGTATCAGGGTGATGGTGGCCTCGTAGAATGAGTTTGGGAGTGTTCCTTCCTCTGCAATTTTTTGGAAGAGTTTGAGAAGGATAGGTGTTAGCTCTTCTCTAAATGTTTGATAGAATTCACCTGTGAAGCCGTCTGGTCCTGGACTTTTGTTTGTTGGAAGATTTTTTTTTTTTAATTTTTTTTATTTATTTATTTATTTATTTTTGGCTGTGTTGGGTCTTCGTTTCTGTGCGAGGGCTTTCTCTGGTTGCAGCGAGCGGGGGCCACTATTCATCGCGGTGTGCGGGCCTCTCACTGTTGCGGCCTCTCTTGTTGCGGCGCACAAGCTCCAGACGCGCAGGCTCAGTAGTTGTGGCTCACGGGCCTAGTTGCTCCATGGCATGTGGGATCTTCCCAGACCAGGGCTCGAACCCGTGTCCCCTGCATTGGTAGGCAGATTCTCAACCACTGTGCCACCAGGGAAGCCCCTGTTTGTTGGAAGATTTTTAATCACAGTTTCAATTTCATTACTTGTGATTGGTCTGTTCATATTTTCTGTTTCTTCCTGGTTCAGTCTTGGAAGGTTATACCTTCCTAAAAATTTGTCCATTTCTTCCAGGTTGTCCATTTTATTGGCATAAAGTTGCTTGTAGTAGTATCTTAGGATGCTTTGTATTTCTGCAGTGTCTGTTGTAACTTCTCCTTTTTCATTTCTGATTTTATTGATTTGAGTCCTCTCCCTCTTTTCCTTGATGAGTCTGGCTAATGGCTTATCAATTTTGTTTATCTTCTCAAAGAACCAACTTTTAGTTTTATTGATCTTTGCTATTGTTTTCTTTGTTTCTATTTCATTTATTTCTGCTCTGATCTTTATGGTTTCTTTCCTTCTGCTAACTTTGGGTTTTGTTTGTTCTTCTTTCTCTAGTTTCTTTAGGTGTAAGGTTAGATTGTTTACTTGAGATTTTTCTTGTTTCTTGAGGTAGGCTTGTATAGCTATAAACTTCCCTCTTAGAACTGCTTTCGCTGCATCCCATAGGTTTTGGGTTGTCGTGTTTTCATTGTCATTTGTCTCTAGGTATTTTTTTATTTCCTCTTTGATTTCTTCAGTGATCTCTTGGTTATTTAGTAACGTATTGTTTAGCCTCCATGTGTTTGTCTTTTTTACGTTTTTTTCCCTGTAATTCATTTCTAATCTCATAGCGTTGTGGTCAGAAAAGATGCTTGATATGACTTCAATTTTCTTAAATTTACTGAGGCTTGATTTGTGACCCAAGATGTGATCTATCCTGGAGAATGTTCCATGCGCACTTGAGAAGAACGTGTAATCTGCTGTTTTTGGATGGAATGTCCTATATATATCAATTAAATCTATCTGGTCTATTGTGTCATTTAAAGCTTCTGTTTCCTTATTTATTTTCATTTTGGATGATCTGTCCATTGGTGTAAGTGAGGTGTTAAAGTCCCCCACTATGATTGTGTTACTGTCAATTTCCTCTTTTATAGCTGTTAGCAGTTGCCTTATGTATTGAGGTGCTCCTATGTTGGGTGCATATATATTTATAATTGTTATATCTTCTTCTTGGATTGATCCCTTGATCATTATGTAGTGTCCTTCCTTGTCTCTTGTAACATTCTTTATTTTAAAGTCCATTTTATCTGATATGAGTATAGCTACTCCAGCTTTCTTTTGATTTCCATTTGCATGGAATATCTTTTTCCATCCCCTCACTTTCAGTCTGTATGTGTCCCTAGGTCTGCAGTGGGTCTCTTGTAGACAGCATATATATGGGTCTTGTTTTTGTATCCATTCAGCCAGTCTATGTCTTTTGGTTGGGGCATTTAATCCATTCACGTTTAAGGTAATTATCGATATGTATGTTCCTATGACCATTTTCTTAATTGTTTTGGGTTTGTTTTTGTAGGTCCTTTTCTTCTCTTGTGTTTCCCACTTAGAGAAGTTCCTTTACCATTTGTTGTAGAGCTGGTTTGGTGGTGCTGAATTCTCTTAGCTTTTGCTTGTCTGTAAAGCTTTTGATTTCTCCATCAAATCTAAATGAGATCCTTGCCAGGTAGAGTAATCTTGGTTGTAGGTTCTTCCCTTTCATCACTTTAAGTATATCATGATACTCCCTTCTGGCTTGCAGAGTTTCTGCTGAGAAATCAGCTGTTAACCTTATGGGAGTTCCCTTGTATGTTATTTGTCGTTTTTCCCTTGCTGCTTTCAATAATTTTTCTTTGTCTTTAATTTTTGCCACTTTGATTACTATGTGTCTCGGCGTGTTTCTCCTTGGGTTTATCCTGTATGGGACTCTCTGTGCTTCCTGGACTTGGGTGGCTATTTCCTTTCCCATGTTAGGGAAGTTTTCGACTATAATCTCTTCAAATATTTTCTCTGGTCCTTTCTCTCTCTCTTCACCTTCTGGGACCCCTATAATGCGAATGTTGTTGCATTTAATGTTGTCCCAGAGGTCTCTTAAGCTGTCTTCATTTCTTTTCATTCTTTTTTCTTTAGTCTGTTCCACAGCAGTGAATTCCACCATTCTGTCTTCCAGGTCACTTATCCATTCTTCTGCCTCAGTTATTCTGCTATTGATTCCTTCTAGTGTAGTTTTCATTTCATGTATTGTATTGGTCATCTCTGTTTGTTTGTTCTTTAATTCTTCTAGGTCTTTGTTAATCATTTCTTGCATCTTCTCAATCTTTGCCTCCATTCTTATTCCGAGGTCCTGGATCATCTTCACTATCATTATTCTGAATTCTTTTTCTGGAAAGTTGCCTATCTCCACTTCATTTAGTTGTTTTTCTGGGGATTTTTCTTGTTCCTTCATCTGGTACATAGTCCTCTGCCTTTTCATCTTGTCTATCTTTCTGTAACTGTGGTTTTTGGTCCACAGGCTGCAGGATTGTAGTTTTTCTTGCTTCTGCTGTCTGCCCTCTGGTGGTTGAGCTCCACAAGTAATTTTTAATGTTTCCAATTTCTCTACCTTGTTACCAACATTTGTTATTTTTAATTTTCTTGATTATAACCATTTTAGAATATGTGAGGGAGTTGTTGAATTGTGGTTTTAATTTGCATTTCCATCATGACTAATGATATTTGACATCTTTTTTCTGCTTGTTGACCATTTGTCTTGTTTGGAGAGTGGTCTATTGAAGTCATTTATCCATTTCTAAAATTGGGTTTTTTGTCTTTATGTTATTGAGTTGTAAAAGTTCTTGATATACTCTGGATAACGACTCATCATATTTTTAATGTGCAAATATTTTATTTAATTCTGTGGGCTATATTTTCACTTTCTGAATTGCATCTTTTGATGCAAAAAGGTTTTTAATTTTGAGGAAATCCAATTTATTTTTTCATTGCTTGTGCTTTGCTCTCAGATCTACAAAACCATTGCTAAATCCTAAAGATTTATCCCCATGTTTTATTGGAGAGTTTATACAGTCATCCCTCAGTATCTTTGGAGGATCGGTTCAAGGACAGCAGGACATACCAAAATCTGCATATGCTCAAGTCTCTTATATAAAATGGTATAGTATTTGCATATAACCTAGGCACATCATCCTGTATGCTTTAAATCATCTCTAGATTACTTATAATAGCTAATACAATGTAAATGTTATATAAATGTAAATACAATGTAAATGCTGTGTAACTATTTGCTGGCACATGGCAAATTCAAGTTTTGCCTTTTGAAATTTTTGTAATTTCTTTTTTCTAATATTTTCAGTCTCGAGTTGGTTGAACCCATGGATGTGGAACCTGTGAATATAGGGTGTTGACTGTAATTTTACTTCTTACATTTAAACCTTTTATGTATTTTGAGTTACTTTTTGTATGGGTAGAAGGAAAGGGTCCAATTTCATTCCTCTGAATGTGGATAGCCAATTGCCTAGCACCATTTGTTGAAAACACCATTATCCCCCAATTTAATATTGTTGACTGTTGTCTAAAATCAGTTCACCATAGATGGGTGGGTTTATTTCTGGGATCTCCCTTCAATTTCATTCATCTATATGTATAGCTTTATGCCAGTCTCACAGTGTTTTGTTTACTGTTCCTTTGCACTAACATTTGAAAATGGGAAGTGTAAGCCTCCAACTTTGATTTTCTTTTCTAAGATTGTTTTGGCTCCTTGGGGTCACTTTAAATTCCATATGAATGTTAGGATCAACTTGCATATTTCTTCCCAAAGCCCTTTGGGAATTTTCAGAGGAATCACACTGAATGTGTAGCTTGCATTATGTACTATTGCCATCTTAACAATATTATTAAGTCTTTCCGTCACCATGGGATGGCTTCACGTTTATTTAATTTTTCTTTTATTTTTTTATCCATGTTTTATGATTTTCAACATCTAAGTATTTTTTTTAACTTATCCTTTTTTATTGAAGTATATTTGCTGTACAGTATTATATGTTACAGGTGTACAATATAGTGACAATTTTTTAAGGTTATGTTCCATTTATAGTTATTATAAAATATTGGCTATATTCCCCATGTTGTACATCACAACATTACTGAGGACCAGCCCTTCCCTTGAGTGGAACCCTGATACATATAAACATGAGGCACATCTGCTGCTTCCTGTTACCTGGCATTAAAGGACTGACACAGCACTAGGAGGATGACAAATCATAAGAGAACCTGACCTAAATACAGGAGAACTCTGGGAGGGGAAGAGTCAGCAAAGAAAAGTAAAAGGAGGAAAGGGAAGGGAAGGAGGAAGAAGCGGGGCAGGGAGCAGCGAAATGGAAAGAGAAGGGGAAGCAGTAGGATAATGGAAGGGAAAAGAAAAAAGCAACAAATGGGAGAGATGAGATAGGAAAGTAATAGGAGAAGAAAAGGAGAAGAGAAGGATTTGGAAAACCTTTCCCAGATTCCTCCACTCAGGCCACATGTTTATTTTCCTAATGAAAAGAATACAGGTTGGGTTTTTATGAATTGCATTAAAATTTTCAAGTTATTAATATGTATTCTTCTCAATATTGCATTTAAGTCCATGCTTTGAGATACCCTATATACAGTGAGCACATAACAATAATTGAAAAAATGCAAAAGAGAACATTTTAAAAGCATATAATGGTTCAAAGGCAAGATAGATATCTCCATGGGCCACAAATATAAGAAAACTATTAATAAAAGCTGTGAGTAGGGCTGAAGCTGAGGGCCTGCTAGCTTCCAGGCTTAAGCAGTTAGAGGCAGCTATGCGTTCAGCCCCTGCAAGTTAACAGAAACTAAAAGTTCTCTACCTGCAACCAGGACTAGAGCCAAAGTCACTCTGGAAGTGAGGGGCTGGGAACAGGTCCTCTATTTTATGAAAGAAAAATGAAAAACTTCTGCCTGCCACTGTCTGAGGCAAAAGCTTATATGGAGCACACCTAGGAACTGAGAGTGTGTGTGTGTGTGCTCTCCCACTAAAAATGAGTCTGAAATTCAACATTATAAAACACTTGGAAAAAACCTAACTCTACAAGAGCTAGCCAAAAAATCAATATTTGGAAGATAAATTTATACTAGAGAATATTAAAATATTAAAAGTCTATAAATGCTTTAAAATAAACTTTTAAGCTCCTCAAAAAGACAGTGAATGAATAATTTACATATAACATAGAGAAAATCATGAAACACATGTGCAGAATTAAAACAAGCCCAGATAGATATGTAAAAGAACAAATTTGAAAACTGCAAATGAAAAATATAGCCACTAAAATGTTTAAAGACCCAATTGGTGGACTAAAGTCTAGACTTAACAGAGATGAAGAGAGAATTAGTGAACTGCAAGATAATGTTGAATACCTCACCCAGAACATAACACAGAGAGGCAAAGAGATAAAATATCAAAGAGCAGTACAGAGATGGAGTTTTCATGGAGAAGCTCCAACATTTGCTGATAGGAGTTACAGAAAAAACAGAATGGAGAAACTAAGGGAGAAGAGCAACTTGAACAGATAGTGAGAATTTTCCAGAATTGAAAAGAGATATAAATTCTCATTAAAATATATCCAAAATACCATTAAACAAAATATAAATCCACACTTGGACACACAAAAGTGAAACTGTAGAATATCATAGATAAAGAAGAAGACACCTGTAATTATGTTCAGGGCAGCATTTTCTGAATAACAACAATTGAAAACAATCTAAATATTCATCAACAGAAGAATGAATACAAAACAGGTAGCAATACCGTTAAATATTGTAGTTAATGTGAGTGAGAGCAAGTATCAACATGAATAAACCTTAAAACAAATTGAATGAAAATACAAGGTACAGAATAATATGCAGAGTATTATGCCATTTGTTTAAAGTTTAAAACCATACAAAACAATACATATATTGTTGTGGGTATATACATGTATTAGAAAGACATGAAAATCTTCATAGAAATAATACACAGAAATTCAAAATCCTCTGTAAAAAGAGCCTCAAGTAGAGACTATTTATTCTCCCAAACCCAGGTATATCTGGATCTAGAAGTAATCAATCTCACTCCTGGCACTTTTTTTTTAATTGAAATATAGATGATTTACAATGTTGTATTAGTTTCTGGTGTACAGCAAAGTGATTCAGTTATATACGTATATATATATAAAATATTCTTTTTCAGATTCTTTTCCATTATAGTTTATTACAAGACATATAAGTAATGTCAAATGGTATTTGTCTTTCTCTTTCTGACTTACTTCACTTAGTATGATAATCTAAACTCCTAATTTATCCCTCCCCCCGCCACCTTTCCCCTTTGGTAACCATAAGTTTGCTTTCTATGTGAATCTCTTTCTGTTTTGTAATAAGTTCATTTGTATAATTTTTTAGATTCCACATATAAGTCATGTCATATGGTATTTGTCTTTCTCCTTCTGACTTACTTCACTTAGTATGATAATCTCTAGGTCCATTTGTTGCTGCAAATGGCATTATTTCATTCTTTTTTATGGCTAATATTCCACTGTGTATATATATACCACATCTTCTTTATCCATTCATCTGTCAATGGACATTTAGGTTGCTTCCATGTCTTGACTATTGTAAATAGTGCTGCTGATGGGGTGCACGTATCTTTTCAAATTAGAGTTTTGTCCAGATGTATGCCCAGGAGTGGGATTGCTGGATCATATGGGAACTGTTTTTAGTTTTTTGAGGAAGCTCCATACTGTTCTCCATAGTGGCTGCACCAACTTACATTCCCACCAACAGTGTATGAGGGTTCCCTTTTCTCCACACCCTCTCCAGCATTTATAATTGGTAGACTTTTTGATGATGCCTATCCTGACTAGTGTGAGGTGATACCTCATTGTAGTTTTGATTTGCATTTCTCTAATAATTAGTGATGTTGAGCATCTTTTCATGTGCTTATTGGCCATCTGGATATCTTCTTTGGAGAAATGTCTTTTTAGGCCTTCTGCCCATTTTTTTATTGGGTTGCTTGTTTTTCTTTTTTGTTTGTTTTGTTTTGTTTGTTATTGAGCTGTGTGAGCTATTTGCATATTTTCAAAATTAAGCTCTTGTCGGTCACATTGTTTGCAAATATTTTCTCCCAGTCCGTAGGTTGTCTTTTCATTTTGTTTATAGTTTACTTTGCTGTGCAAAAGCTACTCCTGGCACTTTAAGACCATCACTAACTCCACCTTCTTGTAAAGTCTCTTGCTTCTTTGAGGTTTATGTATTTTGGCCATATGCCTACCATCTCCCTTTGGTTACTCTCCCTCATTCCTTGAGAACACTGGAACTTACTTCATAGAATTCCTCTCCAACCCAAGATCTACTCCTACCCCAAGTGATTCAAACATCCACATGAGTGTCCTCTCCGAAACCTAGCCTCCTCAACACGATAAGCCTCACCTCTGCTCCACTTCAGTCACCCATTCCCATGGCCTCATCTTGAATCTTGCCATCACCTAGAACTGCTTCACCTCTGATATACACCTGAAACTAATATAATATTGTAAATCAACCATATTTCAATTTTAAAAATTAAGTGAACGTTTAAACTATAGAACACATCAGTATGATGAAATACTACTCAGCAATAAAAGGAACCAACTACCGATACAGGCAGATTAAATTAGATGGATCTCAAGGGCATTTTGCAGAATGAAAACAATCTCAAAAGGTCACAGACTGTATGATTCCATTTACACAACATTTTTAAATTACAAAATTATAAAGGCAGAGAACAAATTAGTACTTGCCCAAAGTTAAGTATGATGGGAAGGAGAGGGTGGATGTGACAATAAAAGGGGTAGCATGAAAGAGATCTTGTGGTGATAGAACAGTTCTATATCTTGATTGCAGTGGTCGTTACACAAATTTATACATACATGTGATAAGATGAAAAAGAACTATACACACACATTGTACCAATGTCAAATTCCTGATTTTGATATTGTACTATAGTTACATAAGATGTAACCACTGGGGAGAACTGGTTAGAGTATACACAGGATCTCTCTGTACAATCTTTGCAACTTCCTGAGAAAAATCTATAATTATTTCAAAACGTAAAAGTTAAAAAAAAATTTTTTTTAAAAGAGAGAGCAGGAAAGCTGATATACATATGTTAATGTGAGACCAAATAAACAGGCATACCTCAGAGATATTGCACGTTCAGTTCCAGACCACCACATTAAAGCCAATATCACAATAGTGAGTCACACAAATTTTTTGGTTTCCCAATGCATATAAAAGTTTAGTTTACATTATACTATAGTCTATTAAGTATGTAACCGCAGTATGTCTAAAAAAACAATGTACATACTTTAAAAATACTTTATTGCTAAAAAATGCTAACCATCATCTGAGCCTTCAGCAAGTCGTAATCTCTTTGTTGGTGGAGGGTCTCGCCTTGAAAAAGTTTGAAATATTGTGAAAATTATCAAAATGTGACACAGAGACACAAAGGGAGCAAATACTGCTGGAAAAAATGGTGCCAATAGACTTGCTTGACACGGTGTTGCCATAAACCTTTAATTTGTTTAAAAAAAAAAAAAAACAGTATATGCAAAGCACAATAAAGCAAAGTAAAATAAAATGAGATATGCCTGTACGTACTTTTAGGCAAAAGCACTACTAGATGTAAAAATAATAGATTATTTGAGGCAGAAAGAAAGTAGGAAGAAATAATAAAGATAAGAGCACAATTACATAAAATAGAAAACAAAAATCCATTAAAAAAGGACAACTCAACCAAAAGTCTAATGAAAAACTAATGAAATTGATAAATATCTGGAGAGACTAAGAAAAAAAAGAGAGAATGCACTTATAGTCAATAACAGGAATGAAAAAAAGAGAATCACTAAATGTTATTCAGTCTTAAAATAGATAAGATTATATTATAAATAACTGTAATAAATTTGAAGATTTGTGTGAAATGGGCAGATTCCTAGAAAATACATAGCTTACCAAAACCAACACAAGGAGAAACAGTAAATTTTAGTAATCATGTATCATTAGATAAATTGAATCAGGAAACAAAAGTCTTTCCACAAAGAAAACTTTAGCCTCTTATGGCTCCGTAGGCAAGTTCAACTAAATAGTCAAGGAAAAAAAAATAATTCAGATCTTACACAAACTATTCCAAAGAATGTGAAAAAAGGATAGAAGCCCAACTCACTTTATGAGAGTAGCATAACCATGATAGCAAAACAAAAAAATTACCAACCAATTTCACTTATAAGCCCAGATGTAAAAATCCCAAAACATACATATATAATCATATAGAGAGAGAGACAGCACCTAAATCCAAGAAGAACCTAAAAAGAATAATAAAATATGACCAGTACGGTTTATATGAGGAATAAAAAAATATGCTTATAATTAGAAATAAATGTCTTTCAACATATTAGACATAAAAAAAGAAAAATCATAGTCATCTCAATAGACGCAGAATTCTTCCGACAAATTTCAGTATGTGATTTTTTTTTTTCAATTTAGCAAACGAGGAATAGAAAGGAAACTTGCTAACCTGATAGTATCTGCCAAAAAAAACCTGCAGCAAGTTTTTTAAGTCCATATCCTTCTGAATCCAAACCCCAGGCACATGGCCACATTTTAATGCTTTCTTTTCAAATAAATCCAAGAAGTTGAATATGGCTGGAGAGTAATGTGTAAGAGAAAGAACATTTTCTTGAGCTGACTGACATTAGATAAGTAAGGTCAGATCATGAAGGGTCTTAAATGTCATCATACTAAAGAGCTGTTTGTTTGTTCCTGACAACAGTGAGATACCACTGAAGGCTAGAGGTTGGCATAAGCAGTGGAGTGACTGGATAAAGTTTCTTTCCAAGATCATTCTGGCTGCAGTATGGATTAAAGAAGGGTAAAACTTCAGGCTGGGAAACCAGTTAGAAGGTTTTCTCTTGAGAGAAAACAAGGGGTCACAGATTCCAGTTCCTGCAGGAGCCAGACATGTAACAAAAACCAGTGAAGCAGGCAGGTTCTAAAGACAATAGGGAATGGTAGGAACTGTGAAAAATCAAAAGCACATACCTTCTCTAAAAAGATAGCCACTATTCAGCTCCAATTAATAGTCTTCATGCAATAATACTGCCCGGTATTGCTAGATCTTACAAATTTTCAAGAAAATTTCAATGTAATTTTTTTATTTTTAAAATTGTGCAAAACTAAACCCAATCAAATAATGGCCAAATCTGGTGCAAACGTCACCAGTTTGCAACCTGTGGTTCAAAATAAGGTAATGTCAGTAGAGATAAAGGGGACAAACTCAAGGGATATTATGAAGGAAGAATCAACCAGATAGTAATCAATCAGATGTGGGCTGTAGAGGAGAGGAAGAACAATGGATGACTGCTAGGCTTCCAGTTTAGGCACTGAGTGGATGGTATGCCATTCACTAAGTCATGAGACATAGGTAGAGGAGGCTTAAAGGACATTCAGGTAGCTATCGCTAATGCTAATCGGCAGCACGAATATAGGGCTGGGGAAGGGAATAGAAGTCATTTTTCAAACTGTAGCCCTCAATTCTCTACTCATCACTCCCATCCCTACATCTTTGACTCAGCTGCATAAGTGACACCTGATCAAAGCAGGAGGGCACTAGAACCAGCAGACTAGATCCGAGGGACTTTGGTTAGATACACTGTTCAAATGCAGCCATCCACAGGGGCTGAACAGTGAGGCCAGTTGGTATTGCCTGATGATGCCAGGATAGTGACAGTCTTGATGACCTGGGGTTACAACCAGGGTAGCCAATCATTACAGATTGTAGGATCTGGGCAACCAAGCCAGTTGGGGACCCCAAAGTGTTAGGAAAATAAAAGAACAGGGAATCCAGAAAATACTGTCTCCACTTAGAGGAAGCTAGATTCAAAGATTGAAACTACGACCTCTTGCCCACCATTATACTATCCCTGGTTGCTGGATTCTGAAGGCATCAACCTATCTTTGAAGGCATCAACCTATCTTTATCCCACCCACATACTACTGTCCACAAAGCTTCCTGTGAGAAAGGAGGAAATCTTGCCATTTGCAACAGTGGACCTTGAGGGCATATGCCAAGTGAAATAAGTGAGACAGAGAAAAATAAATACCTTATTGTCTCACTTAAATGTGGAATCTAAAAAAAAAAACCAAATTCATAGAAACAGAAAGATTTGTGGTTGCCAGAGGTGAAGGGGGATGGAGCGTTGGGGATAGGGGGAATGGGTGAAGGCAGTCAAAAGGTACAAACTTCCGGTTATAAGATTAATACAGGGCTTCCCTGGTGGCGCAGTGGTTGAGAATCTGCCTGCCAATGCAGGGAACACGGGTTCGAGCCCTGGTCTGGGAGGATCCCACATGCCGCGGAGCAGCTGGGCCCGTGAGCCACAACTACTGAGCCTGCGTATCTGGAGCCTGTGCTCCGCAACAAGAGAGGCCGCGATGGTGAGAGGCCTGCGCACCGCGATGAAGAGTGGTCCCACTTGCCGCAACTAGAGAAAGCCCTCGCACAGAAACGAAGACCCAACATAGCCATAAATAAATTAATTAATTTTAAAAAAAAATTAATACATTCTGGGGATGTAATGTACAGTTAATTTTTAAAGATAGCTGAAGGGTGAGAAAGCCAGAAGGGTTCCTTAAAAGGGGGCCCTTATCACCTGCAGCCTAAGAGCAGACTCAGCTGAGGAGCATGCTGGGAACTTATTAATGAGTTGAACTCCAGAAAAACTGGAGTTTACAAAATGGTCACACTGGGTGATGTGGATGCTGGTGGTTTGCAGGTTACTTTTTAAAACAATGGGACAATGGGACTTCCCTGGTAGTCCAGCAGTTAGGACTCCACGCTTCCACTGCAGGTGGCACAGGTTTGATCCCTGGTTGGGGAACTAAGATCCTGCATGCCACACAGAGTGGCCAAAAATAAACAAATAAATAAAATAAACAGTGGGAAGAAAAAAATAAAACAATGGGAAGAGGATATTTTAATCTCTAATCCTGCTGCAGAAGCAGATATGTTCAAGCTGCTTAAGAAGTAATGTTTGTCTTTGTGGATACAGTGTAGAAAAGTACCAGACAAGAAAGCAGTGGAAACAACAAACTGAAAAAGAGTACACTGTAAGCCCTATTAAAGGTGATCTCAGGATTCACCTGATGGGTCTTCTGAGTCACTCCTGACCATTACCTGGAAGTAAATATTTAAACTAAAGCCAAGGTGATGGTGGTGATGGTGTTAACTGTATAACCCTTCTCTGTTCCTCAGTTCAGTTCTTATAAAAGGTAATCTTTTGGCCTCTTGTCATATTGCATTATAGTAACAGACAACTTCTAGCATAGGCAAATTAACCCTAACTGAACGTCTGTTTTAACCCTACCCTTAGATTCATCATCAAAATAATCTTGACAGTTTATGTCTATGGTCCAGCATCAGGCCCAATTTCTCTAGAGGTTTTATATATATATACACACATTCCTAGCCTTAGAGAATTTTGCCACAATAATCAGGCATTAATTGTGAGAAAGAAATGGGAGTGGGAGGAGGGGGCACAGAGGGTAAAAAGAAGACATTTGGGAGATATTTGCAGAAATAACATAACTCTGGGTAGGTAGGCTTTAATAAGGAAGTCCCACCCTTTCCATTTACTTCTTACAAGGCTTTTAACTTATCCTCCCAACCAAAACCAAAAGCAAATTAAGTTACTGAAAATGTATTTACTTCTTGGGATGGAAGTATATCTGTCCTGTTTTCCCTTTTCCGTCAGAGGCAGCTCCCTAAAAACCCAAAATACACACACACACACACACACACACACACACACACTCTTTCTCAAACACAAACAAAACATGCATTCAAGTGATTGTTTTACATTTTCATAACATTTTAACATTTAATAGAAACTATGTACGATAATTTTTTATTGTATCTTACATAAGATAGCCACTACAGAAATTTACATAGGTAGAAGCAAGATGGATGGTTAAGGAGGGCCCAGTCCTGTGGGGTATTTTCTCAGAGGCTATAGGTCAGAGTTCACTGAGGGGAGGGGCTTCAGATTACCCAATTAGGTGAGAAGTGAGGAAAGGCTACAACAGGCTGCTAGACAGAGATGACCAGCCATTGGGTCCATCAACATCCCAAAACTTGGGAAAAAGCATTACAAAACTCTCTCTCCCCTTAGGCACAGTCCCAAAATACTCTCAGTCTCAGCAGCTCTTGACGGGAATCACCTGTCTCTCTTCCTTGCCTAGAGTGGGAAGACATCCACAATTTTTAGACACTGTTGGTCCCTTCCCCCAACATTTGGTTTGACTATAGCACTCAATAACCCAGAAGAAAAACAAGGTAGTCCAGGTTGTCCTTTAGTGAGAGACGGTCAGAAATACTTGTTTAAATGGGAAATACAAATCCTCCAAAGTCAACTGGTTCCCAAAACAAACTATCAACTGACAGAAGTGGGTTCTGGCTTTCCGTTTGCAGTAGCCACTCCACTCTGAGGCAGTGGTGCAGAGGCTTTCTCAGAATTTCGAGATCCCTGTGATCTGCACCCATCTCCAGCCATCTGCATCTGGCCCTGTTAAAAGAAAAGTCACTTTGGTTACCAACTCATTCACTGTGGTCTGAAGCATGAATCTGACTTATATAATGCCCATGTATAGTAGCAACAAGAACAAGACAGCAGATATAACTCTATGCAGTTGCTCTTCCCCATACTTAACTATCCCTGACCCTTGGAGTCAGAAGTCATTACTTGTAGCATTCCTGAGGCCCTCCCAATGGAAAGGAGAGCTGTGGGTTGTTTCTTCCAAATGAAATAGCCATTCTCTGCTGAGGTTCCAGAACAGCCAACAGATCACAGGAAGACAGTCTTCTGGGCCTCTGTTTGAAACCAACAGCTGTAGTATAACTGCAGGTCTTCAGTCAGGGCCATGAGTGTCCCACCCAAAGCTCAAAGAAAGAAGCCAAATCATGCGGCTTGTGCTTAACTCTATGATGAAAACAATTCCAGTGCTGAACTCTCCCTTAAAGCAACAATTTTCCTACATTCCTTGTCTCAACCTTTTCTAGTTAACTAAATAAATTTGTCCTGCTCTCCCAGATATGGGGACCAGGAGCTAGTAAGTGTTCTCTCTAAGGCCCATCTGGAGAACTGCCATCCGAAGCACCTTCACAGCTAGTGATGACAACCCCAATCCCCAGGAGTACATGCTAGCCATAGCCAGCAGGGAACCCTCTGCCTGGCTGGAGTTGTTCTGCACTTGCCAAAATATCCACTGGGCCTTCAGCAATTTCTTTGACAGGATGATCTTCAAGGGTTAGTGAAGGATCAAAAAGCAAGGGTGAAGGAGGGCACTGCATACCGTCACCCACAACATCCAAGTCCTAGGAAAAGAAAGAGAAAAAAGCCTGTCAGCAATACCAAGGGAACCAATAAGCTAAAGCTGACATTTTTCAGCAAACCTCGAAGAATTCTCCCTTACTTCCCTCACCCCTTGCCTACCTTTAAAACAAATAACGATTTCCCCAGAGTGTGCAACAAATGGGATAAGATGGAAAAGCACTGAGAATTTTTTCCTTGCTGCCAGATATAAAGCACAGACCACTATAGTAGCTTTAAAAAGCATATTTTTTTTAAACAGAAAAATTCAGAGGCGAAGGTAGAACAGGAGCTACCAGGGGCTGGAGATAGAGGGGAAGTGGGAGTTACAGTTTAATGAGTACAGTCTCTGCACTGACAGAAAAGTCCTGGAAATTGATAGTGGTGATGGTTGCACAATGTTTTGAATGTACTTAATACCACTGAACTGTACATTTTAAAATGGTAAATCTTACATTACAAATATCTTACCACAATAAGAAATATTTTTAAAAAGCATATACTGGGAACTCCCTGGTGGTCCAGTGGTTAGGACTCTGCGCTTTCACTGCCAAGGGCACAGGTTCAATCCCTGGTTGGGAAACTAGGATCCACGTGACCAAAAAAAAAAAAAAAAAAGCATATACTTCTAAGACTAACTGTAGTCAACATCTAAGTTCACCAGTGATGAATCTAATATGGGCAATCAGCATAGATGCAAATTAAAATGAAATACTGCCTTAATAGATTGGACAATATGAGACCACTTGATTAATATTCTAATGGCCACAAAGTAAGCCAGTGAGCAAAAGAGGAAAGGGGATGGGGGAAGAAAGAAGGAAGATGAAAAACTCAAAGTTCTTCCGAATGGCCAGGAAACATTTTAGTTAAGTCCCTATCCCCACAGAGAAAAGTCCCTGATTCTTAAACCTAACATATCCAATTGCTCTTTTAAACACCCACACACAGGGGGACTTCCCTGGTGGTCCAGTGGTTAAGACTCCGCGCTCCCAATGCAGGGGACCCGGGTTCAATCCCTGGTCAGGGAACTAGATCCCGCACGCCACAACTAAGATCCCGAGTGCCACAACTAAGACCTGGCACAGCCAAATAAATAATAAAACACACACACACACACAACATTGTATTCTACAGACTGTTTCTTCCAACTGAACTGGCCATTCCCACAGAGGGGCTGAAGCCAACAGACCATAGGAAGACACTGCTCTTGGCTCCTGTGTGAAACCAATAGCTACAGCAAACTACTGGTCTTGATTCAGGGTCTAAAGCACTATAAAGACTCAGACAATATGTCAAACTGACTTTCATCCCTCTGCTGTCTAAGCATCTATTGCTAAACTCTGCTTCCCAAGAGTGAAAACTACCCAAGGGTTTGTACTCTCCTGTGTCCAAGCTACTTTATAGAGGCTCTATGTTTCCAGTAATTGAGCTTCTTGAGAAAAGCTAAGTTCTGTGCTTTTAAAATAAGTCTAAGAGTTTGAAATCCTTTCCCTTTCTTTGCTGTGCTGATCACCAAAAACAAGAATCACATCCTCAAGATAATTAAGGTAAAGAAAAGAATACAATTAAAGGATGTGCTGGACTTAAAGCTGCTCAACTTAAGCAGAAACATAAGGAAAAGGATACAGTTGGCTACCTATCATCTATTTCAGATGTGTTAGAAACTTCTGTACTATCCACAGAAACCACCATGTTCTCACACTGTTAATTAAGATTGTGAACTGTTTTCTCCGATTCTTTTAGTATGCACAATTATTATGCACTTGATCCTTGAACAACGCCGTGGTTAGGGGCACCGATGCCCACAGTCAGAAATCCGTGTATAACTTCAGTCAGCCCTCTCTGTCCATGGTTCTATACCCTCAGATTCAACCAACTGTGGATCATGTAGACTGTAGTAAGAATTTACTGGGAAAAAAAGCTGTGTATAAGTGCACCTGCACAGTTCAAGCCCGTGTTATTCAAGGGTCAACTGTATAAATAATTAACTTGAAATTTAAAAGAACCCATTTAAGCAGTGTGGCAAAAGGTTTCCAAGTCTCAAGATAACAGTGGTACAGAAATTTTTCAAAGAAAAACAGATACTGAAAAGTCTTTCCTCACATACTCAGCGTTGTCTTTTATAAGAATTGAAATTGGGAACAGGAACCTAAAATAAGAGAAGAAGAAAGGATCAGCAGAAATGCCTATCCTAAGAGGAATGTTTGAATCAGGACACAAAGACAGAATCTACATTTTGTTCTGATGTCAAAAACAGAGCTCAAAAAACAAACACAAAAAGAGAGCAAGCTCAAAGTAATAGGATTAAGGTATTAAATTCTTATTTGTCAAATATCCTCGGATCAAAGGACAGAAAACAGGCAAGTGTTAATAGCCAGAATGAAAGGCTGAACTTTTACCCATATAAATAGCTGATACCTGGTCCTCCCACAAGTAAAGTTACCAGAAATTATTAATAAGTATAACAGAAATGATATCTAAGAAAGAACATAGGTAAGATTGCTGGGTGGAATTCATATAATTAAGAAATTATTTTTCCCCAGCAAAAGACTAAATATATCCAGAATTTATGGGAGGACAAAAACTCTTTTCTAAAACAGAATTGTTTCAACATTTTCTGGAGAATTTTTACCTCCAAAGATTAAGAATAAAACTACTTTTTAACGACCAGTGTGGTTCATCTAAAGTACATTAATACAAACATAACAGATGATCAAGTACAAATAGCTGATTATCATTTTTAAACCTCTAACAAAGGTCCATCTTAAAAACCCATGAGATTCTCAAAAATAAAGTTACTTCTTATACATTCTTTAAAAAATTCATACCATAAAATAAATATGAAAAGATCTGACAATATATTTTTAAATGTTTAAAAATTAAGATTCCTTAAATGTCACTTTTAGGCTATGATCACATCTTACAATCTCTAATATTTTGTGTTAATAATCTCCACAGAGCAAACAAGAACATAATCTTCAAACATACTGGAACAGTCATATTTTCTTAGCTCTAGATCATCAAAAGTTTAAGAAAACACTATTTAAAACTAACGCAAAAACAGGTGAAAGGGGAAAAGCAAAAAGGTCAAAACAGCAATGGCTCTAGAAATTAACAATCAGATGAAATAAGAGTTAATAACCTAGTACATCTATGTAAAACCCATGTGCTAGTTACTACATATGTACATTAACATTTGAAGGGAATTTGGCAATGTAGTGATTAGGTTATTTTTTAGACCCTATAAATCTGCTCGTTACTAAGTTTAAAAAAAAAAAAAAGGAAAGATAGCACCTCTTTGGGTTTTCTTCACATGTAAAATGAAGGCAAGTGGACAAAAATCTGTATCAATCTAGGGCTATCTATTCATTTACTCTCTTCAACATAATCTCATTGGAGAACTCTGGGAAGCACTGGAGTATATAATCTCTAAGGTTCTCATATTCTATGAATCTGTTTGAAAGAAACTTCTTAAAAAGCAATTATAATCAGGATTATAACAAAAATTGTTTGTTATAAATGAAGTGACAAAAATCAAGTTCACTAATCCTACAAACACTATACAACCAAAAAAGGAGAGGGGGTAGTTAATTGGCATCAGTTTACTTTTTTGGGGGGCCACTCTGCACAGCTTGTGGGATCTTAGTTCCCCGACCAGGGACTGAACCCAGGCCACAGCAGTGAAAGTGCCAGGTCCTAACCACTGGACCACCAGGGAATTCCCTGGAATCAGTTTTTCTTAGTGCCACTTTTTCAGATATTAGCCTGTCCTGATATATCTTCTTTAGTGAGCAACACTCGAGGCCACCCAAATCCTGCTTCTACCCCTAGGCAAACAATCTTGCAACCTATACTGAATTTTCCATTTAGATTTGTCACTTTAAATATGTCACAGTTATACAGTGATACAAGACACCTTTATTACGATATTCAGAAGAATTATCTTCAGAAGAAATAATGAAGACCTTTATCCAAAAGGCTAAAGATTAAGCAAAGTGCCAAAAAAGAGATGGAATGTCAACTGATCCCTAAAGTGAATGATATACTAGGGTAGTGCTAATTAGGGAAACGAATGCAATCAGAGATGGGTTTATGGGCTGGGACCAATCAAGGAGCAGGCTGAAAAAGGTAGAGTAGTGTACACACTTAGAAGGCTATAAAAGTAAATATTTAGGGAGGTCACTGTTGTTCTGGTCCATTCACAACAGAATCTGTAATAACATATCAAAAATGAAAAACAGTATGCAGAGCTAAGTTTAGAGTCATTTTTAGGGGGAGACACATTAATCTGAAAATGAGAACTCTTATAGGGCCAAAACACAAATTTACATTGTCGAGTAGATATGAGAATTCATTTGTATTATTAAGATTCAAGTGAATTACTTACCTTGTGGATGGGCACCAAATTTTCCAGCTACACAAATCCAACCATAATCTTGACTTTCCAATTTCCCTTAGTTTACAATTTCCCTTATCATTCCCTCAGAAAAAAAAACTTCTGTAAATTTAAACTGTCTCTAAATGAATATGTTAACATACAAATACAACCATACACATATCATTTCAAAAAAACTTATCAAAGTTGTTTTTTTTTCTTTTTTCTAAACCACAAAAGACTAACCTATTCTCACCATTAATAAATCAGGCCTTGCCTCAAGGGCCAACCAGAGCAGAGCTTCTCTAACTTACATCACTGAACTCCAGAGGTAAACTCTCAGTGGGCAGAAGCTCAGCAGCACTCAAGTACAGATCCATGGGGCCGGCTTCCAGATCGTCTGGCACAGACAGTACCTGCTCGGGCTTATACATCTGAGGAGGCAACTGGAAATGCAGTGGGCAGCAGGGATCCTCAGAGAGGCTTACAGGAACTGGTTTGTTGCAGGGTACCTCTTCAGACCCCTGGCAGCATTTGAAGAGAACCTGATTCGTGTCCTGACAAATATCTGTAGAAAAACGGTCAAGGGAAATAAAATGGATCTATCGGAGGCACAAAAAAGGAGGTGTCTGCCATGTAAAATTCAAGGTCTGGACAACACAAGATATTTGGTTACATTTGATACAGAACCAAATGCAGGTAGCAATTTTTAAAGTTACTTCTCAAATTGTCATTTACTAGCATAATTCTAGCTCTACCAGTAATGTAAAACTAGTCCCCAACCTCCATTTAAAGTAGAGACACTAATCTTGTTCTCCCTATGAGGGTCAAATGCAAAACATTTCAAAACATAGTGCTAAGCAAACAGCAGTAACAATCCTAGAAATCTGTACCTATTCAGAAGAAACATGTCATGGTAAATGCAAATAGCTTGCAGAGGCCCCTACCAACCCCTTCCAAGAGTCAAGAGATACAATGTTGCTTCTGCTGTTAAGCAGACAGGCAAAAACTTCCTCAAAACTTTTTGAACCTTGTTTCCAAAATGTTTACATGATAAATTTCTTTAAAGAAGCAGGGTGTTGGGGAAAATAGAAGCTCCAGTAATAGTAACTAGGTATCCTATCCTGACAGGAAATAAAATTAAATTTCCACACACACCCCCTTTTTCAGTGGGGTGGTATCACTGGAGTCCTGTTATGATCCCAAAAAGAAAGGGAAGAAGAGGGCTTCCCTGGTGGCGCAGTGGTTAAGAATCCGCCTGCCAATGCAGGGGACACGGGTTCGAACCCTGGGCAGGGAAGATCCCACATGCCGCAGAGCAACTAAGCCCGTGCACCACAACTACTGAGCCTGCGCTCTAGAGCTCACATGCCACAACTACTGAGCCCGCGTGCCACAACTACTGAAGCCTGTGCGCCTAGAGCCCATGCTGTGCAACAAGAGAAGCCACCGCACCGCAACGAAGAGTAGCCCCCGCTTGCCACAACCAGAGAAAGCCCGCGCGCAGCAACAAAGACCCAATGCAGCCAAAAAATAAAAATTTAAAAATTTAAAAAAAGAAAGGGAAGAAGAAAACAACTGCTTATGGCACATGGGAAGAAGTACTCCAGGAACGCTCCAGGAGCCCTAACAACTTCTCTTAAGGGTAGAAGCAGAAAAGGGCTATATTTCCAAGTTGGCAAAGAAGTTCTGTGGGATGAATCAACATTGAAATCATGATTAGATAACAAAATTCTGATTCAAGTCACTCTACAAAATACATTTTACTCAAGTTTTATCATTTCCTGAAATCCTAACTACATGGTTATTTTCCCTAGATTAACAGACAACTATTATTTCAAATTTGGGCCTATTTTTTAAACCAGAAAGCAAAATTTTCTGTAAACTGACTGTACCCAGGATTATGGAAGTATGGGTAATTTTTATCCCCCAAATTTTAAGGTAATTTTTTGAAGTTAAAAAATCTAATGTACATTATAAATTTAAAACCAAATAAAACCTCTTGAAGAAAAGCCATTTTTTTCAATCCATTCTTAGAACTTGATAAACTCTAAAGCAGAGTTTCTTTCATAGCATCGCCACCACTGGCATTACAGCTATCTGTGCACTGTAGAATGTTTATTAGCAGCATTCCTGGCCTCTGGCCACTAGATGTCAGTAGCACCCCCATCAGAGTTAAGACAAACAAAAATGTCTCCACACATTGCCAAATGGGGTACAAAGTGGCCCCGACTGAGAACCACTACTCTAAAGGAACAGTATATAGCTCAAAGTAAACAAATAATTATTCAATGAAAATCAGCGCTCAAATGAACAAACATGAATCTAATGAGAACAATCAGATTTGCAATCTCTATGTGCTTAAGAAGCTCAATCTTTTTAAATTATTAAAATTTTAAATGTGAATCCATTAAATTGTTTCAATTGGAACCTTTTTCATATAATTCGAAGGATTTTCACAAGTCTCTTATTTATTTAATATCACAGTATCCTTGAAAAGCCCTCCCCCATCCTCCTCCACCCCCTTTCCTTTCAGATAGGGACAACAGACAAAGAAGGGAATGGTTGACCTACAACTAGAGTCTGGGTCCTTCACTTTCAGTCCAGTGGTGTCTCCATTAGACCAGAGTAAAGAGTTAACAGGTCACCAATGGCAGTCGCATCTTTCTCTGGGATAAGGACTTAAGGAAGGGTAAGTGACTTAGGCAACTACAGAGTGGAAAGGAAAAGAGCATAAAAGAGAAAAATAATACTTCCCTTCTCTTTTCAAATACATTTTATTTTCAACTTTGCTCTTTAAAATATTAATATTCTAATAAACTATCTTGAGTATAGTGCTGTTAAGTCTAAAATACTCCTTAATATCCATAAACTGGGTTTTTTGCCTTATAAAGTAATTCAAGGTCACTGAAGAAAACCTGAAAAGTACAAAGCAGAGGGAAAAAAGGCATTCATAACCCCACCATCCAAAAATAGTCACATTTCTGTTACATTCCCTCCTAGTATTAGTTCCATGTAGTTACAACATACTCTACCGAATTCCATATTCTATTTTTGTCACTATCAAACATTTTCCTATGTCATTCATAAATTTTGTTAAATATAATGTTTAATTCCTGAACATATTCCATACTATGCTGTGTCACAATTTTCCTCTCTATTCCCCATCTCTGAAAATTTTAAGGCTCTCTCCAGTTGGAGGAATTCTGTGTAACAATATTGGTCTGTATTTGATTATCGTCTTAAAATAAATTCTCAGAGGTGACATTATCATATCAAAGAATATGACTATCATCAAACTGCTTTCTAAAAGCCTGTGCCACTTTACAGTCCCACTGGCAGTGTTTAGAAGGGCCCATTTCACCATTCCCTCACAAACTTTTGAAACTTACTCGTTAAATCTCATACATAGATAAGTGTCAAATTTATAGATTAGGGAATTCCCTGGCAGTGCAGTGGTTAGGACTCAGGGCTCACACTGTCAGGGCCCAAGTTTAACCCCTGGTCCGGGAACTAAGATCCCACAAGCCGTGCGGCACAGCCAAAAAAAAAAAAAAAAAGTATGGATTAAAAAAACTTCCTTGTTTTATTTCTTATTTCACTTATTTATAGTAAAGGTAAATACTTTTCAACTATTAGCCACTTCTACTTTTAATCTGTCCATAGATAGCCTTTGCCCAATTATGTTTTGAGCATTTATCTTTAGTTTTTAATTACCCTGCACAAGAATTTTATATATTAAGGACAGTAATCCTTTACCAGACATTTGTTACAATAATTAATAAATAGGTAAAATATTTAATAAGCAGAATAGAGAAAAAATCAGTTTTCCTTTCAAAAGAGCAAGAAAGTCTTCCTTCCCTTCCTATTAAAGAAAATACATTTTACTTTCCAAATATTTGTATATCTTGCCAGGCAAATGAAATCCAGCAAGATTTATGCCTTCCATATAATGAAGATCACCATATTTAAACAGTGCATTTACTGTGAAAGTAACTTTCTCAATCAATGTCCACCATATAGATGCACTTTCACAATTCAATATACAGCTCAAAAAATCTTACAGCCCAATAGTAAATGTAAGTTTCCTATTTGAATGAAGTCTAAAATACACAAGTCAGGGCCCTGACCATACAAAAGGATAATATTCAAAGAAAGCTCACATTTCAGAATCATCCGACTGTTTTTGGATCCTCAGCAATTTTTTTGTAGTAATTGGATTTAACAGTATTATAATTCTAATGAATGAGTTAAATCAAGGATCTCTAATTTTTGGAATCCCAATATTAATCAACTACAAATAAGTATTAGCCCACATCTATCACCAATGACTGAGATGTTTCTTTCTAATGAATTGACCATTACATTTCCAAAGTTCTGAAATGGCCAACAGACCATAGAAAGACACTTCTTTAGGCTCCTGCTTGAAACCAACAGCTTCAGCAAACTGCTGGCCTTGATTCAGGGCCAAAGGAAAACAAAGACCTTCAATTAACTAAACTATCACAGATCCCCACTAGCCTTCAGTCTAGCTAGCAAACTGAACAGAGCAAAAAGATACGGGTAAGGCAGTGTCTGGTCATTGGAAGAGACTGATTGGAACAACGAACATCATCCACAAAGGCCAAGCACCTCTGACTGGAACGAGTGGTATGGGCCTAAAATGGAGAAAACAGGTCAGTCAAAACAAATTATCTATGAAAACCTTACTTATATAAGAAAAGTGTATCCTTAAAGCCTAGAAACTTGAACATTTAACAAATTTATTCACCAATACTATGCAAAAGGAAAAAAAAAATTTAAACCTCATGTCCAAATAATGAGTCAACCATAATTCGAAATACAATTCCTCCATATTACAAAAGTGTGTGATACACAGCCTAATGGTTTTCAAACTATTTTGTCTCTTAGCAGAACCCTTTTTAAATCGTAATCTTACATCGAGCCTCAAAAAACAGAAAAGATAAAAATGTAATTACTCTTTCTTTTTTTAAATTTGTCTATTAATTTTATTTTTGGCTGTGTTTGGTCTTTGTTGCTGGCTTTCTCTAGTTGCATCGAGTGTGGGCTACTCTTTGTTGCAGTGCACGGGCTTCTCATTGCGGTGGCTCCTCTTGTTGCAGAGTATGGGCTCTAGGCTCGCAGTATTCAGTAGTTGTGGCTCATGGGCTCAGTAGTAGTGGCTCACGGGCTCTAGAGTGCAGGCTCAGTAGTTGAGGCACACGGGCTTAGTTGCTCCACAGCATGTGGTATCTTCCCAGACCAGGGCTCGAACCTGTGTCCCCTGCATCGGCAGGTGGATTCTCATGCACTGTGCCACCAGGGAAGCCCAAAACTGGACTTACTCTTACTGACACAGAGACCAGGGGCTTGAGGAACAAATTTAAGAATGATCACTTAACTCTGCTTGTCAACCTTACTTCCTGACATTCACTGCTCCTATTATTCTACCTATCTTTCTGCCTTCTAAAACAAGAGTCCCAATCTATTAGGCATTCTGTGCCTGTTTCTGAAGAATTTCTGAACCAAATAACTTAGAAATCTATGGCAACCCTTCAATATGCAGATGAAAATAGAGTTCAGTTATCAGTACAGGCACAGAATTGATCAGAAGGGAACTAAAACCCATGTCTCTGCACTTCCAGATAAGTGCTCTTTTCAATATACCCCACGTCCAGTAAGTTAGATTTCAGAACCAAGACTGTACAACAGTGTTTTGACAATTACCCTAACTCTGTAAATAAAACAAAAGTAACACCTTAGAGGTATATACAAAAATTACCTGTTGGGCGGCACCATCTGTGGCCAGCATTCTGCGCTCCTTCAGCTGCCTATGTAGTAAGGCTTCCACTCCATAGCGCTGACGATACCGCCGAAGACATTTTAGACGCTTTAAGTTCTCTCGTTCTTTGGCAAGAAGTCCCTCTGGGCCAGTCAGGAGACTACTACCTAGAACATCACAACAGTCAAGATGTTATCTGCCAAGCAACCAATCAATGATGCGTCCCCAAACTAACAAGAAGAAAACAGGAAAATCTGCCCATACAACAGTTTCAAAAGCAAATCCTTCTCCAGTCCAGGTAACAAGACAAAAGTCTAACTACTACCAAATTCACATGTTGAACCCACAACAGCTTATTGGAACTGGCATAAAACTTGCCTAGAGCTTCATGTTCCACTTTGCGATTGTGTAAGTAACGTCGCTTCTTCTCTTTGAGTAGATGCTGAAGTCGTTTAAACTGGTCAATGTACAAGGACTGCAAACGAATAAGCTTCTCACGCATAATCAGGGCCACTTCTTCCGCTGTGTAGACACCAGCATGCCTAAAATAAACGAGACAATTCAAAAAGGATAAGAAAGCACAACAATAAAACCCAAGCTTAGAAGGAGAAAGGAGTAAAAGGTGAGACTTAGATTTGCAACAGTCAGTCAGTGCTGAGACAATCACCTTATTAAACAGGAATGTTTTCACACAGCATTTTACCATTTAAGTTGTTACTCAAAAACAAAACAAAAAAGAAAATTCCCAAGAATGGATACTAATGTATGATATCATAATATGGGAAAGGGGAAATGTTTCATTATTTTCCCCAGTTATTTGCATTATGTTTAAATAGAGTAAAATATAAAATACTCAAAATTTTTATTAATCTACATTCTTGTTCCATTTAATAATTTAATACAGAAAAATCACTTACAGTCAGGACAGCTTAAAAGTGTTTAATTTAGTAGCATGTATCTCAATACATTTTCATTAAAGCACAAAAGATAACAAACAATTATGACTTCTAATTTAAAAATATACTCGTAGGGAAATACACTGGCGGTCCAGTGGTTAGGACTCCGTGCTCTCACTGCTGAGGGGGGGCCCGGGTTCAACCCCTGGTCCGGGAACTAAGATCCCACAAGCCGCACGGCCAAAAATAAATAAATTAATTAAAATTAAAATTAAATAGAAATAAAAAATAAATAAAAATACAGTTGTATTTTGGAGTTTACACAGGCCCTCAAAACACTGGTCACCATGGCTAGTCAATGTCCTCAGCTCATTTTGACAATATTCTCAAAATATAGTACCCTGGAGTAACCCTTAATTGCCAAAGATCTAGATCCACATCAACTTTATTAAGCTTTGCCACCAACTATGAATTAACAGAACTTAAAAAAAAACTTATTCTAGTGATTAATGAGGTCACATAAGCAAATCAGTTAAATGTCAGTTTAATTAAAGACTGGTTCCTGCCTCTGATTTAACTCAAAGTTTAAGAGATTAAGTGTAAATTTAAAAGATTTTTGGTTCCATTTGTCTTATGTGATCATTATATAAACAAAAAGAACAAGCTAGATATATACCCTGACTTGCTATTTTCATATTTTGACTAAGTAAAAATTATTTGTTATTTAAAAGGCAATACACACAAATTACATACTAATTTTAAATCCAAAAATATGTGCTCTTTAAAATTTAACTCTTAAATCACTGAAATACACAGAATAAAATTATTAACTTTAGGACTGAAAGCAAGTAATCTCTGCCAAAAACTTTTCCTAAATATAAATAGGAGACAAAACTACTACCTGCGTATAAGAGAAATACAACTACAAAGTACTCTGAAATAAAAATAAGTGAAAAGAAATTAAGAACCAAAACATGAAAAAAAACCCCAGCAAATTACAGAAATAACAAAATCTAAGACTATCAGAAAATGTGAAAAGGTTTAAAAAATATCTACTGTCTAAAAAAGGTGACTAGGTTATTCACATTCAGGAAAATGGGGCATGTTTGCATTAATATGTCTGTACCCCCTAAAGTACTGAGGCCTTAACCTAATACCAAGTTTGTTAAAATGAAATTAATTTCATTGTACCCTGTCAGAAGAGAATTTAACCAATGATCTGGGGACTATAATTTATAAATGGGAGGCCAGTACAATTAGAATTTACTACAAATCATTTGGGGCGGGGGTGGGAGAGGATGAGCATCCTAACTAATATGAATGCCTAGTTCATGTGACAAATGGATCATTTATTTAAAGATGGATGTCCCAGACATTCACAGCTAGTTATTAAAATCATGTACTAATTCTTCTTGCTCTGATATACACAAATATAAATCTAGGATTTATTATTAGAATTCAACTTCAAAAAAGAGAGTCACCTTATATTCTATTATTAGTGTCTCTTCTTAAAGTGCATTCTCTCAAATTTCTTCATTTTGATAACAACGATGAAGACTAAATAACCTGAAGTTACCTTTACCAAAACAAGTTCTGGATGTATGTAGAGGTCATATGATAAAACTTACTTTTTAAATAGGGAAAGATTTAACAATTACTCTTAAGCTAAAACTTCACCAGTGTTGGATGTTGCTGGAAACAAGCTTTTAAAGATTACTTTTTACAAAGCAATTAAGTAAATGATTATTTTGAGGGAAATCACATATATGTACCTACAGTGAGGAAAAAATATGCCAATAATAATTCTAGTTAGGATAAAATCTCTAATGACATCATCATAAACAATTCAAAAAGAACCCTTTCTGAAACAAGCAAGTGAAGATATATGCTATAAACTGTTAATGATTCAAAAATGATGACAAAAACATTGGCACCAGGACTTCCCTGGTGGCACAGTGGTTAAGAATCCACCTGCCAATGCAGGGGACTCGAGTTCGATCCCTGGTCTGGGAAGATCCCACATGCCGCGGGGCAACTAAGCCCATGCGATACAATTACTGAGCCTGCGCTCTAGAGCCCGCCAGCCACAACTACTGAAACCCGTGTGCCTAGAGCCCGGGCTCCGCAACAAGAGAAGCCACCGCAACAAGAGAAGCCACCGCAACGAGAAGCCCGCACACCACAACTAAAGTAGCCCCCACTTGACGCAACTAGAGAAAGCCCGCATGCAGTAACAAAGACCCAATGCAGCCAAAAATAAATAAATAAATAAAAATTAGCACCAAAGATGAAAATTCTTAATTAAAAGAATTTCATTAAATACTTATATTAAATATAAGATAATATGTAACCACATTAATGAATTAAATATTGTAAGCAGACAATTAACAACTCTATTTACATCTCTAAAAATGCATATACGTATAGTACTATTTACTCCCGCTGGTGGGGATCTCCAGGTATGGAGGACCAACTATGGGACTTGAGCATCCTTGCATTTTGGTACCCGAGTCAGATCCTGGAACCAATCCCCCTCAAATTATGAGGGACAACTGTATTTTAGTTGGTCAAAAATTTTTTTAAATAGTATCACTGGGAAAATTAAGGAAAGCCTTATATTTAGTTACCTAACAGTTGAGCACATCTGGGGCTTTATTTTCCCCTTTGAATTTTCCTTTTAAAGGAAACTAACATCAAGTACCTAGTTCTTTTAACATTTATACTTCTCATAAAATTAACCGGTGTTTTGGTTTATATAGCAATCTCTTGTTAAGTCAGATAAGAGTGAATGTGTCCCCTAGAGACTGATCCACTCTAGATTACTACTGACAAAATCGAGTTTCTGGACCTTCAAAACTGAGCGTTTACCACACCAAAAGGCAGTCACTCTGTGACCCTACAGTGTGTACACCTCCTCAAAGAAGCAAGTTTGGCATTTCTAGAAGCACAATGGAGGAGAGGGGAAAGAAAACACATATATATTGCTTGGTATAAAGTTTCTACTGTAAAAGAATCCTGCTAGAAACAAACATTCCTTCTCAAACTACTTAGATGGACTCTCCAAACAAGTACTTCCTGAATAGCTTACTACATCAAGATTACTTAAATAGATGAAATTATTCTACTCAGAAAGTGTAATCGTAAATGACTTCTTAGAAACTTCAGAATCCAAGGAATGAAGAAAATGCTATTCTAAGAATTTGTCAAACACAGTCAAGTCTAGAAATTCATTACCCATCCCACTATTCAGAGTTCTTCCACCTGAACTGTCAGTGAGAAGTGTCATGAGACAGAAATCAGAAAGAAAACAAAAACTAAACCCAAACCATGAGACACAGAAACATGAAACTTCTGAGTGGCAATATGTCTACAACTCCAAAGCGAACATGGGTTAAGTAAAGAGCAGAACCTTAGTAAGATATAATTAGGTTGATTACTCACTTCTGGGTTTCTAAATCAGTTTCTCTTTCTTAGGCATGAAACCAAAGGAAGCTCCTGAACACCTTTTAATTTTTCTTAAACAAATAAATTAATTAGACAGAACTTTGCAAAAAAAAGTAGTTATTCAAATATAATCACTTTATTATTCCTGAGGTTTAAGCCAAGAACTAATTCACATCAATTTTCTCTTCTCTAACTGATCTCCACCCACCTCCCACTCCTATGTCCAAGAAATCTATTTTCTCCCCTACACTTTCTCATGTGTAGAATCTGATGTCCCAAAATTTTCCCAAATTACAAGACTTCTAAAAAAAAGAATCAAATCCTACCCTGAAGCAAGATGGTGATGAACAATGACACTTTAATACGCAGAAGCTATTTATTACTGCTCACAAATAGCTATCTTCAACCCTCCTAGGTTATTAATCTACGAAACAGCATGCAGTACTACATTCCACATACTAACTACTAAAATATTTAAAAGCCCTATGTGGAGTTACAACTTACTTTAGGGGATCTTCTTGATCACTGTCTATGCTATCAGCTTCACTGTCAGGGTCACCTCTCCATGTCTGATCCACAGTAATGGGTTCCTGCTCCCCATCACTCCAGCTGTCTTCATCTGAGGCAAGGAAGGGAGAGCAGCCATTAAGACTTCCCACCTCTGTAACTCCACCACACAAAACTAGATTACTTGACACATCAACCCAAATCTTAAAATTAAAAAAGCTTAGTACACAGGCACTGACAAACAAAAATGGCTTAAGAAAATACATCCCAAGTGTGAGTACTTATAACACAAAAGAGTTAACCATGCCCTCAAAGGGACAGAAAGGCCAACTCAAAATTATTCTGTTTCCTGAAATTACCTTACCTAGCAAAGATGGTACGTATAAAAACAGCATTGAAGGAAAGAGTCAAACTCAGGATAGTAAACCTAAGCACACACTACTTAAAACCAAAAAGAATGGTGAACAACATGGCAATCCTGAATTCTCACCAAATTGCCTATGAATTAACAATAATATTGTACTATCAAGTGCCACATATGTTCAAGGCACTGTGCTAAACCAAATTAAGTTCTTTGTTAACTTTTTTCCTCCTTTTTCACTCTGGGAGAGAAGATCCTTACCCAGAATTCGGCTGGCTTCACTGCGGCTACTTTCTGGAGTCTGAGAACCCAGCTCTGTCTTGGCATATGAGCTCAGCTGGCATAAGAGTGTTTCACCCACAGGCCCTGTATTGGTCTTCTTCATTTGAGCATGAAGTGCAAGGGCATTCCTACGGGCATGTTCAGCACAGAAGGACACCCTAAGGAGACAAAATATTAACATTTTATACTCTGGTTTTCTCTTAAAAGAGTTCAACTATTTTCACAGACACTGATCTTTAGATCATTTTCATGAAATTAAAATGACTATTATCTTCATTTATAAATTAAAAATGCCAGTAAAGCTAAATAATTTAACTGGCCCAAGGTCAACTCATTTGGTATTACTAATGGGAAATGCAGGTAGCATAACCTAGTAGTGCTCTATCCATCAAAGAAAACATTCCATCTCTAAAAATGCTGACATCATTTCACAACAAATCAAAGAAATCCACTTTCATCTTTCAAAATTGGTTCTGGAAGACAACATTTTACTTCAGTATCAATTCACTGTAGGTAATAAGATGTAGGACACAATTTTAAAACCAAATGATATATGCAGAATTATCTCGCCGAGTTACGTTTCTGCATGGATACTTTTGCTTAAATGATGAAAGCTATGAAGTTTTTCCCAGAAAAATACATATATATTAATGCAATTTTGCATTATTACTTAAGGTTCAAGGACAGCCAAAAGAGTCGTGGAACCTAGGGTTAATAATAATCCTTATTTTACAGATAAGGGAAAAGATCCAAAGAGATAACAAACTGACCCAACTGGGAGTTGTCTCCTTCCAGTTTTCACCATTTTTTTAAATTTTCAAAGGATATACCCATAACCTCAATTTTACAAGCACGTGACATAAAAAACTTGGCAGCTACTCCCAACCCACATCATGCCACATCCTCCTCTCACTTAAAAACTGAAAGTACAAACAACAGATATCTATACATATATACCCATCTTTCTTCTCAGGCTTTGGGGCAGCACTGGGACATCTTTTTCCATTCTTCGTAGATATATAACTACACTGCTTGAAAGGTGCATTCTTGTCTTCAAGTATATGCTTAATGCAAAACTCCTGCCCCTCCAGACGAGGTTGCGAGCATGGGCGATGAGTAAACGAACAAGATAGGGGCTCCTGAGACCTGGGCACTGGGGTGATCCTCCCCCGACTGGTCGGCAAGACGTGGATCCGAATCCTGTTCATACCAAAACCTGCAGGGTCACACAAAAGATCAAAAAGCCCTTACCCTTCCCGAAAATTCCTGCTCCACGATATCTGGGCAGACTGTGCGTGGCTGACAAGACAAGCGGAAGTCACGCTCCTTAACTCCCCTCCGCCCAGGTCTCCCCAGGCGTTAGTGAATTGCCTCACCTCAACTTCCCAGTCCAAGCCCGCCCCCCACCCCGACCACCGCCAGGCTGAAAGCATCTCAAGGGCTCGCACGGCCGCGGCACGAGGGCGACGCGCCAGCGCCGGCCCCACGCGGCGCGGCAAACCCGCAGGGCCACCCGCCACCCCCGCCTCCGCGCACGCCGCCTTTGTCCCGGCCCGCCTCAGAGCTCACGGCTGGGCCCAGCCCATCCTCGGCGGCCAGTGCAAGCGCCATTTTGTCCTAAAGCTCCGGGCACCGGAGAATCTGGGTTCTGGGAGCCTAGAGGAGGAGACTGACCCTGACGCTGACTTGAGGCAGAGTAGCGGCTCGGAACGGACAGACGGGGCAAGCAGCAGCCTAACTGCAAAGGCGAAGAGCAAGCGCCGCCGCCATCTTACCTTTGCAGCCGCGCCGCGCGCCTTACCGTCTGGCGGAGCCAGTCGCTTCTAACCATTCCTTTCCGGGCTCCCAACCGCTGATTGGCTACTGCGCCTACAACTCTGTGTCACCATTGGCTACCTATCGAGCCTGGGAGGGCGGGGCGCTGAGAAAAAGCGCGGCTGGGTGGCTAGAAGAGCTGTCTGTCAGTAACTCAGCTCCAGAGAGAGTGAGGCGGCGGGAGCGCCGGCTGTGGAAAGCGCTCGCTGAAAACGGATGACTTTCCATCTCCCATCATAGCTGGTGTTCAGGCCGCATTTGGCCTCTCTGCCTGTGGTCCTAGGCCGCGGCTACCTCACCACCCCTACACAGTGGGAACAAAATCGACATATAGAGGCCAAAGGATCACTGTACATTTGACTCTCATTGTTTACAGGAAAAGGCTTTAGTTTTGTGAACAGTTCACCGATGGAAACATTTTTTGAGTGTTTACTAAGTCTGGGAAATTACATATATAAACATTTAATTTTCAGAACAATCCTAAGAGGAAGAAGCTATAATCTCCATTTTACAGATAATGGAGGAACAGAATGAGCCCATATCTAGTAATTAGGGGAAGAAAGCGAATTTGAACCCCGCCCTCATTCTTTATCCCTTTTATTCCCTCTCATATAGTGAAGAGCATTGGATTGAGAATCAGGAAATATGAGTTCTAGTTGAGGCCTTGATTCTCTAAAATTCTCTACAATTCCATGCTAAATAATGCAGGTATATAGAAATGGCAGACACAATCCCAATTTTATCATCCTCTAAGGATTTTTAATTAAAAGCATCTCTCCCTTCTTTCATCTCCACCACGCCTCTGGTAGACATGAACCAACATTTTCTCCCCATAACCCTTCTGGATCTTTTTTGCATCCCATCCTTCCCAAGCTCTCACCTGCTGTCAGTTTCATTTAAGTAAGCTATTTCTCCATTACCAATGAGCAGGTGAGCGTGTTTCAGTGGTGAGCGTGGTTCAGTGGTGAGCGCAGAGAATCTACAAAGCTGGAGAACAGCAGTTTAGGCATAAGAAGTGATTAAAACCGAAATGGGTAAAGGAGAGCTTATACCTGCTGTTTCCCAGAGATTACGGCAGTCCTAGAAGGCCCTTTCATGAGATTCATTCATTTATTGAGCACCTAAATGCCAGGCACTGGGGATACAGGGAGAACAAGAACAATAAACCTGCTCTTTCGGAGTAAACATTCTAGAGTAGTTTGGGATTGTGGAGGCAATACAGCCATTAAATAGCAGCTATGAGTTATGTACATAAGCAAACACTCCAACCCTCAGAAGAGGTACAAAGACATTTGTTATAAACACTCTATAACTCAAAACTAGGAGAGGCAGTCACATTACAGAAAATATGGGCATTTTCAACCAAATGCAGTGGTATCAAAAAGGAATATTAAAACTACTACAGGGAACAATGTAAAGAGGCATTAGGGACTAGATAGAGATGCAACAGAGGCTTTAATTAGAGCGTCTACTAAAGGTCTTGGGGGAAAAAAAAATCTTTCCGCTAAGCCCAAAACAGACCAAAAAATGCTATTTAGAACCACTTCTGGACTTCCCTAGTGGCGCAGTCGTTAAGAATCCGCCTGCCAATGCAGGGGACACGAGTTTGATCCCATATGCCGCGGAGCAACTAAGCCCAGGCACCACAACTACAGGGCCTGCGCTCTAGAGCCCGCCAGCCATAACTACTGAAGCCCACGCGCCTAGAGCCCCTGCTCCACAACAAGAGAAGCCACTGCAATAAGAAGCCCTCGCACTGCAACGAAGAGCAGCCCCCGCTCACTGCAACTAGAGAAAGCCTGTGCGCAGCAACGAAGGCCCAAAGCAGCCAAAAAAAAACAAAAAAAACACTTCCTTCTAAGTGGGGGGAGAGATATTAAATGGTCAAGATATTGGCAAATTCTTTGTGCTTTTCAACAAAGTAGATGGCTGTTTTTAATCCAGTGAACACTTTGCTAGCTACTGAATAGGTTAAAGTAGACCTGAGGCTGTTCGTAAGCAGCGGTTAGGAAAGATGAATTCTTAAAGGAAAGAGAATTTTTAACTCGGAGTTTTGGGGGCTAATCCCAGAGAAAAAGTGTGTTTGTGTGAGAGACAGAGAGAGAGAAGAGATAAATAAATGCCAAAATCCTGCACTTTCTATAGTCATCCTCATCTTTTTTCCTTCCAGTTTCTTGGGCCAAACACTGGGAGTCATCCTCGACTTCTCTTCCAACCTTATAGCAGATCCTACTGGCTCCAACTTCAAGATATGTAACTTCAATACCTTCAGCGCTTCCAACCTGGTCCAAGCCACTCTCATCTGTTCCCTTAATTATTGTGAGAGTCTCCTTACCCTTGACTCTATGTAGTCCATTTTTCAACAAAGAAGCCAAATGAACATTTTTTTTTTTGTCCATGCCTCGCTGCTTGCAATGGTGCAGGATCTTAGTTCCCCTACCTGGGATTGAACCAAGGCCCTGGCAGTGAAAGCACCAAGTCCTGACCACTGGACTGCCAGGGAATTCCCCGCCAAATGATCATTTTAAAACCCAAGCTAGATCATGTTACTTCTCTACTCAACACTTGTCAATGATGCTCCATTTCACTGTCTTTATAATGGCTTACAAGGCCCTACTGTATCTGGCCTTTTGCTGCTTCTCTAACCACATTATCCTACTACTTACTCTCTCCTCCTCACTCAATTCTATACTAGCTACACTGGCCTCCTTGCTCTTTCTCAAACATGCTAGTATCTTCTCACCTCAGAACCTTTGCACTTGTTTCCTGGAATGATCTTACCCACAAATATTCCTGTGGCTTGCTCTCTCACCTCTTTCAGGTCTTTGCTGAACTGTGATTTCGTAAGGCCTTCCTCCCTAGCCATCTTATTTCCAATTTCAACAATCCTACTTACCTACATGCACACACAAAATCCCTGTCCCTCCTTCCCTGCTTTACATTCTTATATTCAAAGTACTTATCTAGCATATTATGTTTTACTTGTCTCCCCTACAACTAGAATGTAAGTTCTATGAGGGCAAGATGCTTGCTTTGTTTACTGCCATATTATCTTCTGTAAACAGTATATAGTACTTGGTAGATACTATTTTCTAATGAAGGGATAAATGAAAAGCAGGGAAGCGCCTGAAACTACTTTTCAGAAAAGATGAATCTAGTTTTCAATTTTAACTTTTCATCACTGTGATTTTTTGGCTACCTGTTGGTTTTGAGTGTTATGTGAAATTAAGAAAAGGGGTTAAGATTCCACAATGCAAAAAAGGTAGCACGAGACATGTGACAATCCACAAATCAAATCAATTCAACAGAAGCAGGCCCCCCAAATCAATTCAGCAGAAGTAGGTGCCAGAGCTAGAGATTACAATAAATACAAGCCTCTAAGGGAATCCACAGAAGTCATAGAAAGGGCTTCAAACTTTCTACAGAAAGTTGAATGACAGAGATCAAGCCAATCTTATTGGCTCTCAAAAGTGTCAGAGAGACCAGGATGATTTACTGATCATAAGACGAAACCTAGCTCTACACCAGTTAGTTTAACAAACCTCTATAATTGGGGATCCAGCTGTTCGGAAGTTTATATTGATTTATACCTCATCTATTGCCAAGGATGACACAGTTGATATCTCTTTTAACAAAAGCAAATGACTATTTATGACTCTATAATAAATTTATAATATCATCCATTCTCACATCGTTCATTTACTACTTCTCTATTCTTCCATTCAAACCAGACCAAAATTCCTAAAACATCAGCAGCTTCCACAAAAGTTTCAGGAGAGGCACAGCAAACAAAAATCTTAAGTTGTCTTATTTCAGAAAATGGAAGGACGGAATGAACAGAACTCAAGACTCAAGTGATTTTTTTTCAGAAGTGTTGAACATTCTGTTAAATTTATCTTTTGTTCCTTTTAGAGTTTTTAAACTATAGCTACTCCTAACTTATTTTTTTATAATTTGAGCATTATAGCATAAAAATTCTTTCCATTTAAATGGGTAATTTGCAAGATTTACCTTCTGTGTGTGGTTTTATTATGTCCCAAGAAAAGGGTGAGTATTCCCTATCAGCTTTTCCAGGCACCACCAAGGCTATTAATTTTTTCTTCCAAAAGCACTGCTGTCTATACCAACATTTCAAAGAACCAAATATACAATTATGAATCATTGATAGTGCTTGCTAGATAAGCAGTACACGTTGCTATCATCTGTTAGAGCTATGTATTTTTCTGTGTACCAGTCACCCTTCCAGGTATCCATGCGACAATACAGAATGAGGGTTTTTTCCCCTCTGCCACATCAGACTTTATACTATCAGGTTCACTGTAATGATCAAATCTTAGTTAGGTATTTCCAGTGAACTCAATTCCCATAGGATCTTGTGCAGTAAGAAAGTGCATACTGTATTACCAAAACTAAAACAAAACTATTATCATTATCAATCAAATGACAGTTAAAGACTAACTTGAAGACTCAGTACATATAAACAATAACCAGATGATTGTTTTATCATTAACATTTATTGATGGGATGGATAAATACAGATTGAGAAACATACTTGACAGCAAGATATCAAACTGATAGCCAGACTATAAAATGTATACAACATCCTTTTTTAAATTTTTAAAAAAAATTTTTTAACGTGTTACAAAGAGCCCTTACTATAATGGTCACTTGTATCTTACCATTCACATAACAGCAGTAGAGATCCCAGGGGTAGCATCCAGAACTGAGGTGCCCCAAGGAGGACAGAGGCAAGAGCAGAATAATATGCTAGGAAAGGACTCTTAAGAGCCATACAAAGAAAACAGACAAAAATATCACCACAAAATTGTACCTGAGTGACATAGATTGGTAAAGTGTTTTACATTTTTTTTCCTTCTTTGCTCTTTGGTCTGATAAGAAAACAGTTTTAGGTGTGTGGAGTAGGGTGGAGAGGTCAGTTTCAAATCCAGAAACCTAGGTTAACACTAAGTTAGTCGGCTGCATTCTTTTCTTTGGGTGCTTAACCCAGCCAGCACTTCCATCTTATAACCAATTCCAATGTGATCAACCACTAATCAGTTAAGGCCTCAGCTTTCAACTGAAGAGTTCCTGATAACCTGATGGAGACATACTTGCTCTGGCTTCAATTAGCATGCTGTCAAGTCTTTCTCTTCTTTTCATTCACCATGAATACACACTCATAAAGGGGAAGAGTAGACACCACTTTTTAGTAAACGTTCCTTTTTTGCCCTCCCTTTTCCAATGCGAAGTTCATACTAAAAACTTTAGAAACATTAAAATGGAAGGGTCTCCCACTTAAAAAATAATTCTCACTCCAGACCACTCTATCAGGCAGGATTATAGTACCATGCTTTTTATCCCACAGAGGGATAAAAAGATAAAGCTGGAAAGTGTGATACAACATGAACATTTTTTAAACCACCAGGAACAAACACTCAGTTAAAAGCTGGGTGTTAACAAGCAGCAACACAAGAAATTTGGGGAGGCATCAAAGTCACTGAAAGTTTCGTGGGACTGCAGAGGGCTTATTTCTCACCATGTGAAGGGTTGCATAGACTGCTTAAATTCTCCCAAACCCAAGAGAATAATATTTGTATTCCAACTTCAAGATGTCCTAGAATCCCTTTTCTTGGTATTAGTATCAAAATAGATCATCAACAAAAAACTAATCCTTTTAACATTTAATCAGTTCCCAAGTTCCCACAGTCCTGTGTTTCTGCGGGAAACACAGATTATGTTTAAAATCCAACCATACTGGGATAAGACTCCTCTAATTGCCTTTGTCCAGAAACAAGGCATAAGGGGTATGGATTTTCAATATGGGGAATTAAGTAGCAGAGGCTTAAGTAAATCCAGCACTGATGTTACCATGATTTTATTTCTATATCCTAATCCATTGCTGTTTCCAACTGGAGATTTAAATTTTTTCTATCAATATTGGTGAAGCCAATAATACAGAACTATGTAAAAGGATACATTAAATCAAAACACTAAAATCATTTAAAAAAAAAAAAAAAGAGGAAGCTGAGGGTCTCAGATATGGAAACATACCGATTCAAGTGAAAAGACTAGACTAATTCCTACGTATTTTCTAAACCCAAAAAGCATAACTGATACTTCAGAAGACCAATGCAGCTTTAGATTAATGCTTCACTAGAGTTCAGCTAACAGCAACACAGGTATCTGATTAAAAGCCCTAAGGACAATTCACAGGTATTTGTTTTTGCCAACACGAGATTCAAGCAAAGTTTTAGGAATGAAATTTACAGAACTTGAGGCTCCAGGCCTGCTTACCACCACTTATCCTTGATAAGGTTAAAAGGAGGGGAAAAAAAGCCATGTTTACTAGACTAACTTTGCATGTATAAATCCTGTTTCTCACCCTGTGAAGTGGTGAGGGCAAGAGAAGACACAGCGTTTAGAAACCACACAATCTTCTGAAGCCTAAGCTTATGGAGTTTGGACAATATGCATGCTAGCTGACAGGCACATCTGCTAACCCAAAGACAATGCAGCAAGCAGCTTCATGCAGAGCCCATAAGAAGTTTCATGACATATGCATAGATATAAAAGTGGACACCGTAGGTATCTTAAAACAGTATCAGGAGGCACTAATATAAAAAAGTCTCTAAATTGACCTATATCAGCAATGATCTACTAGTGCAAAGGCCAGACTATGCAGCGTAAAGCAGCTCTTAGGCTCTAGTAAGCACTTTTTTCACGGTCACTCCTGACAAAGTTCTAAGGAACTACAGACTGCCATGGAGAACTGCTGAGGCCAAGTGGATATGTATCTCTGTGGTGAGAGGGTGAATGTGATTAGAAAATATGTGACATTTGATGAGAAAAACTGAAAGCTGTAAAAGACATTTTCATAAATCAGGGATCATCAATTCCACAAGCTACAGATGCAAACTAAATAACCTTTTGGGAAGGTCAGAAGGGAAAGCTGACTCCGCCAAACAAAATCTAAACAAATAGCCTAAATTTAGTAAACACACCACGCATCTACCAATTACCAATTACCTAGCACAACACAGAAAATATCAAGGAGAAAGAGGAAAATGTCATCCATAAAAGTAAAGTGACATTCCAAGTCAAAAGTATTACTGGTGTATCAATCAGCACAGAGCTCACTTTACACAGCAATGGCAGGCACTCCAGACAGTTCAAATATGCAGAAGTGCAGGACACTAATTCACCTTCAGTTAAGGCTTACTGAACAAATTCCCTCCTATATTAGGCCAGTGCATCATCAATTTCAACTGCCTCAGTTTTCTCCCCAACCTGTTCCTGGCAAGCAGCAGCACATGTACAACTCCTATCTCCCTATGACTTCCAATGAAAAAATTCAATTTATCCACAAAGAATATTTGGTGTGAAAGAAGCTGCATTAAAATCAAGAAGACAAATTCAAATTGCATCACCTTTTCCATGGCAAAAAACACCATGAAGACTGAAAAAATACAACATTAAATGATCTGTGGCTAGGTGGCATTTTCAGCTGGACAACTTCGCTTAGAATTCTTTCTAGCCCCTTGAAAGATTTCTTTCCTCAAAAATGTTCACTCCTAAAATATGGGATAATTAAGCACCCATAAGAACAGGACTCCTGATCCATTTTTCTAAAGGACTCTTAGAAATCTACAGAAGAACTTCTGCCTAGAAGCTAAAACCACCAAAGATGCACAATCTAAACATAACAGTATCTGAAGGCTAGGCTTGCTCACCCTCATGGCACCAGCACTGTTAAATTCGTAAGCTCCAATCTCTGAAGTCATATAGGCTGCAAAAATTGAGGATGCAGCTGCCTCCCTTCAGATATACGGATAAAAATCAAGTCTTACGTTCATAATATAATTTAAAATACAATGTCTTAAAAATTCCCAATCACAGTTTTCATTGTTTTCAGTATCCTTTAGCTCGATGGCTTCTCCCAGATCTATTCTCACATATGGTCTGGGCTTTTCAAAGGAAGGATAGCACATCCCCCTTCCCTTCAGAGACCCTGAGACCGCTCTTACTTGAACACCTTCCCAAAGCCCAATGTGAAAAAAAAGCACACCCAATTCTGTAGGGCAGAAGCCAGCCTAGCTCTTCAGCCTTCTTCCTCAACCCCACCTTTGTTCTATATCAAAAGGAAAAAGGGGGTAAAAAGGAAGTTTTTATAATGGAGTCCAGAGTCAGACCATTGGCTGCACCTGCCCAAACTAGAATTTAGAAGGCTACCCTCAACTACAACATAAAGAAAGAGAAATGTCAAATACAGGCCTCTTCCTTCCTTTATGTTTTAAAGGCCACACCGTGTTCTCTCTAGTAGACTGTTAGGAAGTAAAAATGGTGAAGTACAGGGAAGGAAAGATAAAACGTGATTTTTAAACACACACACTAAAAACACACACACCCACACTTACATACACACTTAAAGGTCGAAACACTTCAAGTGGCCAGAGCCGATCTCAGAACTCACAGCCAAAATCCTATCCTCCCATCCCCCCTACACACACACCCCCCACCCTCCAATCCCACCCCCCAGGACTCACTGCTGTGTATCTCATACACACAGCAAAATCCCTATCCCTTCCCCAATTATATAAAAAAAACTAAACAGATAACTTACTTTCTTTAAATTATTTTTTAAAAGTCTCTTAAAAGATTTCAACGTTTAAATACTTCCTCTCTTCTGATATATTAAACACCAAAGGGATCCACAACTGTTTGATAAAACAAACCCTCCATACTTCAGTCCTGGCAAGAAGAGGGAAGATATCAACTCTAATCAACCTAATTAGGAGGTGGAGAGGCCAAGAATAGAGAAAGTATTCTGAATCCTTCACAGCTTTAACACATTCTCACCTCTCAGTAAAAACTATAATAAAATAGTTAAATTTCTGAGGCAGGAGATATAATAACCAAGGCCCTCTACCACCTTCCCACCTATGTCTCAATATAAATTTACTCCTAGTCCAACAAGGGTGACATATGTCATAAGGGAAGTAATTTTCTTAGTCCAGAATCAGTAGTTCAAAAAAAAAAAAAAAAAAAGGTGTGTTTTTAAAGAAGTTTTTTTCTACTCGTCTTTTTCTTTTTTACTTGGGAAGGGGTGGAAGTGGTGGAGGAGGTTCTGACGGTAGAGGTGGTAGCCGGGGTTTGTCTGTATTGCCAGGTCTGGAGGACATTCCACCAGCCCGTGGATTCAGATATTCTCCATAAGAATGAACATATTCAAACGCAGGTGGCTGAGTAGGCTGAACACCTTGGGCATTGAGAAGGGAGTGAAGCATATTCACAGTATCTTGATAGTCTATGGTCTGGGTTGCATTGTGACCATTGGCCCCAGTGGAGCCTTTATCCAATTTCATGTGAGGAACTCGAGTTTTACAGCTGGGCTGTGAAAAAGTAAGGCCACTTGTGTCTGAGCTATGCCCAGGCAACTGGGCCATTGTAGGAAGAGGAGGGAAGGAGAAATTTATGGAAGAGGATTTAGTATTCTTGGCAGTCTTGGCTGAATGATCAAACACTGCCCCTCCAGTCTCTTCAGGGAGGGGCCTTTTACGAGAAGAACTGGAAGAGGAGAAAGAGCTAGACAAGCTATAGGGTTTGTGTGCTAAGGTGCTTGTCTGGCTACTATGTTTTGGATCACCTGGACGTTTGTTCCCAGTACTAGCTGGAAGCTGTGAGTGAGTGTGTTTGTGTGAGTGGTGATTATGATGATGATGATGATTAGATGGGTGAGTCTTGTGCTTGTCTTTGTGCTCGCGGCTCTTTGTGACACTGTCATCTACAGAATTGTGCTTGTCAGCTGCAGTGTGAACTTTAATGCGCATTTTTATCTCCTCTGGTTTTGAAGTGGCAGCTTTATCTCCACTTGTCACTGGGATTCTCATTTTGAGAGCTGTTTTGTCAGTCTTTTCCAGAAAAGGCCGCTCAGGGTTTTCTGAGCCCTCTATGGGCATTTTCAGAAGGACGGAAGCATGGCTGTCATGGTGAGACAGGAGATTCTGGGCGGCGTAGGCGTACTGCGACTTCACATTGGCCTCCAGGTTCTCCAGTTGCCTCTTCTGGGCAGCCAACTCTTCCGCATGCTTTGCACGGTATTCTTTCAGTGATACTTTAGCTGATGGCACACTCTTACTATTCTGCTTCTGGGAAACAAATGCATTTGAACCGTCCTGTTGCAAGGAATGATCAACTCCTATAAGTGCTAAATTCTCACTAGTCCGATGACCCTGAGCAGGTTCTACCTTAAAAGGAGGGTGGGAGGACAGCCAACGCTCACTGGGCAACATCTCCACATTGCTTAAGTTACTGGTTGACTCTTCAGTGGCTGGAAGGGAAGGCACTGCACTTGTGGTAGAAGAAGCTGACATACTCATTAAACCTGCAATAGTTGTATCTGAAGAGCTCTGGGAAATCATATTAAGGATTGTCTGCTCCGAAGTGTTTTCATCTGCTCCTCGGTCATCTGCTTTTGTTTTCTTGGCAGCCTGGCATGCCTAGAATGAAGCAAATAGCATCTTTTCACTTCAGGTAATTTATCAAATGGAAAAAAAACACTGAAATGAGTAGACTGTGTTTGCTGTGACATTGGGAGTTTGGGATAGCCCATAACCAGGTGGTTACTCTAACATGAGACTGATAATTATTACCATCAGGAGAGATAAGATTTTTTAAACCTTCAATCAAGCATCACAAGATCTCAAAGAGGCATCCGAACTCCCATGTTCTTTGCAGCACTTTTCACAATACCTAAGGTATGAAAGCAACCCAAGTGTCCATCAATAAATGAATGGATTAAAAAAAATGTGGTCTATATATACAATGAAATACCATTTAGCCTTAAAAAAGGAGGAAGATTCTGTGAAGACAGCAGAGTAGGAAGCACCAGGAATCTGTCCCATCTAGACAACAACTGCAAAGGCAGAATCTGTCTGACATAACTATTTTGGAACTCTGCAGTCCGCTGAAGGCTTGCAGCTGCCAGGGTAAGCCCTGGACAATAAATTGAGGTTAACTTCCCTCAGTTTCAGCTCTCAGCCCCAGTCAGCTGTGTACCTGTTCCTGGAGTCGCTTGCACACAGCTTGGGGGACCCTGGTTAGGCAAAAAGGGCTCTATTTTCCAAATATGGGAGATCTGTGGTCTGATCGCTGACTGCTGCTTTCGATCACAGAGGTACTGTTGTTAGCACAGAGCTATTGTTGTTGCACCTCCCTCCATTGTTGCAATCCCCTCCCCCCTCTGGCTGAAGTGACTTCCCTGGATATAAAACGGCCAGCCCCCTTCCTCCCCCACTTCATTTTTTGCTTTTTCTCCCTTTGGGAGCCAGATATTAGAGTAGAACATTAAAAAAAAACACTGTCCCTACAGAAATGTCCAGGAAAAGGCTCAGATAAGAACTGAGAAGACCTTAATTTTACACATCAAGCTGACCCTCAGCATATAAATATCCTTTAAAATCAAGCCCCCACCCCAAATATACAAAAAACAAAAACAAAAAAATAAAACCAAAAAAAAAAAAAAAAAATCCCAGCAAACCCCAGGAAAGGGAGAGAATCTGATTTCCAGAGTTACCATGTTATTAAATTCAAATGTCCAGTCTTCAACAAAAAAATCACAAGGCACATAAAGAAACAGGAAAGTATAGCCCATTCAAAGGAAAAAAAAAAAATCAACAGAAACTGTCCCTGAAAAAGACCCAATGGCAGATCTACTAGGCAAAGACATTAACTGCCTTAAAGATACTCAAGGAAATGAAGATGTCAAAAAGTCAAGAAAACAACATGTGAACAAAACGAAAGTATCAAAAAAGAGATTAAAAACTTTAAAAGAAACCAGAAAGAAATCCTGGAGCTGAAAAGTACAATAACTGAAATGAAAAATGCACTGGAGGGATTCAAAGGCAGATCTGAACAGGCAGAAGAATCAGCAAACTTGAAAATAGGACAATGGAAATTATCAAGTCTGAGGAACAGAAAGAAAAAAGACTGAAGCAAGTGAACTGAGCCTAAGGGACCTATGGGACACCATCAAATAGACCAATGTATGCACTGTGGGAATTCCAGAAAATGAAAAGAAAGAGAAAGAGGCAGAGAATATGTGAATGTACAGCAGCTCAGAACTCTCCAAATCTGATGAAAAAACATGAATATAGATATCCAAGAAGCTCAGTGAACTCCAGGATGAACTCAAAGAGACTCACATCAAGACATATCATACTTAACCCTCCCAGACTTCAGACAGTACTACAAAGCTATCAGTAATCAGTGTGGTACTGGCACAAATTCAGACATCTGGATCAACGGAACAGAATAGAGAGCCCATAAATAAACACACATACCTACAGTCAATCTTTGACAAAGGAGGCAAGAATATACAGTCTCTTCAACAAGTGGTGTTGGTAAAGTTGGATAGCCACATGTAATTCAATGAAGTTAGAACACACCCTCACACCATACACAAAAATAAACTCAAAATGGCTTAAAGACTTAACCATAAGACATGATACCATAAAACTCCTAGAAGAGAACATAAGCAAAACATCCTCTGACATAAACATACCAAGGTTTTCTTAGGTCAGTCTCCCAAGGCAATAGAAATAAAAGCAAAAATAAACAAATGGACCTAATCAAATACAAGCTTTTGCATAGCAAAGGAGACAGTAAACAAAACGAAAAGATAACCTAAGGACTAGGAGAAAATATTTGCAAATGATGTGGCTGATAAGGGCTTAATTTCCAAAATATAAAAACAGCTCATACAACTCAACAACAAAAAAACAAACAACCCAATCCAAACATGGGAAGAATACCTAAATACACATTTCTCCAAAGAAGACATACAGATGGCCAACAGGCACATGAAAAGATGCTCAACATCACTACTTATCAGAGAAATGCAAATAAAACTACAAAGAGGTACCACCTCATACCAGTCAGAATGGTCATCATTAAAAAGTCTACAAATAACAAATGCTAGAAAGGGTATGGAGAAAAGGGAACCCTCCCACCTGTTGGTGAGAATGTAAGATGGTGCAGCCACTATGGAAAACAGTATGGAGGTTCCTCAAAAAGCTAAAAATAGAGTTGCCATATCATCCAGCAACCCCACTCCTGGGCATACATCCGGACAAAACTATAGTTCAAAAAGATACATGCACCCCAATGTTTATAGCAGCACTATTCACAATAGCCAAAACATGGAAACAACCTAAATGTCCACTGACAGATGAATGGATAAGAAGATGTGGTACATATATACAATGGAATACTACTCAGCCATTAAAAAAGAACAAAATAATGTCATTTGCAGCAACATGGATGGACCTAGAGATTATCATACTAAGTGAAGTTAAGTCAGACAAAGACAAATATCATATGATATCATTTATACGTGGAATCTAAAATATGACACAAATGAACTTATCTACGAAACAGAAACAGACTCACAGACATAAAGAACAGACTTAGGGTTGCCAAGGGGGAGGGGGATGAGGGAGGGATGGAGTGGGAGTTTGGGGTTAGCAGATGCAAACTATTATATATAGAATTGATAAACAACAAGGTCCTACTGTATAGCACAGGGAACTATATTCAATATCCTCTGATAAACTATAATGTAAAAGAAAATGAAGAAGAATGTAATATGTGTATAAATGAACCACTTTGCTGTACAGCAGAAATTAACACAACATTGTAAATCAACTATACTTCTATTTTTTTTTTTTTCTTTTTTTTTTGCCACACCACACAGCTTGCAGGATCTGTCCCCTGACCAGGGATTGAACCCGGTCCACGGCAGTGAAAGCGCCAAATCCTAACCACTAGACCACCAAGTAACTCCCCAACTATACTTCAATTAAAAAAAAAAAAAAAAACAGATGAATGGGTAAAGAAGATGTGGTATATATACGATGGAATACAACTCAGTCATAAAAAAGAAGGAAATTTTGCCATTTGCAACAACCTAGATGAATTTGGAGGGTATTAGGCTAAAATACTGTATGTTACCACTTATATGTGGAATTTAAAAATAAAATTAATGAATATAACAAAATAGATACAGACTCACAGATACAGACAACAAACTAGTGGTTACCAGTGGGGAGAGGGAAGGGGTAAGGGGCAAGATAAGGGTAGGGGATTAAGAGGTACAAACTACTATGTATAAAATAAATAAGCTACAAGGATATATAGTACAACACAGGGAATATAACCAATATTTTATAATAAGTATAAATGGAATATAACCTTTAAAAATTGTGAATCATTTTGTCATACACCTGAAATTTATATAATATTGTACATCAACTATACCTCAATTCTTAAAATCATGGTATTAAAAAAAAAAAAAAAAAAAAGACGTATCATACTCAAACTTTCAAAAGCCAAAGACAGAATTCTGAAAGCAGCAAGAAGCAAACTGTCACATACAAGGGATCCTCAATAAGATCATGAGATTTCTCAACAGAAACTTTGGAGGCCACAAGACAGTGAGCTGATACATTCCAAGTACTAAAAGAAAAAAACTGTCAGCCAAGAATCCTATATCCAGTAAGAATGTCCTTCAAAAAAGTGAAGGAGAAATTAATTATCTCCAGATAAACAAAAGCTGAGGGGATTTGTGACCACTAGACCAGCCATAGGAGGAAGGCTCAAGGGAGTCCTCCAAGACAGTAACTTCAAGCCATATGGAGAAATAAAGACCTCAATAAAAGTAAATACATGGGCAATTATAAAAGCTGGTATTGTAACAATGGTTTGTAATTGCACATTTTGCTTTCTACATGATTTAGGAGACTAACACATTCTCAGGGAAAAAAAAATTAGTGTAAAACCTAGTATTACTATAACTTTGTCTTATAATTCCAAATCTTATTTTTTATATAGTATAAGAGCCTAATGCATCTAAAAGAATTATTACTTTTTGGGGGGCACACAATGTATAAATATTTAATTTTGTAACATCAACAACCAAAAGGGATGAGGATGCAGTTGTAAAGGGGACGAATTTTGTATGTTAATACAAAAAATGAATGAAAAAGGAATTTAAATTTTTTCACTATGAAAAATCAACTAAGCACAAAAGACAGTATAATGCAGGAAATGAGGGACAAAAAAGCCATAAGGCATATACAGTAGGCATAACTTGGAGATACTGTGGGTTCAGTTCCAGACCATCTCAATAAAGCAAATATCACAATAAAGTGAGCCACACAAATGTTTTGGTTTCCCAGTGCATATAAAAATTGTGTTTACACTACAGTCTATTAAATGTGCAATAGCATTATGTCTAAAAAAAAATGGACATACCTTAATTTAAAATACCTTATTGCTAAAAAATGCTAACCATCATTTGAGCCTTCAGTGAGTTGTAGTAGTAATACTAAAGATTACTGATCACATATCACCATAACAAATATAATGATAATGAAAAAGTTCAACATACTGCCATAATTACCAACGTGTAACAGAGACACGAAGTAAGCAAATACTGTTGGGAAAATGGCGTCAACAGACTTGCTTGACACAGGGCTGCCACAAACCTTCAATATAAAAAATGCAATATCTACAAAGTGCAATAAAACAAGGTATGCCTGTATAAAAAACAAATAGCATTAAGTGACAGAAGTAAATCTCTCCTTATCTGTAATTACTTTAAGTGTAAATGGATTAAACTCTTAAGGAAAAGACAGAGATTTGTAGAATGGATAAAAACATATGATCCAACTGTATGTTATCTACAAGAGGCTGAGATCCAAAGACCCAAACAGGCTGAAAGTGAAAGGATGGAAAAAGATATACAATGCAAACAGTAACCAAAAGAGAGCATGCATGGCTATACTAATAGCAGACAAAATAGACTTGAAATCAAAAAAGACTTCAAGAGACAAAAAAGAACATTATATATTTTAAAAGGCTAGCTACAGAAATTAGACATAGCAATTGTAAACATTTACACACCTAATGACAGGCCATCAAAATATATGAGGCCAAAACCTAACAGAATTAAAGAGAAATAGACAGCTTTACAGTAATAGTTGGAGACTTCAATACCCCACTCACAATAATAGACAGATCAAACAGAAGATAAGGAAGTAGGACTTAAAAAGTACACTAACTAGATCTAACAGACATACACAGAACACTCTCCCCAAAAACAGCAGCACATACATTCTTCAAGTGCATATGGGACATTATCCAGGACAGACCATATGTTAGGCTGCAAACTTAGTCAATAGATTTTAAAAGATACCTATCACACCATGTATTTTTTCTGACCACAACAAGATAAAGTTAGAAATCAGGATCAGAAAGAAAATTGGGGGAAAAAAAAAATCACAAAATTGTGGAAATTAAACCAATGGATCAAAGAAATCAAAAGGGAAATTAGAAAATACTTAGAGACCAAGAAAAACAAAACACAACATATCAAACTTAAGGTATGCAGCAAAAGTGGTGCTAAGGGAGAAATTTATGGCTACAAACACTACATTAAAAAAACCAAGGACCTCCCTGGCGGTCCAATGGTTAAGACTCCACACTCCCAATGCAGGAGCTATGAGTTCAGTCCCTGGTTGAGGAATTAAGATCCTGTATGCCACACAGAGTGGCCAAAAAACTAAAAATTTAAAAAGTAAAAAGTACTTAAAAAAAACAAAATAAAACAAGAAATTGGGAATTCCCTAGCAGTCCAGTGGTTAGGACTCTGTGCTCTCACTGCCTGGGGGGCCTGGGTTCAATCCCTGGTCGGGGAACTAAAAATCCCACAAGCCGTGCAGTGTGGCCAAAAAAAAAAAAACAACCAAGAAACATCTCAAAATAACAAACTAACTTTATAACTTAAGGAACTAGAAAAAGAACTAAACACAAAGGTACCAGAAGGAAAGATATAATAAAGATTAGAGCAGAGATAAAATAAAGAAAACTAGAGAAAAACCAAAACAAAAATTGGTTCCTTGAGAAGATCAACAAAATTGACAAATCTTTAGCTAGACAGACTAAGAAAAAAAGAGGGAAGACTCAAACTACTAAAATCAGAAATAAAAGTGGAGACATTGCTACCATTCTAACAGAACAAACTGTATATCAACAAATTGAATAACCCAGACAAAAGGGACAAATTCCTAGAAACACAAAACCTATCAAGACTAAATCGTGAAGAAACAGAAAATCTGAATAGACTTATATAGCTAGTAATAAAATTGAATCAGGACTTCCCTGGTGGCCCAGTGGTTAAGAATCCGCCTGCCAATGCAGGGGACACGGGTTTGAGCCCTGGTCCAGGAAGATCCCACATGCTGCGGAGCAACTAAGCCCATGCACCACAACTACTGAGCCTGCACTCTAGAACCCGCGAGCCACAACTACTGAGCCCACGCACGCCTAGAGCCCATGCTCCACAACAAGAGAAGCCACTTCAATGAGAAGCCTGCCCACCGCAACAAAGAGTAGCCCCCGCTCCCCACAACTAGAGCAAGCCTGCGTGCAGCAATGAAGACCCAACACAGCCAAAAATAAATAAATAAATTTTAAAAAATAAATAAATAAAATTGAATCAGTAATCAAAAATCTCCAAAGGAAAAAAAGCCTTACTGGTTAATCCTATCAATCATTTAATGAAGTAATGCCACTCCTTTTCAAACTTTCCAAAAACTTGAAGAGGAGGGAACACTTCTCAACTCATTCTATGAGGCAAGCATAACCCTGATACCAAAGCTAGACGAAAACACTACAAGAAAGGAAAACTACAGGCCAATATCCCTTATAACCACTGATGCAAAAATCCTCAACAAAATACTAGCAAGATAAATTTGGCGGCATTTTTTAAAAATTACATATCATGCATGACCAAGTGGAATTTATTCCTGGAATATAAGGAGGGTTCAACATATGGAAATCAATTGATGTAATATGTCACACAAACAGAATGAAGGAAACAAATCACATGATCATCTCAATTTGTGCAGAGAAAGCATTTGACAAAATTCAACACACTTTCATGATAAAAACACTCAACAAACTAGGAACATAAAGAGGAAACTACCTCAACATAATAAAAGTCACATATAAAAAACCCACAGTGAACATCATATTCAATGGTGAAAGACTGACAGTTTTCTTTAAGATCAGGAATAAGGAAAAGATGCTCACTTTCACCACTTCCATTCAACATTTTACTGGAAGTTCTAGCCACAGCAATCAGGCAAGAAAAAGAAACGGCATCAAATTGGAAAAGAAGAAGTAAAATTATCTCTGTCTGCAGATGACATGAGCTTATATGTAGATAACTCTAAAGACTCCACCAAAAAGAATTTATTTTTTCTGATTTTATTAGAATTAATAAATGAATTGGGCAAAGCAACAGGATACAAAGTCAACAAATAAAATTCAGTTACATTTCTCTACATGAATAAACAATCTAAAAAGGAAATTATGAAAACAATTCCATTTACAACAGCACCAAAAAGAATAAAATACTTGGGAATTAACCAAGGAAGTAAAAGACTTGTACAATGAAAACTGCAAAACACTGCTGAAAAAAATTAAGTAAAACATAACTGGAAACTCACCCATGTTCTGGATCCAAACATTAATTCAAACATTAATACTGTTAAAATGTGGGGGGACTTCCCTGGTGGTCCAGTGGTTAAGACTCCGCACTCCCAATGCAGGGGGCCCGGGTTCGATCCCTGGTCGGGGAACTAGATCCCGCATGCGTGCCACAACTAAGAGTCTGCATGCTGCAACTAAGAGTCCACATGCTGCAACTAAGAAGCCTACATGCTGCAACAAAGATCCCGTGTGCTGCAACTAAAACCCGGCGCAGCCAAAATAAATTAAAAAAAAAAAATCCTAGAATTCATATGGAATCTGAAAGGACCCTGAATAATCAAAACAATCTTAAAAATGAAGAACAAAACAGGAAGACTCACACTTCCTGATTCCAAAACTTACTACAAAGCCACAGTAATCAAAACAGTGGGGTACTGACATATAGACATATAGATGAATGGAACAGAATAGAAAGCCCAGAAATAAACCCTCACATACATGGTCAAATGATTTTTGACAAGGGTGCCAAGACCATTCAACGGGGAAAGGACAGTCTTCTCAACAAATGGTGCTAATTCCACTATTCATAAATAAGACTTTGAAAAATATCTGAAATATAACTTTAGACTGCCATCTATATAAAAACAAAATTCTAAAATCCATTTAAAAGCAGGTAATGTCAAAGACAAAATTATGATACCAGTTCTAATCTCCTAACTCTGTATCTTTCCTATACCAGAAGCCAACATTCTGTTACTCAGAAAAGCCAAATTTTTCCCCTTAACACTCTCCACACAAAAAAATAACCAATGTTGCTGACCAAATGACTAAATCACAAGAGTTGCAAAACACCAAATAAATCTCACTGTCACCTACAGCAATGGATTTCTGGGCCAGAAGCCAAGCTATGAAGTTGAAATTATGACTACTGCATAACTACAAAAAGGGAAATTCCAAACCGAGGGTACATATCCATATCTGGTATTTTCACTGGTGCGGTCAAAAGAAGAAAATGGTTTGTTCTACAAACTGACAGCAATAACTCTTACCCTCCAATTCCGAATTCGTTTGAGCCTGTTGGGGGTTCTCTCCAGAATCTGTAGAAATTCATGTGTCAGTTCTACAAATGAAAGTAGAACATTTAAGAAAAACTCAGAGAGGCAGAAGTAATGAAATAAGAATAACCTCAACTAACTATATTCATCTGAAATCAAGTCACCTTTGGCCAGATATGTGACAGATCAAGAGCAAGTGCTATTCAAGGTCCCTTACTCTAAAACTTACCATCTAAAAGTTCCAAGGTCACAGTGGCGTCAACATACTCCCACCAGTGCTTCCCATCAGTTGAGACTGGGATCTCCCAGTTGGACCACTTGCAAGCCAGATGAATGCAGACACAGGCCACCACAGGAGGTGTGTACTGCAGGCTAAATGTGGTCAAATGCAGGCTGACATCAGAGGGAAGGAAACAAGAGAGTGTCATGAGCTCTCAATTCTGAACCCAAAGTTAAAACTCTCCATTACTTTAAAAAAAAAGTTTAAAAAAAAAAAAGTTAAAAAAAAAAAAAAATCCCACTGGAGAGCAAGAAGGGCAAGAAATATCCAGTGCTCTGATCCAGCACCCAACATGATTTTTTCCATTAACCCAGCAGCTCAGGTAACAACTTTTCTAATTTTTTTGACTACACATCATTTAATCCACACACTGATGAAGGACCGGAAAAAATAAAAACAAAAATAAAAGACTGAGTATTCAGTTTTTTTAAATAAGGATTAATTATCCTGAGAATAAGCTCAGAACTTAAGGAAAATTATAAGATTTTTGATATGTATAATCCCTAAGTCAAATACCTAAGGAAATATTCTAAAAATTATCTTGTCTCGTGCCAATCATAGGTCTGGTCTCTTTAAAATAATGAATAGACAATCACTCTCTCAAGTGTGAATATATTTGAGAGTTTACTTTTAAAATTTCTCCCACCAGGCTATAAAACTGAACTTCCTAGCCCTGACAGTCATTAGGAGTATCTTTGGTTTCCATGAACAACCAGTAGATTGGAGATGAGAATAAGCAAGTCATTTGGTAATACAAGTTACGTATTAATTGTTTTCTTTAAAAAGGGAAGGAGAAAGAAAAAGTATCACAACTCTTTACACATACACATGCCCATTTATCTGGGTGTGGGCAAAGAAAAAAAGAGTCTTTTAAAATATAGTTAACAGCAGAATCCTCCAAATTAGATTTTAGTCACTGTCAATGAACCCCAAGTTTAAACAAACTTTCTGAATTATGCTCTTGGATATTTTAAAGCAAAGTAACAAATGCAGAATTAAGTAGGCTATCAAACGATCAGCAATAAATAAATATATCACTTTAAAAAAATTTAAAAAGCAGCATGGAAATTTTAAGGTACACATGAAAACTGTGCAGAAAAATCAACCTTTACCATAGAATTGTCTATAACACATTGTATCAGAGTTCCTTGCCTAGATCTTTGGCTTCTAGTTTACTAAGTGCAAGACCTGTCATCTTTCCATATACCCATCAAAAAGTGACAATTCTAACGCAAGTAAAGTACTATCCCAAAAATAGAAGAGAAAAATATTAAAATATAAACCTGTTGGTTGCCATGAAGTAAGAAGTTTGTGCTAAGTCCTTGCTTGCTAAAAAAAAGAAAGGGGGTGGGGGGGAGAAGGTTATTAGTTCCATTCATTCTAAACAATTATTTAGTAAGCATTTAATATTTACAAGGCAGAGAATATAGTGGTAAATGAGGAAGGCATGATGGTCCCTGACCACCTGATGTTTACATTCTACTGTCAAAGAAAACAGTTTGAGTGATTTTTAATTATAATATTAATAATTACGCTGCTTCCCGACTTAGGGACTTAAGCTTTATTCTGCACACCAGGTATAAGGGGTACATGTTTAAAATGCAATTCCTGGGCATCCTCCCTAGAGTTTGACTCAACACATTTGGAGAAGAATGTAACAAACATTTTTACTTGTTAATAACTCAGAGATCCTGATACAAGGGTTCACTGAGAAATTCTAAGCTAGGGGATGAACTAATTTGGAGGCAAGATCAGAATCCAGAAGACCCTGCTATATCTGGAAAAAATTAGCAAATAACATAAATTATTCATATATATTACAATTTTAAAAACTCCTCCTTCAGGCTTCCCTGGTGGCACAGTGGTTAAGAATCTGCCTGCCGATGCAGGGTACATGGGTTCGAGCCCTGGTCTGGGAAGATCCCACATGCCGCAGAGCAACTAAGCCCATGCGCCACACCTACTGAGCCTGCGCTCTAGAGCCCGCGAGCCACAACTCCCGAAGCCCGGGCGCCTAGAGCCCGTGCTCTGCAACAAGAGAAGCTACCGCAATGAGAAGCCCACGCACCGCAACGAAGAGTAGCCCCCGCTCACCGCAACTAGAGAAAGCCTGCGCACGGCAACAAAGACCCAACATAGCCAAAAAAATAAAATAAATAATAAATAAACAAACAAACAATAAAAATTCTTCCTTCAAAGAAAAAAAAATGCTCTGGGTAACAAAGCAAATTTTAATCTTCCTTAGATTAAATATTAGCATTTATCCATCTCAGTGTAAACCTTTTAATGCTTTCAAAATATAAGAACTCAGGGAAAACTCTGAGTTTTCAGATGAAACACACAAATAAGGCCAATTATCAGTTAAGTCTACAAAACGAAAAATGGCATTTAAACGCACAGTGGTGTCTAGATATCCTTGATACTACTATTTAAATAAGCAAGAACTAGGTTTCGTGCAATTACAGCTACTAAAGTTAAATCAGAATAAAAACCAAGTCCTGCCAAGGAATTAACAAAGATGAAAATAAGTTCAAATAAATTCTAGATGACCCTCTGGGTGGCCTTTAAGAGTGCCTAGGACGGGCTTCCCTGGTGGCGCAGTGGTTGGGAGTCCGCCTGCCAATGCAGGGGACACGGGTTCGAGCCCTGGTCTGGGAAGATCCCACATGCCACAGAGCAGCTGGGCCCATGAGCCACAATTACTGAGCCTGCGCGTCTGGAGCCTGTGCTCCGCGGCAAGAGAGGCCGCGATAGTGAGAGGCCCGCGCACTGTGATGAAGAGTGGCCCCCACTGTGATGAAGAGTGGCCCCCACTTGCCACAACTGGAGAAAGCCCTCGCACAGAAACTAAGACCCAACACAGCCATAAATAAATAAAATTAAAAAAAAAAAAAGAGTGCCTAGGACAATCAACCCTAGAATCAAATTAACCCCCAAGATATCCTTAAAATTGCTGTTAGATACTTATGATTTGGTGACTTTTCAGAATCTGCCCCCAGCTTTGACAAACACCCATAAGAAACTAACTCTCTTTATCTGGAGGTCACCTAAAAACATTATAAGAACCCAACAGAAAAACTCCAACCACTCATTTTGATTTAAGCCAGGTAGGTTTTTTAATTTAAATTTTGGCCAAAGCAGCTGTGTTCTGTATTTGTCCAGAGCAAATCTTAGCCTCTAAATGGTAAAACAATTTAAGACAGCATCTCAAGTTGGGATTCCTTACCTCGAACAAGTTGAGTGCACTTTACCACATGTGTATGTGGGTGATCAATTGTTAGTTCAAAGCCTAAAAAAAAAAAAAGTAACTGGTTAAAAAGCTAAAGATACTCAAAATATTTTATATTTCTTTTATCTGAGTCATCATTGAAGGCCTCCCTCATTTTCTGGTCCCAAAACTGCCGTTCAGAGGCTAAGAGAGTCAGACAAAGTATGTAGCACACTCTTCTTTAAGATTATCTTCAAAGGTGCTTATATATTTTGAGCTAGAAGGCACCACTCAGATAATAAAGCTAATGCAGTCTCAAGATCCCTGAGCTACCAAAAACATCTAAACACAAAACATTTTCTTAGGGACAATAAAATATAATACATGGCTGGAAGAAGCAATTACTCATGTAATGATTATCTTTGAAAGCTTAACCTTGAGAAAACATTTTGAAACCTATTCCTCTCTTACCTCAGTTTTGTCCCTTTTCGTCATCTCAATTACTGTAAGTACTGATCATTTTATCTAACTCTAAATGATCTTTACCAAAATTACTTAAGGAAGATCGGTATGTCTACAAAAATTTTCAATGAAGTTTCTCTTTTTGAGTATATAAATAAAAATTTTCAATGAAATTTCTCTTTTTGAGTATGTAAATAAAATTTTCCAGTACAAATAAAGAAATTCTAGGGAATTCCCTGGCAGTCCAGTGGTTAGGACTTGGCACTTTCACTGCAGAGGGCCTGGGTTCAATCCCTGGTTGGGGAACTAAAATCCCACAAGTTGCGTGCCGCAGCCAAAAAATTTTAAAAATAAAAATAAAGTCTGGGACAAGCTGATTTAAAAAAAAAAAAGAAAGAAAAAAAAATTCTATTGCAAAATTTACTTGATGCAAATTATTCTAAAAGTATAATTGATTCTTGCAAATTAGATCTTACTGGTTTCCACATTAAAATATTAATAAAAATTTACTCCACCAGAAAAATATCATTGTCCCCTAAAATATGGTTACCTTGAAGAAAACTAATTTAAAGTAAAAATTAGCAGAAACTAATTTCAGAGACAAACTTTGAAGAATTCACTGTATGTTTGTACATGCAAGAAGTACAGCCCTACCAGTAACTTTCCAACATAACTCATGAAATACTCCCCTACCTAAAGAGAAAAATGATAGCCCAAAAGAACTAGAAAATCTTTATTTTCCATATTTGCTAAGCTTTTAAAGGCAGTCTCTTTGATGAAAATAATAATAGATAATAGCAGAGCATCATCAGCTCTTTAGCCCATCAACTGCTATAGCTTGAATTCCTCCACCTCCACTCCACTGTTCTGAACACTGATTATCAATTTTAAAAACAAATGCTGTTATCTAAATATAATGACAAGCAGACTATAAAAGTCCATGGAAGGAAAAATGTTATTTAGATAGTTTCTGCCATTATTTATCAGAAAGTTAAAAACTGCCAAATCTTAAGCAAATCATGAATCCTAGAATATAAAACAAACAAACAAAAAAACCCTGCTAACTGCTATTTCAAAGGTCAGCCGTGCCTGCATTCTCTCTGTGGTATAGGCCAGGGTTAAACAACCTCTAAAATGTGCAAAAACCTTCCCAAGAAATTCTCTTCCTATTTCCTATTTTGCAAATTTTAAAATCATATTATGTACATATTTCTTTAATGTTTTAAAGGAAAATAAACTTACCTAAAGTCTGCAGAATTATGCTTTCTAATATCACCAGATCTTGAACTTGTTGCAGGTAAGCCTGCAGGTGAGAAGACAAATTATTCCCCAAAAAGATACAATATATAATATATAAAGTGTAGGCAAATTCTAACAACCTCCAAGGGAAATCAAAGCCTCAAAAGGCAAGGGTGGGGTTATGAGGGAGAGCAGGAACTGAAATTAACCCTTACCCCTAACAGATTCTCCTTAAAAAAAAAAAAAAAAAAAAAGTGGTACAGTGAGAGATGTCACTTTATTTATAAATGGCTACAGAAAAAGCACCAGAGATCTAGTTCATTTTAGGTTCTAAAGTTCATATGATGTAGACAGAAGAAAATTTAAAATATATCTTTTTTCAACATCATCAAAATACACTGCAGAGCCTTCTCACAGTACTGTAGGCAATCTCAAACATTTGACTCCTGTTAAACCTTCTTTTTGGAGTAATGCCAGATTTTTAAAATTCATAAATGGGTTCAAAGGAAAAGGGAACAAACAAAAAATTCTTTCAGATTTGTACTGGCCATAACTGTAGCCACTATCCACACATGGCTATCGAGCACTTGAAATGTGTTATGAGTGTAGAATACACACTGAATTGTGAAGACTTAGTTAAGAAATAATAATGTAAACCACTTCATTAATAATGTTTTAAAATTGATTATATGCTGAAATGACTATATTTGGGGGTTAAAGAAAATAATATATAAAATATAACATATTAAATTAATCTTAATTTTTTTAAGTAAAGATTTTTATATAAAGCTTAATGAAAAGTTTAAAATTTTTAATTACGCATGTGACTTCCCCTATATTTCTATTGGACAGCACTGGTCTAGAACTCTAGGAGAATGAGATTTGAGCCAGGAGTTAAGAGACTTATGTTGCTGCTAACTTTCCACTGAACTTTATGATCTTGAATAAGTCCAGTAAGGACTTAAACTATGCTAGTTCTCCTTTCCATATAGTGAAGAAAGTATCTTCTCCTAGTCACCTCATAAGAGAGACTCAGGTGAGAAGTCATGTAAATATACTTGAAAGAAAAAAAATAAAGTGGGGATTTTATTTTTTGTTTTATTTTGTTAAAATAAAATTTTATTTGGTCAATTCTATAGACCATTGGCAGTTAGCAGTCTCTAACATAAATGAAAGTCCAGACCAAAAGCTCTTCAACAAAACTACTGGTGCAGCCCAAAGAGAAAACAAAGTTAAGTCAAGACACTGCTATGCAAAACACTTAATTTACATAATAAGGGGCTATTATCGAAACAAACCGTCCCCACAACCACTTTGTCCAATATGATCAGAAGAACACACAATTCCACTTAATTTGATAATGGATGACTTATGCACCCACTGTAACAGACAAATAATCTAGTAACAGAAATCCATAATTTTTCTCCAAACTCATCATTCCCCAATCACTGATTTCTAAAGCCAGGAGAGTTTCCCTTCTTTAGAAGGTCAAGGAAGGATGGAAAGGGGAAAAAAGCTATATGTATACACATAGGATAAAGGTGTGGAAGAATATATATCTGAACTGTAATCAGCAGTATCCTCCTAGGAGAAGGAGGGGAGATGAGCTTTACCTTTGACTTTAAATGATTCTTTAGTGTTTGGGTTCTTTTATAATGAGGATACTTGTAATTTCTTAAAAAGTTAAGCACACACGCACCAGTGACAAGATTCACTTAAAAAAAATTCATTAACAAAAAATCTAAAAGAATTTTCTTCATAGTGATATTATAGTGGTTAAAAGCTGGAAATTATCTTAAGAGAAAATGGTTAAAATATATGTATGTATATGACGAAATACTATATCAATATTTAAAGGAAGCGGAGAATTGATGGGAAAATATTTGGCATACAGTAAGTGAAAAAAGCAGGTATAAAATATATACATGTGTAGCTACTCATAGAAAAGAAGCTGGAAATACTGGTTCATTTATATATCTGTGGTACAAATTACATCTAGGTAATATATTTTCTTCTTTTTCTGCATTTTCCAATTTTACCAGAATGAATACAATTAACTTTTGCCGTAAAATTTCTGTGATGTTTTTGTTAAGGAAAAAACAAACACTAAAAGTTCCTTTAACAGTCCCAATTCAGACTTCAGTAAATCAAAGTTAAAAAACTAAGTTATGATCAAAATAAATTAAGAAAAACAGATGTGTGTAATTAATCCCCTACCTCACTCCTAGTATCAGGAAGTGATTCCTGTGGATGGAGACAAGCATGTGCTACCTTGATGACGTGTTCCAATTTTTTGGGCTGCTCCTCTACTTTGGCTGCTAAAAATAAGGCTGCTGGAGCCACAGACTGGATGAAGAGAAAATAAATCACATTTATTATTTGCTTATTTCTAGAGTAAGGTAGATCTAAAAAAGAACTAAGTCTTAAACCAACTTCTTTGCTTACCTCAACTTCATCACCTCTTGTTTATGCTTTCTCCTCCTCTACTTAAATATCTTCTCCTCTCCTATCCACTAACCACGTCCACTTCTGAAAACCAATCCTTCAACAAACTCTCATTAAAAGCTACCTATTCAAGAAACCACTAGATGTAAATAGACAGCTTTCTATTTAAAATGAGATTATTAAGTTTTATCAAAGCACTCTATATACTTTTTTTTAAAGGAGTAAACTGAAATGTCCAGAATCAGCAAATCCATGGAGACAGAAGTAGATGAGTGGTTGCCAGGGGCTGGGAGAAGAGAGGAATGGGAGTGACTGCTAAAGCATGAGGGGTTTCTTTCTGGGGTGATGTAAATGCTCTGAAATTAGATCATGGTGATGGTTGCCCAACTCTGAATATACTAAGAACCAGTGAATTGTACACCCAAAGGAGGAATTTTATTGTATGCGAATTATCTCAATTATACTTACATATGGAGAGGAGCACAAATCTTTAAAAAAGAATTCAAAGTATAGTATTATATTCAACAGGTTATAAGTAGAAGGTACTTAGAGGGGGAAAAAAAAGTCAAGCCAGGGAATTCCCTGGCGGTCCAGTGGTTAGGACTTGGCACTCTCACTGCCAGGACCAGGGTTCCATCCCTGGTTGGGGAACTAAGATACTGTAAGCCTCAAAGCACGGCCAAAATAAAAAAGTCAAGCCAATCCACAAGCAGACAGAAAACTCAGACACTAAACAAGAAATTAGAGCAACAGGACATAAACATAGCCTGGTGATCTGGGAAACCTCAGGAAGCACATCTCTAGAATCTTAACAAGAATATTTCAATGAATCAAAGATGGCAATGGCATGAACTACAATTCACCAGGAGTTAAAGAAAGCAATAAATAATTTTATAAAAGTGAAATATCTGTTTACTGAGTAGAACTGACATGCATTCTAACACTTATTTGTATCCCTGCAGTTATCTGTTATACTTTGCTAGAACAGATTTTTCTCCACAAATTCAATTCAGAATAACAATTCTCTTCCTTCATATTTGTTGCAGTTACATATGGAGCTTGCTACATATATTGTACTAGACCTTAGGATAAACAAAGTAGTTAAGACTCCACGCTCCCAATGCAATGGGCCCAGGTTCGATCCCTGGTCGGGGAACTAGATCTCACATGGATGCCCCAACTAAGGAGGCCGCCTGCCACAACTAAGACCCGGCACAACCAAATAAATAAATAAAATAAACAAATAAATATTAAAACAACAATAATGATAATACAGGCATTAGGAAATAAAGTTTAGAGTAGGCACTAGCAGTAGAAATAAAGTAAAAAAGAAACCCAGTTTTCACCTTGGAAAACGAATAGGTTTTCAGTAAATATACATATATGTATTTGCATACAGAGAAAAAAATTCTAATGGAATATACGCCAAAACGTTAACAGGATTATCTCTGAACACCAAGTTATAGGGAAATCATTACTTTCTCCTTTAATCTGTCCTCTTTTATTTATTTATTTATTTTTTGGCTGCATTGGGTCTTTGTGGCTGCACATGGGCTTTTTTCTCTAGTTGTGGCGAGCAGGGGCTACTCTTCGTTGCGGTGCACAGGCTTCTCGTTGCGGTGGCTTCTCTTGTTGTGGAGCACGGGCTCTAGGCGCACGGGCTTCAGTAGTTGTGGTGCGGGGGCTCAGTAGTCGTGGCGCACGGGCTAGTAGTTGTGGCTCGTGGGCTTTAGAGCACAGGCTCACTAGTTGTGGCGCACAGGCTTAGTTGCTCCATGGCAATGTGGTATCTTCCAGGCCAGGGATCGAACCCATGTCCCCTGCATTGGCAGGCGGGTTCTTAACCACTGCACCACCAGGGAAGTCCCTGTCCTCTTTTAATCTTATGATGACAATATATATTTATAGGGGGAGAAAAAATAGTACCACTATAAAAAGTAACAGGACTTTATAACTGATTGGACACAGGGGAAAAGGAAAAGGACAACTCAGAGACAACACTTAAGATTTTAAGCCTACAACTTTGCTTTCAAGAGGCTAAAAATATATTTGAAAGACTCTAACTAAAGTATGATATACAAACAATGGCTTACAAGGCAAGATAATATCTCAGTTAAATGAAAGACCACAAGAGATAAATTTCAACCTCCTTTTTGTCCAATCAACCATATAAATACTCATTGCTCCTCATGGAATCATATACCAAGCTAGCTTATCAAACTATTTTCCCATCAAAGGCAGTTTCCAAGAGGAATTCCAGGTAAGAGTATAAGATTTTCTCCATTTTAAAAGAACAATAATAATGCTAGCTAATACTTATTTGTTTGCTATATGCAGACACTTTGTAAATTAATTCATCTATATCCTATTAACTACTCTATGAGGTAGGCACTACTATTGACCCCAAAGAGATGAGAAAACTGAGGTGTATGGTAACTTGCTCAAAGGCATATAGCTGGTAGGCAGTGCAGCAAGGATCCACATCCAGACAAGTCTGACTCCAGAGCCCATCCTCTTAACCACTAAACTTGACCTTTTAAGAGTCAGCTAATGAGAGTAATATACACCCAAATTTGTCAGCTATTAAAAGACAACACCTGTATATCAAATATTATAAAATACAGAATAAATACACACACACCAAGTTGCTCACCACTACTTTTACATTCCCCCACTTGAAAACTTTTTAGACAGTACATACAGAAATTCAATTAATGAGGTTGAATTTCTTCTCAAAAAGAGAGTAACTGCAATGCCAGGATTTAAGTGAAAATAAACCAGTCATTTAATCATGTCCGCTAAAGAAATAAAATTTATTTCAATCAAAAGACAACTTCTCTACCTTCCAAGGTATTGGAAATATACTGTATCTTGTTCTGAGTGGTGGTTATGTATATACAATGCAAAAAGTAATCATGCTGCACACCTCAGACTTTTGTGCTTTACTTTATGTTATACCTCAACAAAAATTTTAAATTTTTTTAAAAAAGGCAAGAACTCTAGGCTTCAAAACACTATAAACGAAGAGTTACAACAAAACAAGAATAGTATTCACAGCACATGACATACGGCTCTGATATATAAAGAGCTCATATAAATGAGAAAATCAAAAAAAATAAAACGGGCAAAAAGAAACAACAGACTATTTTTAAGTCCAATTCTTCAATTTCACAAGAAGAACAATGACCAATAGGCATAAGAAGTTCAACTTCACTAATTGAAGAAATGTAAATTAAGAAAATAACTTAGGACTTCCACTATCTTGCTCACCACTCTATCCCCAGTGCTTGACAAGTAGTTAGAACTTAATATTTCTTGAAGTAATGTGTATTTGTTGTTAGTGAGGATGCAGAGGAAAGAACCCTCCCCCACAGTGCTAGAAACGATGTATGGTGATATAATCTTTCAGGAGAGCAAACTGACACAAAAAAATCTTTTAAATGCATACCCTTGGACACAGCAATTCCACCTCTAGGAATTTATAAAATAGTCATGTAAGTGCATGATATATGTACCAGACTATCTTATGTAAAATTATTTATAATACAATAAGCTATAAACAACCCAAATATCCGCCAATAGAGAGCTGGTAAAATAAATTATAGCAACTACTCAAATAAATACTATGTGGCCACTTAAAATGAGAAACCAATAAGAAAATGTCCAATACATACATACTGTTAAGTAATAAAGGCAATTGTGTAAGAGTGGTACAGTAAGAAGTGATTTTATAGAAATACATAAATGCTGGTACTATATGCACAGAAAAATGTCTGAGACACTATTACCAAAATGTTTATCAAAGGTTACTTCTGGAGGATGGGATTACAGAAGAGCTTTCACTTTCTGCCTTACGCATTTCTGTATCGTTTTAATTTTTACCATGAGCACTTACTACCTTTGTAATAAGAAAAAATAACAAGAAAAATGTATGAGCACTTCACACTACATACTACATTTCAATGCCACAACAATGTATTAAGTCCCCTTAAATTTGAATTTGGATTCATCACAGCTAAACTCTTAGAATTAACATACTAAAGGAGTGATATTTTTCATCTGTTAATTCCAGAATGTGCCTAAAATCAATTCTCTAAAGAGGACCAATAACCTCAAATTAAAAGAACCACTGGATTTTGGAAAAGGTCATAAACTCCAGAAGAATCTCTTTATATTGGATAATTACCAGATCATTCATTCATTCAACAAGTTTACTGAAAGTGCTTTAGAGGATACACAGAAAAGTGAGTCTCTGTCCCTGCTAAGATAAACGCATAGAAAATAAAACAAGATATAATTTAAAAGGTAAAAGTAGGGAAAATATACATACACACACACACATACATATGCATAGAGTGGACAAACTGACTTGAGATGTAGTTCACCCTGTATTTCAAACCTTTACCATAATAAAAGAAATGTAGAAAACTTTCATAATGGGCAAGACAACTATGGACTTCCTCTTCAAATTCCGTTCTTTATCCACTACTTTCTATTCTAGAGCTATCAGACAGCCTCATTAAATGCTTCTCTCTCTCTTATTAAGAGTGTGTTCCTTGCAATCAGAGGAGGTAGGGAGGTTAAGGGTAGGAGACAGCCCAATTGATTGAATAATCAGCAAAAATTGGGTATAGTTAATCCACACTCTAAAGATTTCCTGTGCAATTACTCCCAATACTGAGTCCACCAATATCTTACAAGAGCAATATCTAACTTTCCAGTTTCTCTTCCTATGACATAAAAATTCAAAACGTATCATCCTGGGACTTCCCTGGTGGCACAGTGGTTAAGAATCTGCCTGCCAATGCAGGGGACATGGGTTTGAGCCCTGGTCCAGGAAGATCCCACATGCTGCGGAACAACTAAGCCCATGCACCACAACTACTGAGCCTGTGCTCTAGAGCCCACGAGCCACAACTACTGAGCCCACGTGCCACAACTACTGAAGCCCAGGCACCTAGAGCCCGTGCTCCACAACAAGAGAAGCCATCGCAACAAGAAGCCCGCACACCGTAATGAAGAGTAGCCCCCGCTCACCACAACTAGAGAAAGCCTGAGCGCAGCAATGAAGACCCAATGCAGCCAAAAATAAATAAATTTATTAAAAAAAAAAACAAAAACTATCATCTTAAGGAAAAGTCTGAAACACCTTTCCTCAAAACGTAACCTTTTCTTAAAAAAATAATGAAATATTTGACTCACAAATCCATATGAAGTGTTCAAGTTTAGCCCTATTACCTTGTGATTTTATTAAACAAATATAAGCTTACCTGCAACCGGGATATCACTATGCACTCGCTTCGAAGTCATTTACAATAATGTTAAATAGTACCATTTCAGGTAGCAAAACTGAAAATAGCACTATTTACAATTCTGTCCAGAAAAAAAAAATCCCTTTATTACTATTATTTTCTTTTTTCTGTCTTAAAAGTCATCCCCGAGTCATCACATAATGTACCTTCCCCTTCCAACCGGTCATTGATGGGAATTTTATCAAAGGTTTTTAGAAAATGTAAATGACTTAACACTCACTTGTTTTCCGGTGCCCATATTATTATTAACAATTTCAAAAATTACACTTAAATTAAGTGTAATGCTACTCCCCTTTAATGTTACTCTCCCAATCCAAAAACGTTAAGTTTAAATGTTCAATAATCTATTTTATTAGAGAATCCACCTACTCTAAGGATGCACTAAAGCTAAACAACTAGCTAGACACTTCACAGGAAAACTGGAAGGCTGGATTCAGAACAGCAGTGTGACACATAATGAAAGTGATCAATCATAAACTCTAAACTTCAAATCCCAGTTCAGCAGCAAAGATCAACCACAAAAGAAATATGAAGTTGAGATTAATCACAAAAGGATTACACCATATAAAAAAATTATACTTACATTTCGATGGAACTGTGTAAAGGACTGAATCATGTAGAATCGATGCATGTACACTATAGCAGTGTTGATGGTCAATTGTGAGCTAAAATGTTCAAGTTAAGGCCCCAAAACGACAGGCAGTACAATTACCAAAACTACAACCTCTATATCCTCCCAAAAGGACCATGCAGCCAAGCACAGTGGATGCCCCTAAATGAAAATCATACTTACCTCTCAGGGGTGTGGAGAAAGGGACACCTCCTACACTGTTAGTGGAAATGAAAATTGATGCAGCCGCTGTGAAAAACAGTATGGAGTTCCTTAAAAAACTAAAAACAGGGACTTCCCTGGTGGAGTAGTGGTTAAGAATCCGCCTCCCAATGCAGAGGACACGGGTTCGAGCCCTGGTCCGGGAAGATTCCCACATGCCACAGAGCAACTAAGCCCGTGTGCCACAACTACTGAGCCCGCGCTCTAGAGCCCATGAGACACAGCTACTGAGCCCGCGCACCACAACTACTGAAGCCCGTGTGCCTAGAGCCCATGCTCCGCAACAAAAGAAGCCACCGCAATAAGAAGCACACACACTGCAACAAAGAGTAGCCCCCACTTGCTGCAACTAGAGAAAGCCTGTGCGCAGCAACGAAGACCCAATGCAGCCAAAAATTAATTAATTAATTTAAAAAAAAAAAAACCTAAACATAGAGTTGCCATATGATCTAGCAAACCCACTCCTGGGCATATATTCAGAGAAAACTATAATTTAAAAAGGTACCTGCAGGGTTTCCCTGGTGGCGCAGTGGTTAAGAATCCACCTGCTAATGTGGGGGACACAGGTTCGAGCCCTGGTCCGGGAAGATCCCACATGCCGTGAAGCAACAAAGCCCATGTGCCACAACTACTCCTGTGCTCTAGAGCCCGTGAGCCACAACTACTGAATCTGCATGCCACAACTACTGAAGCCCGCTCACCTAGAGCCCGTGCTCCGCAACAAGAGGAGCCACCACAACGAGAAGCCTGCGCACCTCAACGAAGAACAGCCCCCACTCACCGCAACAAGAGAAAGCCCGCACGCAGCAACAAAGACCCAACACAGCCAAAAACAAATAAATAAATAAATTTTAAAAAAAAAGAAAGAAAAGGTGCATGCACCCCAACGTTCATAGCAGCACTATTTACAATAGCCAAGGCATGGAAACAACCTAAATTTCCATCAACAGATGAATGGATAAAGAAGATGTAGTGTATATATACAGAATGGAATACTACTCAGCCATAAAAAAGAATGAAATAATGCCATTTGCAGCAACATGGATGGACCCAGAGATTATCATATTAAGTCAGTCAGAAAGAGAACGACAAATACCATATGATATCACTTAAATGTGGAATCTAAAATATGACACAAATGAACTCATTTATGAAACAGAAACAAACTCACAGACATAAAAAACAAACTTATGGTTACCAAAGGGGGAAAAGGGATAAATTAGGAGTTTGGGATTAGCAGATACAAATGACTATATATATAATAAACAACAAGGTCCTACTGTATAGCACAGGGAACTATATTCAATATCCTGTAATAAACCATAATGGAAAAAAATATGAAAAAGAATATGTAGGGAATTCCCTGGTGGCCCAGTGGTTAGGACTCAGCACTTTCACTGCCGTGGGCCTGGGTTCAATCACTGGTCGGGGAACTAAGAGCCCACAAGCCGTGTGGTGGCAAAAAAAAAAAACAAAGACTATGTATATATATGTATAACTGAATCACTTTGTTGTAAACCAGAAACTAACACAACGTTGTACATCAACTTAAAAAAAAAAATCATACTTTCCTCTAAGAATTAAAAAGCAAATCTGTTCATCAATTAACCTCCAATTGACACTTAACACATTGTCTTATATGTAACATATTCACTATAAAGTTGCTGAATTAATAAACAAGCAAAGCCTCTCAGCATGTGGATCAAGAAGGAATATGAACAGAACTATACAAGACCTAAACCTGTTACTTGACTACTGAAAATCCTGCCAAGGTGATATACTTGCACAGGATATCTCTTCACATGATTTACAACACCCTCCCTGATCTTCCCCCTAGGTATGTCTCCACTTATCTCCTCACCTTCTAAGCTCCAGCAATTACCTTTTCAGTTCTACTTCTCTCTGGCACTCATAAGGTGATCCCTGGGACCAGAAACACTATGATTTGATATTCATTCAGTGAATTATTTGATACTCACTGAAAAGAAAAACTTTTTTTCTGATTTTAATTTTTAAAGAGCTGCATTTCCAGTTATTACAAAATACTGGCTACAGTCCCCTTGTTGTACAATAAATCCTTATAGCCTAACTTACAGCCAGTAGTTTGCCCCTCCCTTCTCTCCCCACTGGTAACCACTAGTCTGTTCTCTATATCTGTGAGTATGCCTTTTTGTTTTCACTAGTGTGTTATATTTCTTAGGTTCCACATATAAATGATATCACATGATATTTGTCTTTCTCTGATTACTTCACTTAGTATGATAATCTCTAGGTACATCCATGTTGCTGCAAATGGCATTATTTCATTCTTTTTTATGGCTGAGTAGTATCCCATTGTGTATATATACGACATCTTCTTTATCCATTCATCTTTCAATGAACATTCAGGTTGCTTCCATATCTTGGCAATTATAAATAATGCTGCTATGAACACTGGGGTGCATGTGTATTTTCAAATATGTGTTTTTGTTTTTTTCAGATATATACCCAGGTGTGGAATTGCTGGGTCAAACAGCAGTTCTAGTTTTAGATTTTTGAGAAACCTCCATACTGTTTTCCACAGTGACTGCACCAAGCTACACTCCCACCAACAGTGTACAAGGGTTCCCTTGAAAAGAAAAACTTTTGAATGTCTTATCATAAAGACCTCAGAAAACAATGTGGGATATACAGAGATGAGACAATACCACGATGGCAACAACCTTAATAACACACATGTAAAAAGGAAAGTGCTAGGATGCACTGAAACAGAATTAAAAAAAAAAAAAAAAAAAAAGGTTTAACTCAGTACTGACTGGATGCTTAGGAAACAAACTGGATACGGGCACCAAAGAGGACACCTCTTTTTAAGTGAGCACAACCTTAAGACACAAACATACAGCCAGCAACACATTTAAATGGAAGCTGCACCCACGAATAAATTTTCACTTCCGGAGTGGAAAGAACTTTATATAGCTTTCTCTGCTACAAAATGAGGTTTTCTGACAAACAGAAACACTTAAAGGGAAAAAAAAATCACTAAATCTTTGAAATATGAGGAAAACGAATATACATTAGCACTCTGAGTAACTTTAAAACCCAGTATTTTATAAAAGGTTTTTTAGAACATTAGATCTGTAGGTCTACATCCCTACAAATCTACACTGACATCCTCTGAAATGCTATAAAACTCTTAACAGTAGCTACTTTAACATGAGTGCCAAGCATTGTGTTGGGCATAGAAATCAGATTCATGAGTTATCACCCCCATTTTACAGACAAGAAAACCAAGAATTCGACAAGTTTCTTAAACAACTAGTAAGGGGAAGGAACGGATTTTAAGCCTAAGCTGGGGCATTAATTCTAGACCACTCTCTTTATAATAAGACCTTCAGGTATCGAAATTTCTCAAAACTCTCCTTACACACAAAGTTCAAGAGGCAGCCATCAACGGCGAAATCTCCACCAGATCCCTAGGGCATAAGAGAAAAGCAGAATCTCGAAGTCACCAGAGTAGGAGATCAGAACACACCGAAAACAGACTACTAGGAAGAGGAGTTAAAACACAAAGCGGGAAGGATACGCGTTCCCAGCAAGGTTGATGGCACGGGTGAGCGAGCGGGAAATTAACTCGGCCTCGCTTCCCTCCAGCGAACGCTTAACTTCAGTTCGCCCCATCGTAGGCTCTCCTAACTAGACATCCAGTCCCTGCCCACCCTCTTCCCTTCTGTCTGACAGACCTTGAAGCCTGGACGCCCGAACAGGGCGGGACCTACTCCAAGGCCGAAGGCCTAGGCCGCAAGGATACACGTTAAGACGTTGGCCCATGTCCTGGAGCAGATTGGCTGCCTGCTGGCGATAAGAAAGTTCTTTATCTGGGTCCAGGCCAAAACGACGGGATGGGCTATTTTCCAGCTGTTCTCGAGTAAAATACCACCGTTTATTGTTGTTCTTCCTCTCTCCCTCCATAATGCTTCAACCAAAAGGCAGCGGCGGCGGCTGCAAGCACTTCCCAGCGTCACCTAAGCGGCGACACACATCCGCTGTGCGGAGGCAACTGCGACGTGACAAACTTCCGCTAGGGGAGGACGGCTAGATTGTGACACGCTTCCGCAGACGGGTTGCTAAGTTAAAGAATCTACTTCCGGAACGGACCTCGGGTCAATCTGTAGCCGAGTTAACAGGCAGCAGGCGATCACGAAAAACCTTGGGTCGAGGACGCAGGCGCCAGTCATGTGACCCTTGAGAGGCAAGGTGCGGTTAGGAGTTCTCGTTCAAAAAAAAGCACGTCTCTTCCCGCGAGAACTGGGTTCAGCCTTCGCGCTCTGAGCAACGGGGAATGAGGCGTCCGCTCACGCGCCGCTGGGCGGTTCCTCGGAGAACTTCGCTTGTGACGTAGGTGACGGTATAAAACGGGGCAGATCGCGAACTTGACAGAGAAAACGGGTGACACTGTAAAAAAGTGAAAAAAGTAATCAAAGGGAGTAGCCCTACCGTATATCGTAACGTAAAGCAACTGGAAAGCTCTCGCACTGTTGGTAGCAGTATAAATTACCCATTTGAAAAGCCGCGTTGCAATATGTAGCTAAAGCCTTGAAAACATTTCTTCGCCACGGTGAACCAACTTAAAGGAATAAAATGGAATTAATAGTAATAATTTAGTGCTTACCACAATGCTCACTCTTAAATATACTATCTCATTTAATTGACACAACCCCAAGAGGTAGTGATATTTTAATCCCTATTTTGCGAATGGGTGAACTCCTTCCGGGTGGAAAGCTTCCACTCCCACCCTGCGCATGCACAGATTTGTAAATTCCTGCCACCTGTCAAGATGAAGCCCAGCTGTTTGAGGGCTGTTTGATCCTAGGCAAGATACTTAACTTCTCTGTGCCTCTTGTAAATGGTGTAGTACATACGGTTTAGTTTCTGAAAAGGATTGAGGATTTAATGAGTTAAAAGCATTTATATTAGTACCGGGCACGCAGAAAACATTCAGTAGATTATCTCATAATATTTATTACATTATATTGAAGTTGACGGCAAGAACAATACCATCTTCATTTTTGTATCCCTAGCACCTACCCAGTCAGTCCTGGCCCTAGTAGTCAATAAGTGTTTGTCAAACAAATGCTCACAACAACCTACAATAGAGAAACTGAGGCTTGGGAAGATTAAGTAGTTTGTCCTACACTACACCACTTACCAGTGTAGATTTTAAAATCAAGTCTAATTCCATTGTTCTTTCCATTCTAGCAAGCTGTACTCTTGCTTTTCTGGAACAGTCAATTCACCTTGATTAAATTTGGGTAATATTAGAATCTTTTGTCTTTTATAATAAATATTTTGAGTTTTTTCATTTCTAGACATGGCTGCTCCCACTCAGTTTGATTCTAATTCATTCTCAGAAGTATTTTCTTCCACTCCAGGCCCTCCCCTTCCATATACTGCCTATAATTAGCTGTAGCTCTGTTTTACTCTGGAAAAATTCAGGAAAAAATACTTACTTCAAGTTATAACATTAAAAAAATTATGATTTCAAACCTCTTCCATGACAGACTTTTTTCTTTTAATAGAAAAGCACGTTCTCAGTTATGTCATCATGAATTTTGTCTTTTAAACAGCCAAAATTATTTCTCCCAGATCCCTCTTGCCTATTTCTCTGACCTGTGTTTGGTTCTCCACTAAATCTCTTGGATTGATGACTCCATTTTGAATTTGCGATGGTGACTGTGTACCAGTCTTCCAAGAAAACGTTCTGGTATCTGACAGGCTTCAGGCAATGCAGCTGCTAGCCAATGGCTTGCTACCCTGCCATACAGAAGAGGGGGACCTGTGTAAATCAGAGAAAGGAAATATTCTTTGACCGAAGATGAAATTATTTGAAAGTAGGCAGCTGTGATTACATAATTGCTAAACATGAGTTTTTGATTCAGGCCTGGTTTCAAAGCCCAGCTATTCTTTTTTTTTTTTTTTTAAACTATCTCAACCACTTTTAAGTGTACAGTTCAGTAGTGTCAACTATATTCACATTGTTAGGCAACAGGTATCTACAACTTTTTCTTTCTGCAAAACTGAAACTCTATACCCATTGAACAACTCCCCATTTCCCCCTACCCCCAGCCCTGACAACTCCCATTCTGCGTTCTGTTTCTTTGAGTTTGACTACTTTAGATATTTCGTATAAGTGGAATCATACAGTACTTGTCTTTCTGTGACTGGATTATTTCACTTAGTGTAATGTCCTAAAAATTCCCAGTTACTGTATTAACTAGCTGTGTGATCATAAGGGTCATCCTGAACAGAACACCATCTGACATATGGTAGGTGTTCAATACATGCTTATTGTTTAAAATGTTAGCTTTCAGATACATTGCCCTTAAAGAACAATTGACAAAATCTTAGACCAGAGGAATTTTCCTGTCCTTTTTTAAAATTTTAAATAGGACTCCATTCCTTGTAACTCACACTTGTAAGGCTACTTATTCTGGGTACAGGATGATATTTCATGGTTTGATCTTTTTTGTTTTGTGCTTGTGAATGTCATATTTCAGTCATGTCACACATTACCGTTTACTACTTTTAAAACAATTTCTCCCCAACATTCATATAGCCTCCAAACTAAAATATGAAAGGATGGTGTGCTATTCATAACTATCCCCAACTCCATGTTCAGTGATGTGTATATTTACATAAGTTTATTGTAAAATTTACTGATAGAAAGGATGTATAGCATGCAATTTACAAAAACTAAAATATACAATATACTTTATCGTAAATTTCTCATAGCCAACTGATTCTCACAGAATGCTTTCATTGACTTTTGCCAAACTCTTGAATCAAGAACCAACCTATGATGGCATTTGACAAATGAATACAGGCATACCTTGAAGATACTGTGGGTTTGGTTCCAGACCACCACAATAAAGCAAATATTGCAATAAAGTGAGTCACACGAATATTTTACTTTCCCAGTCATAAGTTATGTGTACTGTAGTCTATTAAGTGTGCGATAGCATTATGTCTAGAAAACAATATACATACCTTAATTAAAAAATACTTTGTTGCTAAAAAATGCTAACCACCATCTTAATTAAAAAATACTTTGTTGCTAAAAAATGCTAACCAACCACCGTCTGAGCCTTCAGTGAGTTGTAATCTTTTTGCAATAGTAGCATCACTGACCACAAATCACTATAACAAATATAATAATAATGAAAAAGAAATATTGCGAGAATTACCAAAATGTGACACAGAAACACAAAGTGAGCAAATGCTGTTGGAAAAGTCTGAGCCAGTAGGCTTGCTCAATGCAGTGTTGTCACAAACCTTCAATTTGTAAAACACATAGTATCTGCAAAGTGCAGTAAAGCAAAGTGCAGTAAAATGAGGGATGCCTGTACAGCTTTGATTGCTGGTTGACATTTTCATTTGCATTAATAAGATGAAAGTGAAACTGAGACTTGTGTTGGAACTTCACTTATTTGTCAGTGACTTGAGCAACATCGTTGCTGAATTGGATAATAGTTTTTGAATACTGCAAAAATATTTCAATTTTTTGTGCTTTTGACAATGTAATGGCTACAGATATGATACACGTTTAAACTTAATCTACATTATTAACATTTTCTTGATCACTTTCTTGACAATCAACAAAACAAATAAGTTAAGACCTTGTTTGTAGTATTTGCCAATTTCTATAGTGTAAACTCTCCCACCATGGTCAATTTCAAACTACCAATGTGACATCACTGATCATGAAATTGGGAAGAGATGAACATACCATCACATAGTATTTCCTCCATACAGATGCAATAGACAGGGACTTCTGGTTTCCCATCTGACATGTAAAGAGCTTGGAAATTATCACTCCTGTTCTCACAACAACAAAAAAGGTGAACGAACTGAAAATCAGTAACCCTTCTTAGATCCATCAGAGAATTGAGGTGACAGGGCAAATCTCCACCACAAAAACTAGAGAGACAGGCAAGGTCAGAACAGGCAGAATACCGAATCATGGCTTACTAGGAGCAAAAACTACTACTGGAACCAGCAACTGACAGGAATACTTAAAGGGCAGTTGACTAATTGCTGGAGACTGAACTAGATTGAAAGATTTTTTTAAAAACTCCTGGAGGCCCAGCCTAAGGGGTTGCCCACATTTTCATGACTTTTACCTCTAGGAGCCCCACAGGTCTTACTATGAAGATTGGAGAAAAATCCCTTCATCCTTCCAGCAGGGAGAGGGAAAAAGTAGCCATTTTGAAATATACCAGAGCATTCAGTTCTCCTTAACAAAGACCTTCCCTCAAGGGAAACTATTTAACAGAGCCTAACCAATGTGGGAGAAGGAAAATAACCAACTCCAGCTTCCTATAGCTGTCTTGTTTCATCTAAGAGGGAATAAAAGACAAGAAGCACCTGTGAAGGTCACAGACCAGGGACACAAGTTCACTAACAGACTGAGACCTAATAGAATTATAGAACACTTCCCCTCCCCTGCACTTCACCAACACAGCAGTTGGGCTCCTATAACAGGTGACTACATATGAAAGAACTATAAACTCAGACCCTATTTAAGAAGGAGTTTATACTTTAACTATCACCCTCCTACCCCCACTCCCCAACCCTAAGCAACCACTAATTAAATGGTCTGATTCTTTCCTTCTGGCCTGGATCCTTTTATTTCTCTTTCTTACCTAATCGCCCTGAGTAGAATCACCCATACAATGTTGAATAAAAATGGTGAGAGCCAAAAAAAAAAAAAAGAGTTTCTAGGGCTTCCCTGGTGGTGCAGTGGTTGAGAATCCACCTGCCAATGCAGGAGACACGGATTCGAGCCCTGGTCCTGGAAGATCCCACATGCTGTGGAGCAACTAAGCCTGTGCACCACAACTACTGAGCCTGCACTCTAGGGCCCGCATGCCACAACTACTGAGCCCACGTGCCACAACTACTGAAGCCCACGCACCTAGAGCCCGTGCTCCACAGCAAGAGAAGCCACCGCAATGAGAAGCCTGCACACCGCAATGAAGAGTGGCCTCCACTTGATGCAACTAGAGAGAGCCCGCGTGCAGCGACAAAGACCCAATGCAGCCAAAAATTAATTAATCAATTTTTTTTCATCTTGATCTTTTGTTAGCACTTTTATGAGTTCAGCAGCTTTTAAAAAAAATTAATTACATGGGACTGAGTGAACTGATGAGGATGATTATAATTTTTGTGACTTTCTGTTTGAATTTAAAAAAAAAATCCCACAAGGACTCAGAGGCAAAGAATATACAAATCAATTTTCACTGCAAAGTAAAGGAGCTGTTACAGTGGAGGATTACTGGACTGAATGCCAATATTATGACATAGCATGAGTGTGTTTTGTGTTTGGTAATTGCAATCATTGTTGCTTTTGTTGTGGTCATCCATTTACAATGCTTGGTGTCAGTCCATTTATCTCTTGTAAAAATAAAATACAGTGTGTGTGTGCGAAAAAAAAAATTAATCAATTTTTTTAAAAAAAAGAAGGACAACAGGGAAGACAACAGGGAAGACAAAGACAAGGACATCAGAGGAAATTTTAGCCTCTGACACCTACAGCTATAACAAACAGGAAACACAGCCTAACTCCCAGCCCGATAAACATAGAACCTCTGTTCCTTTTACCCAATATATCATGTCTCACTTTCTGTAAAAAAATTACAAGGCATGCTAAAAGGCAAAAAACACAGTCTAAAGAGACAAAGCAAGCATTAGAACCAGACTCATATATGGCAGAAACTTTGGGATTTTAAAACTAGGAATTAAACTATGATTAATATGCTAAGGACTCAAATGGAAAAAGTGGACAACATGCAAGAATAAATGAGTGAGGTAAGCAGAGAGATGAAAACTCTAAGAAGCAAAAGGAAAGGCTAGAAATCAAAAACACTGTAACAGAAATGAAAAATGCCTCTGATGGGCTTATCAGTACCCTGGACATGAGGAAGGAAAGAATCAGTGAGGTTGAAGATATGTCAATAGAAACTTCCCAAACTGAAAAGCAAAGAGGAAAAATAATGAAAACAGCAGAACAGAATATCTAGATACAAAGATGTAAATAAACTCGTGAACATAGATAATAGTAAAATGTAATAAAATAATTAGGAAAAGATGAGTTTTTAGTATTCACTACCTTTTTTTTTTTTTAATTTATTTTTTAATTTATTTATGGCTGTGTTGGGTCTTCGTTTCTGTGCAAGGGCTTTCTCTAGTTGTGGCAAGCGGGGGCCACTCTTCATCGCGGTGCGCGGGCCTCTCACTGTCGCGGCTTCTCTTGTTGCGGAGCAGAGGCTCCAGACGCGCAGGCTCAGCAATTGTGGCTCACGGGCCCAGTTGCTCTGCGGCATGTGGGATCTTCCCAGACCAGGGCTCGAACCTGTGTCCCCTGCATTGGCAGGCAGGTTCTCAACCACTGGGCCACCAGGGAAGCCCACTACCTTTATTTTTAATAAATATATTTTATTCAATTGTAAGTTTAGACAAATTATCTGTAATAATAATAATAATAATAATGGGTTAACAACCAGCTCGCAAAATTCCTGAAAATTTAGCAAGTAGCTCTCAAAAGTCAGTATGAACTGGCTCAGCACACTGCTGCTTGAAATAACTTTGAAAGTACCATATTCAGATTTATTATATGCATTATATACATATTTAAAGTTCCATTATATGCAGAACACTATGCTGAGGAAATTTGCATACATTAGCTCATTTAATTCTCATAACTCTATGAACTAGATATCATAGCCCTTTTTTTTTAATTAAAAAACTGAAGCTTAATCAGTTCAAAGTCAGACACCTAGAGTATGGCAAAACTAAGATTTAAGCCCAGGTCAGTGCTCTTTCTACTCACTGCGTTCTGCAAATAAGACTCGGGCAAGAAAAAGGGTAACTGGCACTTGTTTCCTGTGCCACTCCAGCCCCACTGTGAACTTATAAATCCTGTGCCTCCTTAGACAAAGGGAGTGTCAGTCATAGTAATTCTTCAGGACATTACCATGGTTACCAAACAGACTCCAGTGCTCCCGCCTGAACATTCCAGAAGAAGACAGGGAGAACCCAAGATGGCCTTCTTCAACTTATATCTATTAGGATATCAAAATTCCTTTCGGAACAAGAAAAGGGACACAACTGAAGAAACAAGTAAGGGGAACATAGAATAGAGGGTTAGAAGGGCCACTTCTTAGCCATTACTTTTCCTACTTTGGGTTAGAGTTTTATCCCCCAAGACTAACAATTATACTAGTTAAAATTATGGAATACGGAAGATATCCATTCCCTCTCCTGTCATTCAATATCCTTATTAAGACACCCAATTTGTTCAAGTGAATAAGTGCATTCTTATTCATTTGCTCATTTAGTCAACATTTATTAAGCACCAACTATGTGTCAGGCTTTATGTTGGTGACTGGCGTTACAAAGATGGATAGGATTAGACCTCTCTCTGCCATAAAATATCTGACCATCAGATGAAGATAAGCATGCAAACAAAAAAATTTGCAATATGGTGTATGATTCAATTAAATATGGAATGCTATGGAACCACAAAAGAGGAAGTACCTGATGCTACTGGACTTGAAATGAGAATAGGGGGATCCTTTAGAGAAGACCTCACACAGGAAATGCTTCCAGGACTGAGTATTAAAGGATGATTGGAGTTAACCAAGTAGATGACAAGGGAATACAGCACAGACAAAGGAACAGAGATTTGAGAGAGCCTTATTAAGTGAACTCCAAGTCCTTGGGTACAGATAAAGCATAGACAGGAGGTGAGACGCAGGCCTTGAAAGCTAGGCAGGGCCCAGATAACTGAGGATACTGTTAGCCACGCTAAACCTTTTAACTTTATAGGGAACCATTGAAGGAGTTTTAGTAGGCAGTGAGTATATATCAGACCTGTATTATATCCACAATACCTAGCAGTACCTCACATAATAGAGGTTTAATAAATATATTTGTAGGGTGAGTGAATGAATAAGTGATACTGAGTGACTAAACTAATTCTAAAGGGAGGGTTTACAGGAAATGTGACAAGATTAAGGTCTTAAAAGATGAATTGCTTGAAAGCACAGAAATGAAGGAGAAAGGGTATTCCAGGCAGAATGAAGAACACATGTGAAGGAAACTAAGCGTGGGCAGGTACTGAAGCAAAAGTTGCGTTGGGGTAAAGGGAGGGGATAACTGGGAAAAAATAAAGCACAACGTTAAGATTGAGAAGGACTGATCTTGTACAGGCCTCCATTGGGCACTCTCTGTTCTCTTTCTAATTCCATCAAAGAAGCTCTGTTTCACGTATTCAGCTCTGTTTCACACATCCCACTAACGGACACTAGGAATCCCTTAATAGCCCTACACCAGCCCTCCCCTGCTTGCCCCCACCCAGCTGGGTCCTGGCATTATGCCACGGGGATGCTATTGTCTCCAAATTAGGAGTTCTTCACCCTCTCTCAGAGAAACACACTTGGCCTAACCCACAAATTTCCCTTGTTCCATTTTGGGTTATTATATATTGCCCTCCTGTTATAAGAGTTGAAAATTTAGCTTTCTTATACTATACCGTGTGCTCCTCCTCTCTCATCCTAGTTTTTCCAGTATAGTTATGTCACAGTTTTAGGTTTGTGGTAAGCAAAATTCTAAGAATGACCCTCAGTGAACCTTGCCCTTATATAATCCCCTCCCCTTTGAATGTGGGTGGAACCTCAGAATATGATGGATAACACTCTGGTGATTGTTACTTTACATGGAAAAAAGGACATTATGTGAGTGGGCCTAATCTAATCACACAAGCCCTTTAAAAGCAGAGTGGTTTTTTCCAGTTAACAGCAAAAGAGGAATTCAGAGATTGGAAGCATGTGCAGTTTTGAAGATGCAGGGGGCCTCCATGCCAATGTGGGTGGCAGTTAGGAGCTGAGAGTGTCCCAGCTGACAGTCAGCAAGGCATCATTCCTATAACCACAAAAACCTGAATTCTGCCAATAACCTGAATGAACCTGAAAATGGATTCTTCCCTAGAACCTCCACATAAGACCCCAGCCCAGCCAACACCTTGATTTCAGCCTTGTTAGACTAAGCAGAGACTACCAGACTTACAGAACTGTGAGATAGTAAGTGGATGTTGTTTTTTTGTTTGGGGGGGTTTTTTTTTACTATTTTTGGCTGCGTTTGGACTTCATTGCTGTGCGTGGGCTTTCCCTAGTTGCGGCGAGCGGGGGCTACTCTTTGTTGCGGTGCACAGGCTTCTCATTGCAGTGGCTTCTCTTGTTGCAGTGCATGGGCTCTAGGCACGTGGGCTTCAGTAGTTGTGGCTTGCGGGCTCAGTAGTTGTGGCACACAGGCTTAGCTGCTTCGTGGCATATGGGATCTTCCTGGACCAGGGCTCGAACCCACATCCCCTGCATTGGCAGGCAGATTGTTAACCACTGCGCCACCAGGGAAGCCCGTGGATGTTGTTTTAAGCCACTAAATTTGTGATCATTTGGGATGTAGCAATAGAACGTTCAAGTTTAAATCTATAGTCTTGTAGTCTTACAAATATGTAAAAATTGTTCACTGCTAAGCCAAATAATGTCACTATAATAACTTTTCCTTTTTTGTTCAGTTTTTTGTTTATCCCTAGAGTTAAGAATTGCCACCATTTTTTTTACTTGCTTAGCTCTCCAGGTAACTACTATTACTTTTTTCCACAAATTTCTTCAGCAGCTCTATTAAATGCCCAATGATATTTTTTCCAATCACTCAAAACACAACAAACAATCTACCAAAACACAACAAATAATCTACCAATTCCTTTTTTCCCAAACTTCCTCTCTCCTACTCCTATACTCTGCCTTCTCCTACTCCTGGCGCATAGCTCTTGTCCTGAAACTTGCTTTTGCCTCTCTCCAAAGTTTTATTCCCTATTTCCTGGATCCCATGTTTTCTTTCTTGGTTTACTCTCTCCCTTTCCTGGAATATATCCTTGAATAGTTTTCTAAGAATGTGTAAGAGGTATATTTTTGAGTGAAGAATGATTTTATTCTACCCTCACACATTTTTTTTAATGAATTTATTTATTTATTTATTTTTGGCTGCGTTGGGTCTTCGTTGCTGTGCGTGGGCTTTCCCTAGTTGCGGTGTGCGGGCTTCTCATTGCAGTGGCTTCTCTTGTTGCGGATCACGGGCTTCAGGCGCGTGGGCTTCAGTAGTTGTGGCACGCAGGCTCTAGAGCGCAGGCTCAGTAGTTGTGGTGCATGGGCTTAGTTGCTCCGCAGCATGTGGGATCTTCCTGGACCAGGGCTCAAACCCGTGTCCCCTGCATTGGCAGGCGGATTCTTAACCACCGTGCCACCAGGGAAGCCCTACCCTCACACTTGATTGTCAGTTTTTCCAGATATGGAATTCTAGGTGGAAAATCATTTTCTGAGAACTTTGAAGTTATACCTTTATTGTCCTCTAACTTCCAGTTGGATTCTTTTGTGTATGATGTATTTCTCTCCAGAAGCTTTTGATTTTCTTTTTGTTCCCTAGTGTTCTGAAATTTCATGTTGGAATTTGCTGTAGATCTTTTTTCATTCACTGTGATAGACATTCCCTGAGCTTTTTCAATCTGGAAATTTGTGCACTTCATTTCTGACAAATTTTTCTTTATTATTTCTTTATTAATTTATTCTCTATTTTCTCTCTTCTCTCCTTTTGGAACTTCCATTTGTCAGCTCTAAAACCTCCTGAACTGATCCTCTAACTTAATTAATCTTTCTCTATGCTTCCTCTGGGTTTTAAAACATTTACTCTTTGGGAGGTTCCTCAATTTTATCTTACAACCTTCTGTGTTAATTATCTATTGCTGTGTAACAAATTACCCTAAAACATAGAGGCTTTAAACAATGAACATTCATTACCTTATAGTTTCTGAGAATCAGGCATCCAGAAGCAGTTTAGCTAATTGGTTCTGGCTCAGGGTTTCTCTTGTGGTTGCAGACAGGATGTCAGCAGGAGCTGCAGTCATCTCATAGCTGGAGGCCTCAGTTCCTCTCTGGCTATTGACAAGACACCTCAGTTTCTCACCACGTGGGCCTTCCAATAAGCTGCCTGAGTGTTCTCACTTGGCAGCTAACTTTCCTCAGAGCAGGGGATCAGAGAGAGTGAGAGAGAGTGGAAGGAGGAAGGAAGCCGCAATGCCTTTTTATGACAGTCTCAGAAGTGATTGTGACTTCTACCTTATTCTGTTTGTTAGAAGAGAATTACTAAATCTAGCCCACACTCAAGGGGAGGGGTAATAAAGAAGCTGTGGACCTACAGGAAAATCACCATACCTTTGTATCAGAACATTTTATTTTGGTTACTATATTTTTAATTTCCAAGTGTTGTTTTTGGTCCTCTGGTTTTCCTTTTCCATATCTTCTTTTTTCTTTAGGGATATTATACTTTATTTGAAATTCTCTTCTGTTCTCTGCATTAGCTCTGTTTCCTCTGCGCCCTTTTTCCTATGAGTTTATTTTGATCTCTATTTTCCTCATTGATAACTATTGTCAAATAACTGGTGATCCTTGGCTCTCCATTATAAGTTAAGAGTGAGGAACTAAAAAGCTGACTAGAAGCCTGGAGGGCAGGGGTAGTTATCCATTGTGGGCTTCACTGGGAGCTTTCCTCTGGATCTCTACATTTTCTCCAGGGAAGAACACTATAATTGCTTCTCTGGGGATTGGTTACATGTTTGTCTGCTAGCATACTGGGATCAAGACAGGAGAAGGGGGCACTGAGTCTTACCTTTGAGGATCTCGATTTTCACTTAATCATCGTATTTTTAGTCTTGCACCATATGCCGTCCCTCACAGTAAATCTTGTGCAGGAGTGCAGTGCCTCCAAGATTCAGTTCCTCCAGAGAACTCTCTTTTTCCCCACTTTTATTGAGATGTAATTGATGTATAACATTGTGTAAGTTTAAGGTGTACAATATGTTGATTTGATACGCTTAAAATATATTGCAAGATGATAACTACCATAGTATTAGCTCTAATACCTCCATCATGTCATGTAATTGCCATTTCTTTTTTGTGGTAAGAACGTTCAAGATCTACTCTCTCAGTACCTTTCAAGTATACAATGCAGTATAATTACCTATAATCACCATGCTGTACATTAGATCCCCAGAACTTATTCATCTTATAACTGGAAGTTTATACCCTTTGGCCAGCATCTCATCTCCTCACCCCCCAACCACCATTCTACTCTCTGTTTCTGAGTTCCGCTTTTTTAGATTGCACGTCTAAGTGAGATCATACAGTATTTGTCTTCTTCTGTCTGACTTATCTTACTTAGCATAATGCCCTCAAGGTTCATCCATGTTGTTGCAAATGACTGGATTTCCTTCTTTCTCATGACTGAATAATATTCCATGGCATATATATATATATATATATATATATATATATATATATATATATATATATATATATATATATACATCACATCTTCTTTATCCATTCATCCATTGACAGACACTTAGGTTTCCATATCTTGGCTATTGTGAATAATGCTGCAATGAACATGAGAGTGAAGATATCTCTTCAAGATCCTGTTTTCACTTCCTTTGGATATATAGCCAGAAGTGGGATTGCTGGACAGAGAAATCTTTTATCTCCTTGTTGGGGCATAGTGGTTTGCCTGGTTGTGCCACATGCTCTGTAAACAGAGTTTCAGTGACCACCTTCCTGTTCTCGGACCTAGTCTTTACTCCTGCCTTCTGTGGTACCTGCTACATTCTAAGGTTTGAGCCTCCCAAATGAATTAGCTCAATTCTAGGTGTATCCTCCACTGCAGACACTTAAGTTAAAACTTTTCCTATTCTGATAAATTCGTTACTACCCCTCTATCTACTTTCCATTTTTCAAAAGATATTTCCACTGAAATATATCATCTTGCTATTGTATCCTTGCTCTCTCTCTCTTTGACCTTGAAGGTTAATGCCATTATTGTTGTTGTTATTTTGATGTGATTTTAGCAAATTTAGGAGGGAAAGGAAATAAACTTTATGGTTAATTAACCATCTTTAAAATGTATTTTCATGATATAATTTCAAAATTATAGAGGGCTTCCCTGGTGGAGCAGTGGTTGAGAATCCGCCTGCCAATGCAGGGGACACAGGTTCGAGCCCTGGTCCGGGAAGATCCCACATGCCACGGAGCAACTAAGCCTGTGCGCCACAACTACTGAGCCTGTGCTCTAGAGCCTGCCCACCACAACTATTGAAGCCCACACACCTAGAGCCCATGCCTTGCAACAAGAGAAGCCACCACAACTAGAGAAAGACCCAACGCAGCCAAAAATAAATTAATTTTTTTTTAATTATAGAAAAGTTGTAAGACTGGTACAAAAGAAATTCCCTATACCCTTTACCCAAATTAGTCAATTGTTAATATTTGGCCACATTTGCTTGCTCTCTCTCTCTCCATATATATATAATTTATATATTTACATATCTATATATAAACATCTATTTTTTTCTCAGCTAGTTGAGAATAAGCTGCTCATATTATATCCTTTACTCTCAAATATTTCAGTTTGTATTTCCTAAGAATAAGAACATTTTCTTAGATAACAACCCACAGTATAGGTATCAAACTCAGCAATTTTAACACTGATACAATACTATTTAATTATCTATAGTCTATATTACAATTTTGCCAATTGTCCCATTAATGTCCTTTAGAACAAAATTTTTCCTTCTAGGATACAATTAAGGATAAGACTGATCATAGAAATAGAAATAATTGGTTAATCAATTATGTGATTGGTTAATTAACCAATTAAATTGGTTAATTAATTATTGATTAATCAATCAATCCAATATGGATTGCATTTAGTTGGCATGCCTCTTTAGTCTCCTTTAATCTGGAACAATTCCTCTGATGCTTTGTTTCATGACAGTGACAATTTTAACAGTACAGGCAAGATATTTTATAGAATTTTTCTTAATTTGGGTTTGTCTGATGTTTCTCAAGAATAGATTAGGTTTAAATATTTTTGGCAGGACTAAGCAATATTATGTCTTCAATACATCACATCAGGAGGCTTGTGATGTCATTTTGTCCCATTATTGGTGATGTTAACTTTGACCATTTGATTAAGGTGGTGTTTTCCAATTTTCTCCACTGTCAAGTTACTATTTTTGTTTTGTAATTAGTAATAAGTTCCAGGAAGATACTTTGAAAAAACGTAAATACCCTATTCTTCATCAAACTTTTGCTTACTAGTTTTAGTATATAATGATGGTTCAATTATTTCTATGATAGTTGCAAAATGGTAATTTTCTAAATCACATCCATTTTAATTCAAAGTGTAATTTTTTAAAGTTTGAGTTTTTCCAAAGCATTCGATTTCATTTTTATACAAACCACTGCTCTTTTTTTTAATATCTTATAAATTTATTTAATGCTTGCTTGATACATTTTATGTAGAAAGGTTGGGACTGTTTGCTTTGGGTGCCCCTGGTAAATCTCATGGAGGCACTCACTGCTCTTTTTTCAAAAATACATATTCCATTAGTTTAAATAATATATCATTAAATTGTAATATTGCAATTACAGAATAAACCTGGCATAAATTGTTTGGGGAGAAAAACCACAGTTGACTCTTGGTATGCACACAGTTCAACTGGTGGGAGCATAAGTGTGCAGGTATACTCGAGACTAGCTCTTGGCTGCAACTGGAGTGTTGCAGGCATTTTTTAATATGTTTTTCAGAGGAAATGGAGAACATTAATTAATCTAGCAAGTCTATTCAATGGAGTTGCTTTTTAAAATATTTATTATTTATTTACTTATTTAGGCTGTGCTGGATGTTATTTGCGGCATGCGGGATCTTTAGTTGCAACATGCAGATCTTCATTGTGGCATGAGGGATCTTCATTGCAGCATGCGAGCTCTTAGTTGCAGCATGCATGTGGGATCTAGTTCCCCAACCAGGGATTGAACCTGGGCCCCCTGCATTGGGAGCCCAGAGTCTTACCCACTGGACCACCAGGGAAGTACCCTCAATGGAGCTTCTTTAGAAGAGCTTCTAATGCTAACACATATATATGGCATCTAAGGAAAAAAAAAAAAAAAAAGGTCATGAAGAACCTAGTGGCAAGACGGGAATAAAGACACAGACCTACTAGAGAATGGACTTGAGGATATGGGGAGGGGGAGGGGTGAGATCTGACAGAGTGAGAGAGTATCATGGACATATATACACTACCAAATGTAAAATAGCTAGCTAGTGGGAAGCAGCTGCATAGCACAGGGAGATCAGCTCGGTGCTTTGTGACCACCTAGAGGGGTGGGATAGGGAGGGTGGGAGGGAGGGAGATGCAAGAGGGAAGAGATATGGGAACATATGTATATGTATAACTGATTCACTTTGTTATAAAGCAGAAACTAACACACCATTGTAAAGCAATTATACTCCAATAAAGATGTTTAAAAAAAAAAGAAAAAAGAAGAGCTTCTACTATATATATAATATTGAGCTATTCACACTTAATAGTCTAAAATACATCAAGAAACTAGGGCACCTTGGACTTCCCTGGTGGTCCAGTGGTTAAGACTCCGCGTTCCCAACGTAGGGGTCACGGGTTCGATCCCTGCTGGGGAACTAGGATCCCGCATGCTGCACAGTACGGCCAAAAATAACAAAAAACAAAAAGAAACTAGGGTACCTTAAAGGATTACTGATAAAAATATAGATAAGTGTCCTGGACCAAGTTGGAGATTCCTGAATATTTGCCAAATTCAGTATGTGAGTTAGGATGCAGGGGAGGAATAAATGTGAGATCCCTTTCCAGACACATTTTAGATGCTTAGAATTCCTTGTAGTGAAATATCACCCAAATGAAACTAACATAATATTTTATGTAAACTATATTTCAATTTTTTTAAAAAAAGAAATACCTCCCAAAGATAAAGATATCTGGTAGAAATTGACAAGATATCCTAAAATTCATATGGAAATATATAGAACCCAGAATAACCAAAGCAATCTTGAAGAATAACAATGTTGGAGGACATACTTCCCAATTTCATATCTTCTACAAAGCTGCTATAATCAAGACCGTGTTATATTGGCATAAGAAGTGCCATATAGATCAGTGAAATAGAATTGAGAGTCCAGAAATAAACCCTTAATTTATGGTCAGTTGATTTTCAACAAGAATGCCAAGACAATTCAATGGAAGAGAATAGTCGTTTCAACAAATTGTGCTGCAAAAACTGGATAATCACATGCAAAAGAATGAAATTGGACCCCACCTCACACCATATACAAAAATTTACTCAAAATGGACCACAGACATAAATGTAAGAGCTAAAACTTTAAAACTCTTAGAAGAAAAATCTTCATGACCTTGGGATTAGGCAGTGGTTTCTAAGAAATGACAACAAAAGCATAAGTGACAGAAGGAAAGATAGATAAATTGGATTTCATCAAAATTTTAAACTTTTGTGCTTCAAAGTTCACTATCAAGTAAGTGAAAAGAGGTTTTTTTTGTAAATGTTTGGATTACAAGACAGATTTAAAATAAATAAGTATAGGGACTTCCCTTGTGGCACAGGGGTTAAGAATCCGCCTGCAGGGGACACGGGTTCAATCCCTGGTCCGGGAAGATCCCACATGCTGCGGAGCAACTAAGCCCATACGCCACAACTGCTGAGCCCGTGTGCCACAACTGCTGAAGCCTGTGCACCCTAGAGCCCATGCTCCACAACAAGAGAAGCCAACGCAATGAGAAGCCCACACATCTCAACAAACAGTAGCCCCCGCTCGCCACAACTAGAGAAAGCCCGCACACAGCAATGAAGACCCAATGCAACCAAAAATAAAATTTTAAATTTAAAAAAAAAAGAAGAAAACACTTTGTAAATTAATTTGGAAAACTTTCCTCATAGGACATAGCCCCAGAAGCCTAAGAGTAAAGACTGACAATTTTTCCTAGATAAAAGTTATAATTCTGTATCAAAAGACATCATAAAGTTAAAAGGCAAGAAAGAGACTTAAGAGGGGAATTCCCTGGCAGTCCAGGGGTTAGGACTCTGTGCTTTCATTGCCAAGGACCCGGGTTTGATCCCTGGTCTGGGAACTAAGATCCCACAAGCCGTGCGGCACAGCCAAAAAAATAAATAAATAAAGGAGAGACTAAGGGAAAATATTTGCCATATACAGGTGTTTGTGTGTGTGTGTGTATATATACACATATATTTACGTATATACATATATACACACACCTCTATATAAACACATACATACATACATATATTCATATTTATAATTTATATATATAATTTCAGAATACATGGAAACCTCCCAAGTAAGGCACCAATCCAGACTCCCCTTCTCATCCAACATCAGATAATTATTTATTGGGAACTGATTGTGCCAGGCACTGTGTTAGGCACTAGGAATACAACAGTGACTAACACAGACAATAAACAAGTAAATAAATAAACAAGATATTCACAGAATATAACAAGTACTGGGAAGGATATAAGGGTGGGAGAGTTGATGCAATGGATCTGAAGTTATAAACTGCTGGCCAGAGGGCCAGACTCAGCCTGCAGAGTGATTTCTTAAAAAAATTTGGACCCACATCTAAAAATCAGGAGATTTTATGTAAAATCCACATTTCTGACTTCTCTTAAAAATTAGAGGGCTTCCCTGGTGGCACAGTGGTTGAGAATCTGCCTGCCAATGCAGGGGACACGGGTTCGAGCCCTGGTCTGGGAAGATCCCACATGCCGCGGAGCAACTAGGCCTGTGAGCCACAATTACTGAGCCTGCGCATCTGGAGCTTGTGCTCCGCAACAAGAGAGGCCGCGATAGTGAGAGGCCCGCGCACCGCGATGAAGAGTGGCCCCCACTTGCCGCAATTAGAGAAAGCCCTTGCACAGAAATGAAGACCCAACACAGCCATAAATAAATAAATAAAACTAAATTAAATTTAAAAAAAAAAAATTAGAACTGGCCACACTGGCCCTAAATTCCCACATGACCACAAATGGCCAGAGCAAAGTAGCAGCTGCCCCTTTAGATGGGACAGGTTTCTTAGTTGTTTTACTCATAAACATTATCTGCCTGACTCTTATAGGCAACTGAGTTTGCAGATTCCATGATGGAGAGTAACTTGGAGAGGCCCATTTTATTTACTTATTTATTATTATTATTATTTTTTTTTTTGGCTGCATTGGGTCTTCACTGCTGTGCGTGGGCTTTCTCTAGTTGAGGCGAGCGGGGGCTACTCTTCATTGCAGTGCACAGGCTTCTCACTGTGGTGGTTTCTGTTGTTGCAGAACATGGGCTCTAGGCACGCAGGCTTCAGTAGTTGTGGCACGCAGGCTCAGTAGTTGTGGCTCGCAGGCTCTAGAGTGCAGGCTCAGCAGTTGTGGTGCATGGGCTTAGTTGCTCCGGGGCATGTGGGATCTTCCCAGACCACGGCTCGAACCTGTGTCCCATGCATTGGCAGGCAGATCCTTAACCACTGTGCCACCAGGGAAGCCTGAGAGGCCCACTTTAGACAGTAGTCAAGGAGGTAATGTTTGAGCCACACCGTGAAGAATGAGAATGAGCCAGCCATGTGTAGAGCTGAGGCAAGAGCTTCATCCTCATAAGAGCAAATTTCAAAATCTAGAAGGAATTCAAGGCTAAAACCATAACAAAGCACTTCCAGCTCCCACTTTGATCACAGACTGCTTTCACTGCATCCCAGCCAGAATCCTGTAACTGATCTCCCATTTCTGACAAGCCATTTTTTCTCGTTTTTCCTTCTGTGGTTGATTTCTAGTTTCATACTATTATGGTCAGAAAAGATGCTTGAAATAATTTCTATCCTCTTAAATTTGTTGAGTCTTGTTTTGTGTCCGTTATATGGTCTATCCTAGAGAATATTCCACGTGACTCGAAAAGAATGTGTATTCTGGGTTTTGTTTGTTTGTTTTTGTTTTGTTTTGGATGTAGTGTCTTGTAGATATAAATTAAGTCCAACTGTTTTATTGTGTCATTTAGGATCTCTGTTGCATTATTGATTTTCTGTCTGGAAGATCTGTCCATTGATGTCAGTGAGGTATTAAAGTATCCTACTATTGTTGTATTCCTGTCAATTTCTCCCTTTATTGTCTGTTAGTATTTGTTTTATGTATTTAGGTGCTCCTATATTGGGTGCATATATGTTAACAAGTGTAATATCCTCTTCTCATAATATAATGATTCCTTTATCATTATATAGTATTCTTCTTTGTCTTTCTTTATGGACTTTGTTTTAAAGTCTATTTTGTCTGGTGTGAGTATTGCTACACCTGCTTTCTTGTCATTTCCATTTGCATGAAATATCTTTTTCCATCCCATCACTTTCAATCTATGTGTGTCTTTTGCCCTCAAGTGGCAGCGTATTGTAGGTTCTTGACAAGTCATTTTAATTGTGCACATCCTGAAATATCTATGCACAAAGACATTCAGGGAACTTGGCTACCCTCTGCCAAGTTTGGCTTCAACCATGTTATTCAGACTTCCACCTGAAAATTCCACTCAATAGTAATTATGTTCTATTCGTAGTATTCCCTTGAAGCCACTTGAGCTGCCCAGGAGCTGAAGTCTGGGACCACATGGCCAAGCTCCAGGGCACATAGGCTGACTCTAGAAGCTCAGGATAAGGCTATGAAACTCCAGGGAGTTGGAGTGTGGAGCTCCAGGGAAACCTATGAAGACAAAGGTATGTGTATTTGGCCCTCCTCCTAGGACATCTAGTCTTCCTAGAATGACTAGTACCATAACCACAAATCTCAAGTGAGCACTTGGGACTTCCTGAAAATCCTATTATATTTCCCTAGCCACTCTCCCACTCCTCAAGGCAACTCCCCCTCTCTCCTCAAATCTCTAAAATCCCCTCTTGATCCTCACTCTGAGCTAATAACTTCCTTGCTCCTTATTTAACTAAAAATAGAAGCAATCTAAAGAGACTTTCCGTCATCACATCTAACATTCCACTGCATTTATACCTTCCCTCTGGTACAATGAATGAACTGACTCCATTTGTGTACTGGATCTCATCCACACTTTCCTCAAGGATTTTGCTCCTGTAATTATCCCCCTCTCCCTCAGTTTTTTCCCTCTTCCCAGATCATTTCCATAAGTATACAAATGTGCTGTAATCATTCCATCTGGGGAAAAAAAAGAATCCTCCCTTGACCAAATGGTCCCCTCAAGCTATTGTCCTCATTTCTTTCTCCACCACCTTCTCCCCTTTCCCACTCCTGATTATACCAAAACTCCTGGGGAAAGTAGTTTATACTCATTGACAAGAGAAAAACAACCATGCTGATTGGCCTCACTTTAAATTCCTGATCACTAAACTCAAGTGGGCCTCTATGGCTGCCCACAAGTCAGACTACATTTCCTTGTTCTTTGCATTCTCTCACTCTCCTGAAGGCCACTTCGTACCTTCTCTTTCCTCAAACCTCTAACACCTCATCTCCTATCCTCACTCTCACATAATGACTTTCCTTTCTATTTCACAGTGAAAACAGAAGCAACTGGAAGATAATTTCTATAACCTCTCACAAAATCATGTCTATCCATCTACCTGCATCTGTGCCTGTATATGTCTTATTATAATGAGTGAATGGTCTACACACTTGTTAAGACCAACCCCTCCACTTGTGCATCAGATCTCATATTGTTGACTATTCAAGGACACTACTCCAATATTCTTCACACTCTATTGCATCAGTTTTTCTATCTCTGGCCATTCCTATCTACATACATTCATGCTATAATTTCTTCCGTCTTAAAGCCCTACATCCTATTTCCCTGCTCACCCCCATACAGAAAAATTCTTCAAAAGAGTTGTCTGGTCTTTCTGTCTCTAAATATCCTGCCAGTCTCTCTTGAACCCATGCCAATCAGGCTCTTGCCCCTACCACTCCACTGAAACTTCTTATGTGTCTAGTCACCAATGCTCATATCCATGGTGATGTTCCTAAATTAAACAGAAAGCTCTTAGCTCTCATCTTATTTAACATATCAACAGGAAAGTGCAACAGAGCTCACCTGGTTCTGAATCCTGGTGCTGCTGAGGTCGCTTGCAGTATGTCAGCTGGCAGAGATTTGGGAATGTGGACCACCATAACAGGGAACTTGGCTCATACCTTTCTATTACTTCAGAACTGGTTTGGGAAAGTATGTATGGAGAAAATACAGCATTCTGTTTGGCTCTTAGAAAACAACATCCATCCACCTTGCTTACCCAAGTCTTTCTAATCCCAATTTCTACATTCATTAATTCAAGGAACACACAGTTCCTGACTGTGCTCACCCTTAGTTCCATGTGATCTTGCAGGACTCTAATTTGTCATTCACACTTGTCTTCAGAATGATTCTCTGGCCCTGCTCTCTTTCTGGCTGATTTCACCTTGTTAATACATTCACTCAAGTGGCTTGACCTTCTTCTGTCCCCCTGTACTAGCACTTCAACCTGTTCTCCATGCTCAAGTCAACCACACTCTTACTTGGCCCTTCAGTGAGGGCTTTAACAGCAACCATTAAAATGAACTTATTAACGCTTCTCATTCTTAACACATACTATAATGATATTTTTAAGTCATTCACAATTTTTCTTTGAAGAAAGTTTTTTTCCCTTCTAGTAGATGTGAGGGCCCACTCAAGCTTTCCTTATTATAGTCATAATGAAAACTCATAGACATGAGTCAACACAGGTAACTAAATATTCTGCCAGTCTCTGCCTCCTTCCTTTCTTTTCCTCCTGATAAAGAACCAAAATAGAAAAACCAAAGAGGAAAACTGGGTGTGGAGAGCATACTTTGGTCTATCCTTGACTTCAGAAACTCATTTTTATCAGGTACTCAAAGTTGTTCAGATTCATGGAGCTAACTCGCTAAGCAAATTCAGAGTGCCTGTTTCCTCACTTGTAAATGGAGCTAATAATGCCTTCCTTATAGATTTGTTGTGGAGATTAAATTATATAATGTATGTAATACAGCTAAGACCTAGCACATAAAACTGTACAACAGATGATTGGAAGAAAAGTTATAAACCATAATAAGTAAGTTATTATTTACATATGGAATATATACCTTTCCTCTGACTGGAATATCTTTGTCCTGCTACTCAAAACATACTTGCCAGGATAGGGTACCTGAAAAGCAATACACACACACACACACACATATACACACACACATATATACGTACTTTTTTTTTTTTTTTTGGCCGCACAGCTTGTGGGATCTTAGTTCCTCAACCTGGAATTGAACCTGGGCCCTTGGCAGTGAAAGTGCCTATCCTAACCACTGAATCGCCAGGGAATTCCCATGGAAAGCAATATTTTTAACCATAAGATTCCTTGAGAAGCAACAAATGCTAGCTGGCTTCAAAGGATAGCTCATCCAGGCCCTGAAAGAGCCTGGTCAATTGCAGCTGCCCACAGAAGAGCATCCCTGACCAGTGACCAGAACTCTCTTGTCTACCAATCAGTAGATTCCTGCCCCTCCCAGACTCACCCTTCCTGATAATATTACTAGTTGCCCCTGGAGGTTCAGCCCAGCTTCCTGTGTTCATTCACCTTGAGTGCCTAAGCTTTCCCTTCTCTGTCCTGCCCAGGGGAGCATGGCCATATATCTGTCCTTTTCTTTGCTGAATCTATCTCACCACCTGCTTTGAACCCTGTTCTCCCACCTACTCTTAGCGTCATACCTGGACACTCCTCTTGGTCCAGGAGCGTCAGAATTTCAGAAAAATTCCCTTATCTGGCCCTTTGCTGAGACAACTCCCTTGCCTTGTTATATGAAAACCCTAGGTCAAGCTAGACATCATCCTAACACAAATCTACACTCAGGGCATTGCCCACTGACAGGTGTCTCAGAGGCAAATCGATGGGGGTGGGTGGTTAAGAATGCTTATACTTATTCTTGGCTTGAAACAAATGACCTCTCCCTGCCAGACTCTCTAGTGACTGCCCTCCAGCCACAGACACGATGACCTCCAAGCTCCACACATCCAAAGGGCCTCACTCCATCTTCCTCCACTGCTGCCTTTATCATTACTTCTCCCAGAGGAATTCACTAATGAGTCCTCCAAGTTGCTCTTACTTCCAAATGAATCTCTTCAAAGAAAAAGTAAATCTCAAATCTTTGGTAAAAGCCGAGCATATATCACTTGTATTCTCATTTTCTGGATCGTGTCAAAGGGATCCCATAGGTGGTTTTCCCCACCCTGATTGGACTGTCCTCTGCTCAGTCTCCTAGTTCTCCTGACCTCTCCTAGCTGCCTATTTGGTGACCCGCTATTAGGAGACAGCTGGAGATGCCATTCTTAGACTCCAGCAGAGGGCACTGTAGTTCTGGCTTTTCAAACAGGAGCATGAATGGCACAATTCAGCCAAGAGTGAACTGGCCAAAACCTCTGAGCCCCTCTGCCTTTCTAAATGGATAGACATACTGAAGTTACAGAAATGTATTTTGGAAACACTCATATGTCTCATAGCTGCTATAGACCATCATCCCCATCCACCTGAAACCAGAAGGGAGAAGGTACTCAAGCTACTCACAGCTACAATCTGCCAGAGCCTAGGGATTGGGCACCTCCAAGGTGGATGACTGTGTCTGTGTTGCAGCAGATAGACCACTTTTTCCACAGGGGCTTGGCATTTCCCCACTGGTCTTCCTCACTGGGACTGATCTAATCCACCGATGACTAGCCCACCAGGTTCCAGTCCTCTCTGCTCCCTCGATGCTGGCCATAGGAAATGATATTCCACAGTTCAGTGAATCTCAGGGAGGCAGGGATCTGCCTCAAGAACAAGGTAATATCATCATGTCTCTCTCCCAACTCAAGGCTTCTCCAAGTGGAGCAGACACCCTTGACAGGGCCCCCATTGAGCTGTACACAGGGGAGCCCATTAAGAGGCTAGTTCTATCAGTTCATGTTTTTCCTTAGTCCTTGGTCTTTCCTGGAAGGCCTGATGAGATGATTTCAAGAGCCAGTTTAATGCGGTGGTTAAGAGCATGGGCTCTGGAGCCAAACTGCTTGGGTTAAACTCAGGTCTCTGCCATATGCTAGCTATGTGACCTTGGGCAAATCACTAAACTTCTCTGGGCCTCTGTTTCTCCATTTACAAAATAAGATAGTAACAGTACCTACATTTTATAGTTGTGCTGAGCACATTCACTAATTATTAGCCCTTTTTATTGTTGTTATCTCTAGAAGATCCATGTAGTCCATTTTACATCAGCAGTCTGCAACCGGCACTAAGCCTCTCTGTTATCTTGTGCCCCCTCCACCTCCCCTGTGTTCAGAATCCTGAACAAGTGCACCACTTTGAGGAAGATATTTTTGGAGGCAAAGGAACTGTCCCCATATGTAAAATGTGCCCTGGGAATTGGTCTGGTTCCCTGGGTTTATGCTCTTGTCCACTTCCTCCCAAAGCACTGACTATTTCCTTATCTCAGGAAAGACAATAAGTGCAAGATAGCCTTCAGAACATACTTTAGCCAATTTCAATCCATGTTAATGCGCCAGTCAGCTTTGAGGGATTAATGCCCCACATCTGATATGACCTCTTAGACAAGAGTCATATTTTACGTACAGTACCACAACATTTTCTCTCAAACTGATCTTGTATAAATTTCTAGTCAGGGTGGTATTACTCTGCTTGCAGTGACACCAACTTCAAGACAACTGCAAGTAATGTCTGTTAGATATTATCACCACTATGTACTCAGAATCTGGAACAGACAGGCAAATACCCTAACCTGAAAGTCAGAATTCTGGGAGCCACTGAGGTAGACCCATTCTAAAAATTCTTCAGCCTGAAAACATTGTGGCCAATCAGCCCCAGTTCCAGCTAACAGAGGCAATGGGCAAAGTAGTGGAAAACTAAGATTTTGTGACCATCCCAGTGGCCCTGGGAAGCTTATACTATTGAGAAATCTGCAACATAAATTTGGAAAAGTGGAAGATCCACTCAAGTACTTTTGCACTACCCCATATGTCCTTCATGGTCCATTCAAAGCATTAAATCTGGTCTTATGGCAACTCCTAATTTATGGCCTGGCTCTAGAAGAAAGTGGCAGGGTGCTTCATATCTATTTATCACAAAAAACATATGGAGTATAGTATTAACTGGGTGGATGAAGAACCTCTGTTATACCATCTACCAACAAAATGATGGATTCATCTACCTTGCCATGGTGGAGTTATAAAGAGTTCATTGCATCCCTCTACCCAGAATATGCCCTTTCACAAGTAGCTGTGGCATGATTCTCACCTACCCCTCACCACCCTTCACCTCACGTGGCTTCCAAAACTTGGCAGCTTGCAGAAGCTATGAGTTACCAAAAATATCTTCCAGCTCGCCAAATACTGATCCGAGGAATATGCCAACTGGTGCTTGATTCAAGAGGAAGGCATCCAAGTGGGTGATACTGTCCAAGCACACAGTAACCCATACAGGAAGCTGGGAGACTACTACTTGGAAACTGAGATAATAGAGAGCATCATCTGGCTGTACCCTAAAGAACAGTCTGAGGCCTCGGGACCCGATAAAGAGCTCCCACTGTCACCTGCACCCAGACCAATAATTACTTGTAGTCCAGGTCCCACTGCCTACTAGGAACATGCTCTTGCTCCTTCTCCTCCGTCTACACTTACTTGGCCATAGACATTCTGACACCCTCACTTAGCCCAAAGTCAAACGACCAAACTCAAATGACACTGCTTCTAGGAAATGGCCCCTCATTGCTATAACCTGTGATGAAGTAAATTCAGCCCCTAGTTCAGTCCAGGCTTCCACCTGCCCAAGCCCTCAACTGTCAAGGGAGGGGATTCAAACAGTGTCCCACTCTGATAGTGTCATTGTCTCAGAGAATGTTAAAGGAGATTTCCACTGGAGTGCAAAAGGGAGTGTGGAGGGACAGATGACGATGAATGTGCGGGGCCAGGCAGGATGAAGGGGAAAAGCAGGAGCTGGGGAAGGACTATAAAACGGCAGTGGGGGGAGAGACTTCCCTGGTGGTGCAGTGGTTAGGAATCCACCTTCCAATGCAGGGGACATGGGTTCGAGCCCTGGTCCGGGAAGATCCCACATGCCGCGGGGCAACTAAGCCCGTGCGCCACACCTACTGAGCCTGCGCTTTAGAGCCCGCGAGTCACAACTACTGAAGCCCGGGCGCCTAGAGCCTCTGCTCCGCAACAAGAGAAGCCACTGCAATGAGAAGCCCGCGCACCGCAACGAAGACCCAATGCAGCCAAAAATTAATTTATTAATTTATTTATTTATTTATTAAAACAGAGGGGGCATCCCCACCATACACCAGAGGTGAGTCAGCAATCTCAACAATTTCAAGAGAGAATGGCAAATTTTGACCCAGTTCCTGACAAGCTCAGGATTCTGAGATGCAAGCCAAATCTAGCCTATTTAAGCAGAACATGAATTTATTAAAAGAATATTGGTGGGATTACATCAAACTAAAAAGCTTCTGCACAGCAAAGGAAACAATCAGCAAAATGAAAAGGCAACCTATAGTATGGGGGAAAATACTTGCAAACCATATATTTGATAAAGGGTTAATATCCAAAATATATAAGGAATTCCTATAACTCAATAGCAAAAAAAAAAAAAAAATCCAACTAAAAAATGGGCAGAGGATCTGAAAAGACACTTCTCCAAAGAAGACACACAAATGGCCAACAGGTATATGAAAAGATGCTCAACATCTAATCATGAGGGAAATGCAAATTAAAACCGCAATGTCACCTCACACCTGTTAAAGTGGCTATAATCAAAAAACCCCACAAAAGATAACAAGCATTGGTGAGGAAAAAAGGGAACCCATGTGCACTGTGGTGGGAATGCAAATGGGTGCAGCCACTATAGAAAACAGTAAGGTGATTTCTCAAGAAATTAATAGAACTACCATATGATCCAGCAATCCCACTTCTGATATATATATCCTGAAAGGAATTGAAATCACGATCTCAAAGACATACCTGCACTCTCATATTTGTTGCAGCATTATTCACAACAGCCAAGCTAGGGAAGCAACATAAATGTCCATCAACGCATGAATGGGTTTTTTATTTATTTTATTTTTTAAAATTTTATTACTTTTAAAAATATTTATTTGTTTATTTGGCTGCGCCAGGTCTTAGTTGCGGCACACGGGGTCTTCGTTGCTGTATGCGAGATCCTCGTTGCGGTATGCGGGATCTTTTTTAGTTGTGGCATGCAGGCTCTTAGTTGCAGCGTGAGGGATCTAGTTCCCTGACCAGGTAATCGAACCCTGGCCCCCTGCATTGGGAGGGCAGAGTCTTAACCACTGGACCATCAGGGAAGTCCCTGAATTTTTTAAATGTGGTATATGCATACAATGGAATATTATTCAGCCTTAAAAAAAAAAAAGGAAATCCTGCCATTTGCAACAACATGGATGAATCTGGAAGACATTATGCTAAGTGAAATAAGCCAGACACAGGACAAATACTACATGATACCACTTGTATGAGGAATCTAAAATAATCAAACTCATAGAAGCAGAGAATAAAATGGTGGTTGCCAGAGGCTGGGGGAAGGAAGAAACAGGGAGGTAGTAATCAAAGGGTACAAAATTTCAGCTATGCAAGATGATAAGTCCTAGAGATCTACTGTACAGCACAGAGCCTATAGTTAATACTGTGTTATATACTTAAAACTTCGCTAAGAGGTTAGAGCTTATGTTAGATGTTCTTGTCAAAAAAATAATAATAATAACAATAAACAAAGAGGGTGGGAGGAGATTTTTGGAGGTGATGTATATGTTTGTGGCATAGATTGTGGTGACGGTCTCACAGGTGTATACTTATCTCCAAACTCATTAAGTTGTATATATTAAATATATACAACTTTTTCTATGTCTGTTATACAATGAAGTAGTTTATAAAAAAGGAATATTGGGAAACACATAAAAATTGTAGAAGGAACAGAGAACAAAGCTTGGCAGAGGGTAACCAGAAACAATGTTCAGAATCATGCTGCAGACCTGGCTGGGCACAGACACCACCGCATTCGATGCTGTGGTGGGCACTGCTGGCACCAAGGACACTGGGCCCCGGATACTGCTGCTCGAAACAAGATGCAGCTTCACTGCCCCAACTTCCATCAATAGAAAAAGACTTTACATGGTCCCAGCTTCTTTGCAACCCCAATCTTTGATTCAAAATCTGAAGAAGATGTGTTGATTGGCCTACCAAAACTCTTTGCCCATGGCCTCGCTACACGAGAGGCTGGGTATCTTAGTCCATTCAGGCTGCTATAACAAAATACCATAGACTGGGTGGCTTATAAACAACAGAAATTTATTTCTCACATTTCTGGAGGCTGGAAATCCAGGATCAGGATGCCAGGTGAGGGCCCTCTTCCAGGTTGCAGACTTCTTATTGTTTCCTCACATGGCAGAAGGGGCAAGGAAGCTCTCTCAGGTCTCTTTTACAAGGGCACTAATTCCATTCATGAGGGCTCTGCCCTCATGAATCACATCCCAAATGCCCCACCTCCAAATACCATTACCTTGGGCATTAAGTTTTCATCATGTGAATTTGGGGGGGATGGGAACATTCAGACCATAGCACTGGGTAAGGAAGGTCTGGTTTTTTCAGTCACTGTAAGATACAGATTTTGCCTCAGAGGAGATTCCTAAACCCCCATAAGAATGCTAAGTCTACACTACCCTACTCTACACTGCCTTTCCAGCTGCTGGCCCTGTCCCTCTCCACTTTACCCAGCATCAGTCCAGCTCTAAATCAACAGCAAGCTGAGACCTCTCTAGCGCTTC